>NC_056743.1:572620824-572645824 GCF_019279795.1 Protopterus annectens
ATATATATATATATATATATATATATATATATATATATATATATATAGCTCACCTTTCACAAATGTTGTTAGAGTATCTTAAGGTGAGTTTTCCACAACCCCTCCTGCCATTTTCCAATTTGCAACTCCCTGCTGATCAACTTTCCAGACTGTACTCCCCCTTTTGCAAATGCCTGGATCCGTCACTGTTGATTTTGTTTGACTATGTCAGTAGTTGAATAGGCTGACCTTGCCTTAACAAAAAAGAAAAAACGTAGTATGGAGGAAGAAAATGTTTTGGACAATGTGTTAATGGGGGGAGCAGAGAGGCTTGCCCCCATATAAAAAGAAGTTGTAAGGAGAAAAGGGATCTCAAAGATTCAGTCTACCCCTCCGTTTTCATTCTTTTTTTTTTTTTTTCAACAAATCGGCACTCAGCATTTTGAGTGATGATGTTTCAGTAAAGAACAATGTTTGCCACTTTTTTTTTTTATTAAGGAAGAGCAAAAATAAAGGTTCATCTTCACTCAGTTTCCTGTCCTCTAAACTGGTAAAAGTAATGTAGCATTTCATTGGTGGTTGGAGCATTGCATGAGGACTAGAGGATGACAGCAACTACTATCTTGCCCAACAGAAGAGTCCAAGAAGCCGCTAGCTAAACAAAGACTTGTAAGTTAGTTGAAGTTCCTCCTCTTAAACTAGCATTACATTCACAGAGTAGACTGTTACATGCCTGGCCAGTAATCAGATAGTGGCCAAAAATGAGATCTATACCCTTTACCTTGTGCATGTGAGGTAAACACCTTAATCATTATGCCATTGCCCACCCCTAAATGTTTATCCTGATTAGAAGTGTGCACTCTACAACAATTGGCTATGCAAATCCTACCTGTCACTACAGTCACACACATTCCCATTCATTTCAAACTCCTACCTAAGTACATAATCTAGAGATCTGTGTATTAGCCACTCAAGACACAGAAGAAGACTAGTTAGCCTTAATTCATTCCTACAGGATATTGTGGAAACAATTACATAGGATAGGTTGATGGAGTTTCTAAAAACAGTAGGTTGCAATGTATGTATTAGCTTTATAACTTAGAAGAAGAAAAGGAGTAACATCCTCAACAACATTAAAATTTTACAGCAGTTGAGACATTGCACATCTGGGCCAGTGATCAAGGACCCTCAATCCTCACCACTGATACTGGTGGGGAAAGTGTACTGTGAGAAAAACAGACACATACAGTGTTTTCAGATGCAGCTTTCTGCACAAAGTACAGTTTCCCTTAACAGCACACAGGGAATGCATACTCTAGTCCTGGGGCTGGGCTTTCTCTCCAGACCCCAAATAAGTCTCCCTATTGACTACTACAGAGCTGAGTCCTTAGCTGGGTGTTCCAAGCAAACTCCTCCACCACCCTGTCTATGAAATCAGTGCTCTGTGTCCCTGTTCAAAGTACCGGTTACACACGCTCTCCCTGAGATTTGATTTTCATACACACACCCATCTGGGAAAGGCTGGCACAGCTTACCTGCTCTACCACCTCCACCAAGGCTATAATGTAGATCTGCTGCTACCAGAACACCCAAAGCCAGCTTCTTTAAGGCTCTTACCATGGTACTCAATTACGTTTATTAAAATTAATACTTATACAAATGGTAGTGTTTAAACAAGCATCAAGACTTTCAAGAACGTGGAGCTACGGTGCCACTAAATAAACGCAAGTACTCTGAAATGTTAAATATTTTCTAAAAGACCAGCCGCAATGAAAGGTTTAAATACATTTAATAATAAATTAATAAAAAAACATGAAAATACCGACTATCTATTTACTATAAACACCAAAGTTTCAATGACAATATATATAAAAAATGAAACTGATGTAAAGACTCAGACATACAGAAAAAAAAAAAAAACGTTTAGCTAATCTCACTATATTTTTCTAAATGAAGAATCACTGTTCTCTAGTTACTTGCTAAAGCAAGGCAAGGTGAACGTGGATGAGTGTCTTGTCAGGCCAAAAACAGAGTGCACACCTCACATCTCTCACTAGTATTCAAATACAATTTCAGTGCTGGCTGCAGAATGACATCACATTTGGTCACCTGATTCTGTGGTTCCCACACTACCCTCACTAGAAACTGAGCCAAGATCTGGCACTGATGTGTCGCAACAGACATATAGAACTTCAGCTAAGGTTTATTATAGCATCTGGAAACTGTAAAACAATTCCAGCACTTCCACCCTTCCTGCAGGAATTAACAAGCCATTTCTTGCACCCCAGGGTAGCAATTAGTTCACCTCTAAGGGCAATAGAACAGGATCCCAGCCCAGGATTTTCACAGACATTGTGCCTCTGGCTGCATTCAGACCTATGAGATAAAATCTTTATGGCCTAAATCAAGTAATTTAATTTCAGGCTGTTTTTTCTTAAGGTTAGCTGGGCTGAGCTTAACCCCTTCCCTTCCAGCATTCTCTGTTAAAATTGGGAAATGGTATTTGTTAAGTGAAGCAAAAGAATAAATGTAGGAATGAACAGGTATGGGTATTATCACTGCTCTAGGCTGAATGATGCTGTGTAGTACCAGATGACATTGGCAAAACACAGCAGAATCCTGGGTATTATTGACAAAATACATGGACTCGAGTGATGCAGACATAGTGAAGCACATTCAGTGGATTATTAAGAGTGGCTTAGCATTATGACGATGTACACAATGAAGGCTAGAAGGAAAAGCAGTGATATAATGTGGATTAACAGCATGTTTGTAGGAGTGTTAGGGGCAAAGAAATGCAGAGGAAGTGTGGAGGTGTTAGCAGTGGGGTGGGGTAGCAACAGTGGTGGGAGTAAGGAGGGTCGATCTGAGGCCTCACTTAGAAAATACTGCTTCATGGAGATAATGAAGACAGAGTGATAAGGCC
The DNA here is from genome assembly GCF_019279795.1 of Protopterus annectens. Taxonomy (NCBI): domain Eukaryota; kingdom Metazoa; phylum Chordata; order Ceratodontiformes; family Protopteridae; genus Protopterus; species Protopterus annectens. The sequence goes on from NC_056743.1 coordinate 572,623,730, forward strand.
ATAGAATGCACTGACAGAAGGGGTGATGGAGTATGTTTATCCAGATGGCTTTAATGGTGCTCGGGATAGGAGGAGAAAGGAATGGGATTGGGAATGGGAGGGGCAGATGGACAGAGCTAACTGAACACTTGGCCTGAGTTTATAGACCAAGTCTTCTTTTCATCAGTGGTTAAGTATGTTTATATGGGAATGTATACTCTGTGATGACATACCCAGGGCACCCTGAAGCTAAATTTCCATTACAGAAAAAAATGCCTTTGTCAATTAATCCCAGCGTCTTTCTTCATCCTGTGAATAAGTTTTGAACTTAGGTTAGATTAAAATGGGTGACTTTTACTTTTTCTATCTATCTGCACATTTCCCATATTTTGTAAGTTTGTATTCCCAAATATAAGGACATGATGTCCAAAGATAACTGTTTTCTCTACTACAGAGCCATGTTCATATTTGTATGGGAAGGTGACAAGAAATGCAGAGCCTACTTTGCCTAATATTGTATAAAATATTATACAGTCTTATAAAACTAGGAACATTATCTTTGTTACTGTACTGTTATTACTAATAATAAAATAAAGAACATATTTTCCTCATCCTGCTTCTAACTAACTAACTACCCTACACATTGCAGTCATTCCCCTTTACTTGTGTCAGGTATATATTCTTGCCTAATTATTATCTCAGTACATATTAAACCACTTATCCCAGTTAACAACCCCATTCATTCGCACAGTCAGTATTCCCAAAATGATCCTGTACCCCTAAAATGTAAATGTCTATTACCATTAGCCTCCTGCACCCATCCCCCCACACAGCATTTGTGTTATGCAGGTGTTTTTCAAAGATCTGTACCTTATTAATCTATTATAACCCCTCCCCTCCCATCTCTCTGTCTCTTTGTGCTACCTGCAGCCCATCATATCCTAATTGCTATTGTGACTGTGATAGCTGACCCTCTATTAATCAGAGTAATAGCACTAAACTGACACATATGTATCCTTTTGATTGATGTTTCCCCAGTTGTATGCAGTTTATGTATGAATATTTTAATTACATTGATACTTTCCTGTCAATAATTTATGTCTTGCAAGATAGCTACATGGTTATTAAAGCATACCAGATTATTGTATACCTGTTCCCCACTTATTTTTGGTTTGCATTACTGCTGCTAGCCTTGAGATTTCTCTCTAAATCTCTGCCCAATGCTCTTCAGACTAGCAGGACTCACGCTGTCAATCAAACTGAACAAATAACAAATAAAACATCCTGAAAGTGCACCCAACAACATTCCTGAATCATACTTTTTAATGTTCATCTCACTTCTTCCACAATTTATTGTTTAAAGATCAACACTCATTTATTTTGAAAAACATACTTACATTGCCTACTGTTTCCTTACCACAATTATTTTCCGTAGCAGTATTTGAAGAGGAAGCAATTGTAATTCATTTCTCACATGAGTTAGCTGTCAGACCTCTTCCCTTTTCTAGTCCTGAATTTCTGAAGCCCTGCCTTCATTTGTGGCTATACTTTGACATTTTTTTCTTCATGTAGTTTGTAGAACAGAGAGATATGCACTGCTGATGTCAAATATATTTAAATCACATTTCTTTGGGGGTTGTAGATGCACTTTTCTCAGTCTAAAAGTCATACACAAATGGTTTTAAGCTCATAACAAAAGCTTCTCTTGAGCTCAGACATGTTTATAGACAGAAAGGAAGTTTGCTATAGTAGTTAATTTTGTTTTTATGTTACATTCTTTCAAGGCTCATAGTTGTTTCACATAATCCAAACAAAGTGCATTACATAGTTCTGTATCAGATAACATCAAAACAGTAACACAGAGGATTTACCAACTAAGAGTTTAGCTATTGGCAGAGGTTTGCAAAATGAAGTATGTTTTGTTTTCTTTCTTCAAATATATACTGGCACAGATACATTTGTAGAGGCATTAATTACAAAATATCAGTACAGAATCTGGATGCAGGTTAAAAGAATGAATTTTAACATTAAAAGCCTGTTTAATGTGCAAAAGTAACAAAAAGACAGACAATTATCATATGCATGGCATCAAAAGTACTGAAAAGCTGATTCATTCGACCACACCCAGCTACCACACTGCTGTAAGCTGTAAAACCTGCAGAAAACATATGACATCAAAATAGCCCACATGCTGAAACAGCTTTGTAGTTTGAATCGGCCATTAATTTACCAGTCAAAGGACACCAAGAAATGTTCACTTCTGTTCTAGACTGTGACAAATTGGAGGGTGACATCAATTTTTAACTCTTTACTATTCTTGAGAAAGGTATGTGGCCTTCTGATTTTTTTACTTGGTCACCTTTTCCACCCATAGAAGGCTCAGTGTGCATTAAATGTCCATTCCATTTAGCAACACACTACAAAAATTCATGCTACTGTTGGAGAGCTTGTGAACTTACTTATGGCTATTTGCTGAGCTGACATTTGATAAATTCTGTCCCTCAAATGCAAGGTTTACCATAAATTCCAGTCAAAAAGATTGGAAGCCAAAGTTAAGATGACAGATGTCATGACCGGTAAACATCAAGACTTAGGACAAAACCACTGGACCTTAAGAGTGACACTGCATTTACAATGAGGTGCACCAGCTTAAGCCCAGTGTGCTTGGAACATTCTGTTTTTCTAAGCCATTTTGAAAAGTGAGATTTTTTTTTACTCTGTGTGGTGCGTCTTTGCGTGTGTGTATGTGTGTGTTTGCATGTGTATGTATTTGCATGTGCGTGTGTGTGTGTGTGTCTGTGCGTGTGTATATCTTCCCACCCCACCCCGATAATAGGCATTCTTGGTACACCCATTGCCAATATGCCAATGTGTTTCCTCTGTCAGATGTGAGAGTAAAGCAAACACTGTTTGACAGATCCTTGAAGTGGTACACTTTTAAGACCGTTCTTTTTTTGTCTACTTTTTCCATTGTGCATGGTGCATTGCATGTAAGGACAATGTCCTATTGGTACCACATTACAATTGTTGTCTCCTGGAAAAAGCTATCACAGCCAGCTGGCTGCCTAGCTGTACAATAACGCTGAACACCACTCTCACAGAGGAAAATTTGCTTTCCTGATGTTTCTTCCTTCACCTTCCAGACAGTCATTTATCCCTGTGTCACTAGTATAACAGATGGGAACTTGTTCTCTTTGTCACTAGGTAAAATTTGTATTGTAATTAAATACTATGCTTTGCAAAATAAAGTTTGTAAAATGCCAGTCTTGCAGACTCACACCACTATTCTAGAGCCCCCCAAATTCAGACACTGAAATTTTAAATGCGGTGTAAATTTCTAAACCTTAAATTCCAAACTTATTTTGGAAGTCATATTAAAATACTGTTATAATTCATCAAACTAACTTTCTTTGCTCTGATCCTGTAGGAACTGTACCTTGGGAACCTCGTGGAATTTACTTCTTTAATTGCATACATTGTTACGTTATTATAAATGTGACATGATTTTTCCCTAAATTTAAAATTGGCTTGAGTATTTAACACTCATAGTAATTCACTTACGTGGTTTCAGTCAGTTGTCAGACAAATCTAAACAGATGCCAGTTTATTATTAATAACCTGGAAGTTCCAGAATGGCCAAGATGCTTTACAGAGTGGAGAGCTACATATAAAAGCACCAACAAAACACAGATAATCAAAGATGCAATACAGAAATTGAAATGCAGTGAAAAAATGCATAAATAAAAAAAATATATTCACATCAAAAGTAAAGTACATCGTAACGGAAATGTCACTAGTGTGCATTGCATTATTTTCATGCATACACAAAAATGAGAGAGATTGATAAGATCAAACATTTACAAGGCCTCTGCTCATAAGGAACTCACACACATGTTGTATATCAGATATGTAATAACATTTTGTGTATTCATTAAAATGCATAATATATTTTCATTGTTCTAGGACCCTTGATACAGTCCTTAGAACTATGGGAATTTAAGTGCAAATGCAGGAAAATCTCAGAATATTCTCTTGTCTGCAAGTTCTAAAAATCTCAGAGTTTGTCTAACAGCAGGTGTGAGTAGGTGCAGTCCACCCCCAAATGGGAGTATAGTGGGATTTGCCCTTGAAATAATTGATTTAAATGCATTATGACCTTCACAGTGTTTCATGGGTTAGTACTAGGCTAACTGCCCTTGTGGGCCATTTTAAGCCTAGCTGTGTACCCCATGTGAGAATCAAACCCTGCACTTGTGTCTGTAAGGTAAACATCTTCACCATTATGCCAGCCTTATTGCACTTAGTTTTCTAGTTTCAGGATTCACGTTATTGAGTCTAAAACAAATAGGGCACCGTGCATATGGCACTCTGTTCATAACTGTCATATAGCACAGTGAAGTTACATCAATAATTCCAACTTCAGGTTATTTACATTCATAAAGTGACTGACTAGTCCGTGCTTAGGAGTAAGAGTTCATGGAAGGATAGAGGGCAAGTTATAAAGGTATGAGGGCATGGAAAGAAATGAGGCAGATGTGACTATGCAAAGAGATGAATTTGTGAGAACATGTGAAACATGAATGAGCTATCAGCATTAGAGCAGGAATGTTGTACACAGAACTAATAGTAAGTGATGGACAGCAAATAGTAAGGAAACAGGACGCAGTAAGGTAAATGTCTTCTGGCAGAATGTGAACAGTCTTTAGGATTTCACAATACATGACATAATATCACACTTGGGTATCCTTCTCTTGGAAAGTGAAACTTGATGGACAGCTTAAAACATGGCTTTGAAGAAGTTTGATATGTATTGAGGTGGCATTGGCAGAAAAAAGTAGAATCCTCATACCGCATGGAAGTACTGTGCTCATGTACTAGTGATACATTAATGAAGTACAGGCTGTGGGAAGGATCACACTGCTTTGTTTCGTGCCAGAAAGATGGAGTAGATTAAAAATCTGTGCACCATTCTGAACTGAAGCTGTGCAAGATAAAGATGAGGTTCAATCCAGCCAAGCATGTGAAATGCTTCACAGTGCTTAGCTTGTGAGGTTGGTTAGCAAAAGATAGATGAACCATTTTAAATACTAGGGGAAGTGTACATGTATAAAACTGTGCGAGGCATAAAAAAGAATATGCTGTAGAAATGTCTTTATACTAGTTTAGTACAGACATTTGGTAGCACCAGTATCTATACTGTTGGGGGAGTGGAATCTGTGGACATGAGATGAGAGGAAGGTGCTCGGTAAAATAACATATCCCTAAAAAAGTACATATAGATTTCTGAGCATTTAGATTTTAATGCAAACCACAGGAAAATGAAACTGGATTGAAGGACAATCTGGACTTTCACAGCACAGCTGGCAGGACAGAGTAAAACTGATTTGTTTTAAGTAAACATGTTTATTATTGTCATTTTAAAGAAGCTGAATGCTAATTGCTTGACTCATATGATTGGTTATACAATATACTAATGCAAAAATATAAAACACTAAAGTAGTGTCAAGAAAACAGGGAACTAAATCTTTCAAGATGCTAACAATTCATACCTTGCTTACAATGATTCTTCCACAGGCTTTCATGTGGAAAAATAAATAATTAAACAAATAAATAAAATTCAGCTCTTAAATCTCTTTTGCCAGTATTTCTGTAATTTTCAACATTTTACCTTAGTTACTTCAATGCCACTCATAAATTGTGAATAAATATAGTACAATTGTTTGAGTCAAACACAAGTGTCTTTTGGAACAGCCCAAATCATAAAATGATGGTTCACTAATCACTCAAGTAGTTTTATGTGGTGCTAGGATGGACTGTATCCACGCAATTATATTTAAGCTGCTACATCGTAAAAAAAAAAAATACTGCTGTGGGAGTTGTTATACTGAAATGAAAGATGATCGGGTTGATGTACTGCATGCTACGTGAAGTACGTTGGGCCTTGGTGGCAATGTGGGTACAGTCCATGACCCCATAGACCTTGAGGAAATTGATTATGCAATATAATGCCCTAACTGTGGTGGCTTCTGGTGTCCATGGAAATCAAATATTCCTTTACTAGGCACAGTAAAAGTAGAACAGCACCACCACTGGGCCACTAAACAGAATTCATGAATCAGTTTCTCATCTTCACTTTCAAATAGCCTACCAGATAAAGTTTTAGGTCAAAACAGAAAAGTGAAAATATTCTTCCATGTTAGTTAAACAGCAAATTATAGCAGGACCTACCATATGAAAAGGGAATTGAAGGAAAATCCCCCATACAATAGGGAAGAACAAATGAAAAAAGTATTCTAGTATCATGCAGTACTGTTTTGTTTTGCTTGAATACATAGTTTATGGGGAATTTAAGAGACAGATACTTTTAGAGAACTTCACAGTGGCCATATAGTAAATGCAGCCAGCACATGGACAGCTGTTATTTTTTCAGACACTTGTTCTAGGGCTACCAGCTCAACTATCATATCATCTGTGATAATAAAGTCACTGCAATCATCTTCAGTTTTGTTTTCTTCTTCCAGTGTAGTGAAAATGTGCCATGTAGGGCTGGTGAGGAAATAGTTCCTCTTTCAGTCTTGCTTTCCTGTATGGCTCAGCTGACAAGAAATCCACTGCATGGTAGTCTTATGCTGTGCTTACTTGGTTGAACCTAGTGGGCATACCTTAAGTAATGTCTGGACAAGTTGTTGTGTCTTTCGGCTTATCCCAGTTAGGGGTCGCCACAGTGGAACTCCGGTCTGCTAAATGTTTGGTAGTGGATTTTTACGTGCCGAGTTACCAGCCCTGATGCACAACCTTCAATGAAGGCACGCCCATTCACGCATGCCTCCACACAGAAGATGCTCTAGCTAAGAATCGAATGGGACAACGTCTTGCTGTGAGGCAACAGCGCTACTGCAGCACCGCTATTGTGTCCAAATATGTGTGTGTTTCTTCCGGAATGTCATTCACAAGTTTCTTAAATCTTTCAACAGGTATATTAAATGTGCACAAATTTGAGTTTTCTTCATCTACTTTCACTTGCAACTATCTCCAAGTAACTTTCTTGGACACAGAAATATTTTGCATTTGTCATACCTACCACTATGTCTCCTCTGGTACAAAATATATGTAATAATTTGCAAGATAAGTGGCAAAACTAAGAATCATACTAAGTTTAACCATAGTGATCATGCTATTTACTTATAATTTGGTTCAGTTTATTTTACAGTCATTCCCATGCTCTCCATTCAGTGAATTTTTTTTTACATTTTATAACCCTTAGAGTCCACACACAAATATGCATTTTCTGACAAAATGGCAAAACTTGATAGACTGAATAATCATCAACTAGTACAGTGAAGGATTTAGCTTATGTCCTGTCTTCAGTGATTTTGAAAAATTGACTAAACATCACATCTTACTCAGGCCCAATGTCTAACTTAAAAACAAAAACCCCTTTATGTATACCGCTGGTTGCCTCAAAACTGACACTGATCCTTTTGCTCCAGTGTATTCTCTGACAAAAACTCTTGTACACTGAGTGCTCTTTCCACATCAGTGGTACTAATAAATAAGCCATATTTCTTCCACAAGCATCTACTGCTCTAGTAACTCACATTTCTGCAGTTTATACAGTTCTGGGAAATAATATTGCTTATTCCTTATAACTCTTACTCATGGCTAGACATTTTTTTTTTCTTTTCAATATTATAGCCATACCTCATGCAAAACTTCTCACTCATTTTTCATGGCTTATTTCACATGCAACTTTACACACATGCAATTCTTCCATTAACTGTTTAACCTGAATCAAAGTCATGCTGCTGGAGCTATGTATAGCTATGGTTTATTTAGCAATAAATCAGCTCTAACAATAATTTAGTCTTTACTTGATCATCTCATACTATTCCATACACATCTGTCTCATAGCAATGAATACTGTAACTCACAGGTTTTGGTTTTATTCTTTAAAACAGTAATATAAGCATCTGTAATTTTCAGCAGACCTTGTCTCCTAGTGAAGAACAAATGCTGGATATATGGTGGATTTTTTTTTCTTAATAGCAGTGGAATGAGCTGTCTTTAATATATACTCATATTCTATCTGCTTGCATCTCAGATGCTCACAGCTGAATACTCTTCTATGTATGTTGCTGTTTGTTTGTCTTTCAGCTTTTCCCGGTAAGGGGTCGCCACAGCGGAACTCCGGTCCACTAATGATCGGCAGTAGATTTTTACGAAATGCCGAGGTGCCAGCTCGACGCCCAACCTTCAATGAAGGCACGCCCATTTATGCACGCATGTCTTTCGAACGCTACCCAACCACAGGGAGGACATGCAGACTCCACACAGAAGACACTCCCAAGCCCAGCCGAGAATCGAACAGGAGAACCTCTTGCTGTGAGGTAACAACGCTACTGCTGTACCACCACGGCTTTAGTGAAAAAAGACTTGAACAGATACACTTGATCTGTAAATTATACTTTTGCTGAGTTGGTGAGACAGGAAATTTAGAGAGTGAGATTGTGTGGGCAAAAGCCCCACACATCAGGGGTGAAAAGGAGTTTGCCATCTGTTAAAAAAATGCTGCCAGTCAGTAGCACAATCAATTTCAAGAGAATAAAAATGAGATAATAGAATGCAAGCGATACTCAAGCAAATATAGATTACCTCCTGGAAGTTTTGTTTCATTGCAGCAAGTCCACCATTTTCTGCTTCTTAGAATCCAAATGTTTGATGCACTTTTATGGCTTCTTCTCCTCTGATGTGCAAAAATATGGCACATTGCACCATCGCAGGCCCATCCACTATTGCATTTACCTTTCATAAATGGCAGAAAGTTTTAGATTTACAGATTACAGTTTTGTTAGAAATTGCCTGGCAGAGAAGGATTTGCAGCAGGTTGTAGCTGCATATCTGACCTAAAACCCCTGACATTATTTGTAATTTGGGATTAATATTCACTATAAAAAAAACACAGATATGAAGTTTAGTAGCTTCAACATATAAAACAGATGTATTATGTGACCACTTACACTCTGGTATTTCCATATATGAGGATCACGTTACTTTAAAACACTGACTTATGTGTTGTACACAAGGGTTTCCTTAATGTTCAGTGTGACAAGGGATAAGAATGTGTGACAAGGAATAAGAACAGCCACGTAACCCTTTTTTCTTGCTTTGACATCCTGAAAGCAACTATTGAAGCCTACTATCACATCTGTTGTGATAAATGTACAGAACTTTTAATATGCCTGTACATTGGGAGGTTAAACGTTTGCTTTAGAATTCTCTCCCTGGATCAAGCAATGTTTTCATTTAGAAGATCCTCTATTGTTTTCTTCAGAAATGGGATGTACACAACAATGTGCCCACTGATTTATTTCTCAAAAGAATGAAAAATAAAAAAAAACATTTTGCGTTGTTGGATGCATCTGCAATATAGTTACATTTTGTTAGGTAAATTAGAACTGAAAACATTGAATTATCTGTTGGCTAAAAAGTAAATGTGTGCACACAATGCTACTTTTATTATTATTTTTTTAGAAATTATTTCATGATAGAATTAAGTGAAAAAAACATTTCAGCATAGAACCAAACTCTGGCAGCACACATCCCAGTAGTAAATCATGTTATGTTCTGTACAGTCCCAGGGAGGAAATTCCTAAACTGCCTAGGACAGAATACTCCAAACCTAATCATACTGACTGTTGATACAGCTGTGGTCATCACGCTTACAAATATAAGTAGCTTTACACAAAGGACCTGCTAGGGAATTGTACAGTACAGCTTTACAACTGGCTGCCATATTCAGCAATATATATATTTTTTCTTTTGTAAAGTAAAGTTGCCTTTCTGTTATTACTAGTCATGGTAAATGGATCCTTAAGTTGTACCACCACCAACACTAGTCCAAGCTACTTTAGAAGTTTTAATTACAACTGACTTCATTTGGAACATTTCATTTTCTTAAATAGTTCTTTTGTGTAGAGGGTTAATTGAGTTACATACTTGTTTAACTGTGCTATAACTGGCTTTTGTTTCACCTGCTATAGTATTTACATTGTTTGTTTTTTTTTTTCTGTTTGTTACAGTTTGTTGCAGCTTCATATAGTTCAAAGTCTCTTATTGTTCCAAACAGCGTTTTGAGATAAACATTTCTGATGTGATAAACTCATTATCAAGACATTGCAAAAGATAGTAGCTATGCATTATCTGTTGCATTAGTGGTCTCATCAAATGCAGAGCTCACTGGGCTTGTTTGATTTTAATGCTACATCTCCTTACCGATGCAGGAGACTTGATGTATATTTGACAACCATCGCTTTTTTAATGTCTGATTCAGTAAAAGTAAGCTCTGACTCAAACTAGATCCAGAAAAAAGTTGATTTAACTCCAAGCATTATAATTCTTGGATGTGTGGGGCATGGTGTTGTAACAATTGTTTTTTGGTATTAACCCTACTGTCGGCAGACTTAAAAGTTGTCACTTGCGTCATTCTCGCATATCTTCTGTCAGATCTTCTAGAACTCAACACATTCATGTATAAGGAGCATGTTTCTGTTGCAGCTAATTTTTAAATGACATATTTTCTATGCTTATGTCATTAAAAGATTGAACTAGAAGATGGCAGGAGACAAGTCTTTTGGTACATATAGACATAGTCTGCAAATTGAAATGTCATCTATAAACACAGATTTATCACTGGTTGCTTGCTGATGAATTCTAGGTCCTGCATTTTAAGACATTTAGTTAAAGCAAATGTGCATGTGAGCACCAAGTATGTAATCTTCAATTTATCGTAGTTAGTGTGTGCTCTGTGTTTAAGTCCTGTGTGCACTTTTGTGACCGTCAGAAGCCAACAGCATCAGAGGTATAATTTCCAAGTTTGTCATTCCTATTCAGTGCACCTGTGGCAGTGGTTATTCAGGATGAATATAGCATTTGATGTCCTGTACTGTAGAACATCATGCACCTGAAAACATATTAGATTTTGATGAGGATTACTTTGGACACAGGCAAGGCAATTTGACTTTGGCAGATACCTGGTAGTAAAAATATAGCAGGCAGCTCATCTTTATAGGTTGATAGTAACAGGAAACAGGAAAATGTGGTGCTTGAACTAAATCGCTAGCTAAAGATTTAACTTTGGCCTTTCACAAGTACTCTCTCTCAGCAGCTGGAATTGCTTGCATTTCATTATCGTTTGTACCAATGTGCTCTTTGTTATATGGAAACAAGGAAATAAAAAAAAAAATAAAAATAAAAAAAGTGCTGTGGATTAAATCGGTGACCAGGGGCTTGGAGTCCAGAGGCCACAAGAAGTGTACAGATTGTTGTGTTGTGAATTAGATCATGAATGGGTATTTTTTTTTTAATATGTTCTGTATGAAATGCAAAAGAGCGACATTTAGAGTTCAATAAATTCAGCACGGACCTTTTGTGAGAATAAAGAAAAGGAAACTATACACACACTGATCTGCAGGCCTGGGGATCACAAGTGCTGAAATAGGTACATTGCAGCAGATTGCACCAGGCATATTTTAATTCATTTTTAAGATCCTATTTGTAAGAGATTTAGATCGTTTTTTGTCTTCCTTCTTATGACCAAAGTGCATCTATTATGCCACATTTTCAGTAACCGATTACTCTTTTACTCCTTGCTCTTTGTGCGTTGGTGTCAGTGTCTGTGCAGCATTAGCTTATGGAAAGTTTTTCCCTGCGACTGGACTAAACATATATGCACAGGTTTGTTACTTTCTTGAGTAGGCGAGTTGGTCAGAGATCTGGAACCAAATTTCCTGATGGCGAGCAGGAATATAGGTGCGATCAACATATAAGAGACGTTCAGGTGGGATTGACTTGTGGAAAAGAGAATTAAGAGTCGTTTCTTGTGATATGGCACAGTTCAGAGTATTCTTACTGTCTTCAGGCTGCTTTGTGGTTTCTCTCAGCTGTCTGGTAACTCAAGATCAGCATTCAGTATGTGATGTTTAATATATCTGCTGCTTTGTGCTGAGAGCTTGCTTTCTTCCCCACAAACAACATGAAGACCTTGGTTCACCTGCTTAACCCAACAACTTCAGCTTCAGTTTGCAAATTTGTTATAGCTTTTATTGTCTTCCATCTAGCTTGCAAATATGGTAGTCTTCTGTTTTTGTCTCATTGTCTCTGTTGATTTCTTGAAAGCATTTTGTACTAATTTTCAGGGTCAATATTGTAGCTGCAGTAGGTAATTTGTTTTTCTTCATCTTTGTGTCATTTGACCGTCATGCCACTGAAAGACAAAGTACCTGAAGTGGAGCATATTTTTTCCCGAATTGCACGGCAGCAGTTGTCCTAGCTTTTGCTACAATTCCTTTTTATTAACGAAACCATTATCTCCATTTGTCCATACTCACTGCAGTTAAAAGAACATGATGCAACTGCACAAATCTTATCAATTCTCAACTTTTGTTTTGCCAGCCCTTGTCCCGTAGGATGTTGTCATTTATCTCCTTTCTTGAAAATACAGACTTAATGTAGTAATCCGTCTTCTACTTGCCTGTCTACATGTGAGGTATATATATGACTCATTTGAAGTGGAATAAATTTGTGCCTGCTCTTTTCCATAGATGATCTGGTACTGTTTCTGTTGTAGTTTCTTCCTATGAATAGTTAGGATATGAACTGGATATGGCACAGTTCTGTACTAAATGTTGTATAAGTTAGTTATTTAACTGTATCTGTATAGAATATAATTAGTATAAGAAGCCTTACTACCACACTGTAAGCAGCTTATTCAATATTTTCTCCCAACCATGTACCACCACCCCACAATACCACTCTTAACCACAATAATCTCTGTATTACTAACACTTACACACATAACAACACTTCCTCACCTCACCCCAAAAATAACTACTCCAACAGTTACACATACCTCCAACAACCAAATACACCATGATAGCTTCCAGAATATCTCCTCCCTTGTTTCTTTACAGCTTACCATATTACTCAATCCTTAAACTCCTGGATTCTACACATAATAAACTCAATCTCATACCGCTTACAGCCAGCCCCTCCAAAAAACTCAGCAAAACATATACCTATCTTATCTCTCTACTATCTCAATGCGGTGACATCCGCCCTAACTCTGGCCTCATCACTAATCACCCTTACAATTCTACCCATAAAAAATTAAACTTTGTGACCCTCAACATCAGAAGCATACGTTACAAAATATCCCCCCTGCATGTCTGGATAAATCAGTGCAAGCCCAACATACTAGCCCTCACTGAAACCTGGCCAAAGCCTAACATACCAAACTCTGAGTTCCTACTTCCCAATTACAGCTTGCTCAGGTCAGATAGAATCCTAAGGAAAGGTGGCGGTCTCGCTGTACTCTGACAGCCTTAATATCACACCATACACAAATGATACCCCTAAGTTTTCCACAGTAGGACTTCTGATATCCTTCCAAAACCTTAATAATTCAAAGACAACCTGCATAATTGACATACTCTCCTGGGCCACGCAAAGATTTCAACATGAAACAATCATTTTAGGAGGCACCAACATAGACTGGCAAACTATCCCATCTTATCTACCCACTAACAGCATCAATCTACATGACTTTTCTCAACTTATCTTTGACCCCACTGTGTACAACAATAATACACTCAACACTCCACCTTAGACTGGATCCTGATTTCACACCCTTCCTACTTTACCAACACTGGCACACACCTAAACAGCCTTAGTGACCACCTACCTGCTTTTGCCATTCAAGTAAACACTCACGCACCCAAAAAATCACACCCTAAAATCAGTCTGCAATCTTTCAAAATTTTCTAATGAAAGGTTCAATGACCTACTGCACAAAATAAACTGGTCTCCTCTAAAGGTACTCCCACTAGAGGGAGAAGTACACCACTACAATAACTGCTTCCTAAAAATCCTAAATACCCTTGCTCCAATTCGAACAAAAAGAATCAAAAACAATCCCATGCCCTGGCTAACTAAGGAATGCAAAAACTTAATGAAAAAAGGGATGCAGTTTGGGCTCTATGGAAATGAAGTAACAAAGAACAAGGTCTAACTACTTTTAAGCAATTATGTAACCAAGCTAAATAGCTAGTTATTAAAGACAAGCAGCTATACTATAGTCAGCTACAGCAGAAGTACAAAAGTAATCCAAAAAAATTCTGGGCTACTATAGCAACTCTACTCCACCCTGGAACAAAAAAGGAATCCAAGGCTGCTCCAATTTGCCAACAAGTTTAACATCCACTTCATAAAATCAGTAACTGATCTGATCACTAAAACATCCAATACTCACCACTCTTCCTCTGCGTCTAACCCAAACACTCCCCTTTCACCTGACCCAGATCTTTATTACCCTCCTTATCCCCATAGCACTTATCAACCTTCTGAGAACCATCCCACCTTCACTCTTCAACCAATACAGTTAAGCCTCATAAAAAGATTACTGCACAAACTCAAACCCTGCTCTATCTCTGCTGACAACCTCCCACCTGCATACCTAAAAATAGCTGCTGACTCCATAGCATCCTGATCAATCAATCCATATCTGAGTCCAGAGTACTTAGTATCTGGAAAAAGTCCCATATCATCCCCATTCACAAAGGAGGTAACTCTTCTGAACTTAGTTTTTTGACCCATACCATGCTTCCCCATCTGTAAGATATTGTAAAAATGTATCCATCTACAGCTTATGAATGACTTCTAGCATAACAACCTCCTTACAAACATACAGCACGGTTTTCATTTTGGACACAGCACAACTACAGCCTCCTTTCCTTCACTGACACTGTAAACAGAGACCAACGTTACTATATAGCCACACTATTTCTTGACCTCTCAATGGCTTCCAATACCATGTCTCACTCATTACTGCTGAACAAGCTCTCTAACCTAGGAATTACCCATCCTGCACTAAAGTGGTTTCGCAGTTACTTATACAATCAAAATCAATCAGTTGAATGGTCAAATATTACCTACGCCTTCCTAAAAAAATCCCACTGGAGGAGTCCCACAGGGTTTCATCCTAGGACCCCTATTTTTTAACATTTTTTACCAATGACCTATGTAAAGCATCTAATAGTGAAACACTCATCCAATATGTTGATGATTCTACAATAATCTGCACCTCTCGCATACTGCCTTAGCTTCTCTCCGACACACAACAAATTTTCTCTGCTGTTGAAACCTGGCTTACCAACTGCCAGCTATTCCTCAATCCAAAAAAAAGTAAAGTGCTTCTCTTTCAACCAAATAACTACTACAAATCTAAACGACTACAAAATTCTCTCTGTTGATAATACCACAATTGAAATTGTCCACTACACTAAGTTACTGGGTGTAGTCATAGATAATCATCTTCAGTTTGATCTTCATATCCAGCAAAATGTAAAGAAAACCCATCAGAAACTCTGTACAGTTTACAGAAATAAACACACACTAACCTCTTCTAAATTCACCCTTCCAAAACTTTCCTACTACCTTCTCTGCTTTATGGCGCTCCAGTAATAATCAATTTACAGAGCTTCTCTATATCTAAAATGGAACAGTACTACAATAAAGTGGCGTAGTTTGCTACAAACCCTAAAACTAGAACCCATCACTGTTTATCACTAAAAAAAACTAAACTGACTAGAATTCCCCAACTATCTGCTTTATAACCAGCTTTTAACACTCCACAACATGGTCAATGATACACAAACCTGCCCAGCACTAAACATACCAAATAGAACACTGCAGATAATGCAATATATATATATATATATATATATATATATATATATATATATATAATGACCTTCTGTCTATATACAAACCCTGTAAGACAGCTGGACAGTCTCTACTCCCACTATGTTGTCAAATCATGGAACTCTCCTCCACTTACTGTGAGAACTATTACTAACCTGCCTGCCTCTAAATCAGTTCTGAAACACATGCTCAACTCTTGGATGTGTTCCTGCTCTGATCTAGGCTAATCTCTTCACCAGATCTGAAAATTCTGCAACTTTCATCTACTCTCTACCCATCTCTACTTGGATATCTTTATCAATTACTTTACTACTTACCATCTACCTCATATCAGTGTACCTATTCATCTGTAACTCAGACAATCTGTCTCAACTTTCTGTTATCTGTATGAAGTCTGTACTTTATAGTATATGTATAAAGAGTCTACTTATCTGTTGGAACTGGAGCTTTTCTCCCAGGGCCTCTGCTAAAAATGGGTTCTTCTTTCTGACCCAGTCGGACATTCCAGGTAAACAAATGTCAAATAAATAAATTAAAGGAGGCAACAGTAGCAGAAAAAAACAAGGAGCAAATTATGCACAAAACTTCATTGTGTCTCTTTGCACAAAACAAATCATGCTATAGCTTGCTGTTTACATGCATTTGAAGAAATCACATAAAGATGTTTGCCATTGTCACTACATGGGTTCAGAACACTACACACTATTGTGGGAGTTTGACCTCTAACATGAGTTATCAATTCATGCAGGAGTTAGCATTTCATGCACAGCTGTACAAAGTGCTTTTTGTTCTGCAGGCATTTATAAGAAACACAGGTAATTTATACTTTTAGTGAAAATTCATGAATAGGGAAACATAAACCATTATTTGTTGTGAATCTGTTTGATGAGCAGAGGTGTGTAATCTTTAAGAAACTTATAAATCTGTTCATGGCATTTGTGCTGTGGGAACACCAGGTCTAGTGTTTAATGAGGACAAGAAATCCAACACCCACACATGGCAACACTAAACCCACATATCTGGAGGCCCTTAACATTAACCTGCCCAAGCAGCAATTATCTCTGAAGCTGAAAAATAAACACCAATCACAACCAAAGTATCACATTGCTCACAACACCAGTGTGCCACCCAACAACAGCTCCTAAGGCAAGACAATGTACCCAACACTTTAGTCATAGGTGACTCTATAGTCAGGCACACTGATGTCACACTCAGCAGGCTGAACAAGGAGATAATTACAGTCAGCTGTCTGTCGGGTGTCAGGATCCACCACATAACACATGGACTCAAGTCACTCCACTATAAGTACAAATTCAACTCTGTCTTTGTCCATGTTGGAATGAATGACTTGAGACGTACCTCCCTGGACTACATGTAAAGAGACATGGAAGAGCTCTCGGATCATGTGGCCCAGGCAGGTATGACCCTAGCCTTGAGTAACATCCTGGCTTTGCCCAGAATTATACCACAATATAAGGACAAAATGATTCACTTCAACAATTGGCTATGTTTCTGGTGTCATTCAAAAGGGATCCAGTATCTGTCTGCCTGGGACGACATGATCGACAAACTACGATGCTTTGTCAGAGATGGTCTGCACCTGTCGCCCCTGGGATTCAGGTTACTGGCTAAGGCTCTTGCCACCCCTATAGTGCCTTTTTTAGGCAAGGCTCAAAGGACAAAACCACCACCATAACAGGTACAAGTATGCAAAATCTGAAGGTAATGCTATTCAATGCTAGAAGTCTAAATCTCAAAATGCGTTCTCTTGAGGCACTCCTAAAAATGGAGAACATCAATATCTTTGCAGTAACTGAGACCTGGTTCAAGGCTCCAGAGAGCACCCCTGCAACTCTTAACACACTTTTCAGCCACCAAACCAGGACCAAAACACTAAAGGTGGAGGAGTGTCCATATTCACCAAGGATATTCACACCTCCAGGCTAGTTGCCCAATACAATGCATCCAAAATTCTCCAGGTGCAACTAACACTAGGTAAGACTGCAATCCAAATTGTAGCTTGCTACAGATCCCCCACCATACCCCAAGATTCTCATTACACCTTTCTAAACATACTGGAAAATATTAAGATACAACCAAACACCCTAATGCTGGGTGATTTCAACTACCCTGCCATTAACTGGGAAAGCTACTCGTGTACCAACACCTTTGCACAACGTTTCTTGGAATTTATAAATTCCAATGCCCTGGATCAACTAATTTATAGTCCCACCAGGGGCTCCAGTATCCTAGACCTGGTCATTACCAGCATGGGAAATTGATGCTCCACACTAGTGGTCACCCCCTCGTTGGTTAGGTCTGACTATAAGCTAATCACCTTTGACATCCACATCCCACCCCCACCTCTCAGTAAGGAAACATCCATAAAAAAACTTCTCCAAGGCCAACTTCATGCTACTCAAGTCAGAAGTGACAAAGCTCATGACACCCATGCAGACGGGAACTGAAAGTTTGACTGCCGAATCCTACACTAAAGCACTGTACGTGCACATCCACTAGTGCATGAATCATGCTATCCCAAATAGAACCAAGACGATCTCCTCCAAAAAAAGGAAGTCAATCTGGTGGTCCCCTGTCATAAACAAACTATACAACAGAAGGAAGAAACTGTTGCAGAAAAGGGGAAAATTCCAGGATACAAAAAACTCCCTTACCAGCCTCAGTAAGAAGCTGAGATCCCTCATAAAATCCTCCAAAGCTAGTTACAAAAATAAAATGGCCAAAGATTCCAAAGACAACCACAAGGTATTCTATAGCTATGTCAAGAATCTAAATGGCAATGCTCGGATCTGCTCTGAGGCACAACAGAATGGCATTAAATATACTGATCCCAAGGACATTGCCAATATCCTGGCAGATTGATTCAGTGCCAACTTCACCCCCCCTCTCACCCCCTAAAGGGCCCATCTCAATACCAAAGGATTGCCAAATTCCAGTAATCATGGCCACACAGGTAAAAAATGCACTCTCCAAAGCTAAGAATACAGCATCCATGGGTCCAGACAACATCCTGGGCTGCGTACTATATGAACTACAAAATGAACTGGAACCTCACCTAAGTGTCATGTTTAATCATAGCCTCACCTCAGGCTTCATGCCCACTGAGTGGCGCACAGCTACAGTTATCCCACTGCACAAGGGGGGATCCACCTTGGATCCTGGGAACTACCGTCCCATCAGTCTGATGAGCCTGATCTGCAAGGCCATAGAACATATTAGCATGGAACTTAAAAACAAAGACATTGGTAACCTTCAAACACTGGACCCCACCCAGTTTGGGTTCGTGAAGGGCCGATCGTGTCTCCTGAATTTGATTGACTTCTTCAGATCAGTCTCCAGAACCATGGACAAAGGTAAGGTGGTCCACACAGCCTATCTGGACCTTGCCAAGGCCTTCAACACCATCCCCCATTCTGGAATCATAGATAAACTTACTAAGCTGGGCATAAATCCCTATGTCACTCGATGGGTTGCCAACTAGCTTACTGACAGAACCCACACTGTAAAAGTAGCTGACTCCAAATCCAGCTCCAGACAAGTGACAAGTGGAGTACCTCAGGGTTCAGTCCTGGGACCACTCTTGTTTGGCATCTACTTCTCTGAAAAACAGGCCAACACTAAGGTACTCTGGCTAACAAAGTTTGCAGATGACTGCAAACTGGGAGCCATTACTGAATCCCCAAATGATGTGGATATTCTAAAAAAGGGCCTTACAGAAACAGATGCTTGGTGCCAGAGCCATTGGCTCAAGGTCAATGCCAAGAAGTGTACAGTTATCCCCTTTGGGAAAAATCATGTACTCATGAATTACTACATAGGTGGCAGTACACTAAACACAGAAAGTGTGATAAGAGACTTAGGAACACAGGTGGACAGTGGTCTCACCTTCAATAACCACATCACTACAACAGTCAGGAAATCCTTCTATATGGCACACCTCATCACTAAGGGCTTTTCATCCAGAAAAAAGGATGTCATTGTCCCACTGTACTCATCCCTCATTAGACCCATCATAGACTACAACGCCCCATTTGGTATGTACCTCACAAGACATCTGCAACAACTGGAAAGGCCGCAGAAACACCTCACTAAAAGAATCACAGGCCTAAAGCAGATGTCCTATGCTGACCGACCTAAAAAATTCCAGTTATACTCTGTCGCATATCGTCTACTCAGAGGCAATCTCTGCTTAACATACAAGGCCATGTCAAACCCAGAGCTGTTGGACATGCTATACTTAAAGAAATCCCAATCCATCAGAGCCACACACACCAGGGACCTAAACCTTGTCATCACAATGAACAAAACATGCTGGAGGGATAGGTTCCTGACCCAGAGACTCCCCATACTCTGGAATAGACTGCCCATACATGTCAAGCAGAGTGCCTCCTTGGCCCTCTTCAAAAGGAACCTTGATGACTGGATGGGAGATAGAAAATGTACCTCCCCCCGGGGATCACGTCAGTCACCCTGCTAGACAGGGGTCCAGGGAAGTAAATATTGTGGGAAGAAATAGCCAGGGAATTGTTATGGCTAGGTTTGTATAGTTCCTAGGGTCAATAGCCTAGTACCAACCTATGAACCTATTTGGCATAAAGGTTTTATCTGGGTTCAATTCTTTGAAGGCAGGAACTTGATAGGTGGTTATTAATTCTTGTAACAAAATATTCAAGTTATCTTAACAGGATTGATAACCTCCACTATTATAAGTTTCCACGAGCATTAAACCACCAAGGAATGGAATTAAAACTGATTCCTAGGGAAAAATCACCAGAAAACATAATGTGTTTTTATTTTCAGGGAGAAAGCTTCCTGCATCCCCCAGCATGGTATAAGCCCCCATCCTATCCCCTGATTATATATACCACTTCCATATTCACACCAACACAGAGAACAGGGAAAATATCCCAAAAAGGGCAACACTGGTTATACATCTTGATTTCCTGTAGTTGACCTCTGACATTCAGTGTCTGAGCCTTGGGTATCTGATGCCCAAGAAAATCAAAGTTTGAAGGGTCTAATGATGCAATTCTGTTTGTGTGTGTGTGTGTGTTTGTTTGTTTGTTTGTGTTACCTGCTACAAATCAGTTATAACGTATTCTGTCTTACTTAATAGCAATAAAGTATCTCCCTCACAATTTGTTATATATTTGTAAAGGACTGGAATTAATGCCTTGGAGTTGAAAAAAATAAAAGTTGTGCATATCTGTAGTTTGTCATTTAGATTATTTTATATCCCATGGAAAGTATGGGAAAAAACCCTACAGCAGTTTTGAGTGTTTACAGATTGTTATAGCATGCAGAGGATAAAAAGAAAACTGTTAATTTACTGCATGATGGGAGCTTACCAAAAACATAAGTATATACTAAGGAAAAATATATACATTTTTAATGCTTACAATAATGATGAAAGCTGTTTGAGTCAGTAGTAATAAGAGGTTTTGTTCATAAAATTACTACCTTATGGCTGAAAGATTCCTGGCACTCCTAGACGAGTTAATGCAATTACTGAGATCGCTTTTCTACTTTTCTTGGGGGTGCTGGTGTCACTGGAGAAGTATGCCATCTGAGATTCACTTTCTTCCATTGTTTTTGCAGGGTAAGTTTGAAGGTGGGACATGGCCCCATCCCCCAACCAAACCTTATCACTTTTTGTTCCCTTTTTGCAGCCCCTTCCTAGAACATGAAGATGCAGTCACCAGATGACATCATCACATGCTGTGCCTGCTTTTACTTGTCTGTGTAAGACAGAAATCATGTGTTACTGTGTAAGCATCAGATCCCTATCTGTCGCACAGCACCCACTTGGTAAGGATGAAGTCAAACATCCCCGATGCATACAGGAGAACCCTCCATTAATTAGTGTTCTTTTCATTACTACTTACTACAGTACTACTACACTACTATTTAACATCTTTCATTACTACTTACTACAGTACTACTACACTACTATTTAACATCTTTCATTACTACTTACTACAGTACTACTATTTAACATCTTTTTATTACTGCTTACTACAGTACAACTACACTACTATTTAACATCTTTCATTACTACTTACTACAGTACTACTACACTACTATTTAACATCTTTTCATTACTATTTACTACAGTACTACTACACTACTATTTAACATTTTCACAGTCTTCATACTTCCTGCTGTCACTCTTCTCCTGTGCAAGATGGTGATCATTCCATTATCATCTCCATCTTTGATACTTTCTCTGACCTCAACTCATTAACCCAAAACTCCTACCACTCTGTCAAAAACTGGCTAATTAACAATCATCTAATACTCAGTCCTAAAAAAACAGACCCCCTATTTATGCCCAAATCC
>NC_056743.1:572650824-572748324 GCF_019279795.1 Protopterus annectens
ACGTATGAGCTGGCTCAAGGTATCTAACCTATCAGATTGTAAGGTGTGTTGTCAAGTTGTCGTGCCCAATCACAATAAAGGTTTTTTCACCCACACTTGATTGGCTCCCACTGACACACCCCCAGGTACTCTTATAAAAGGAAATCCTCTGGATCACTCTTTCCATTAAGGAACTACGCTTCAATGGTGATTGTACTTCTGGTACTTTTTACTTCAAGAAAGTACAACCTTCTAGAATCTGAACTTCGACTATGTTGATTTTTTGCCACCACGGCGAGCAGAGCTCTTTAGCCGAGCCACATTTACGTTCTTTTGCCTGTTTTTTCTGTGTGTTTCATCTTTGATTTCTAGCTGCCACACTAGCGGTTCCTCTCACCAGGTGACCTGACCAGCCGGAACTACGACCTGTATACGAAGCCTTTCTAAAGGCTTTACTCAGCCTTCAACCACAAGCGCTCGGGTATGCACAGCCTTTCTCAAGGCTTTACCGGTAGCCCAGCTTCTTCACCGACATCCCACCGTACCTTTATTAAGGCAGCCTACCTGGTCATCCATTTGTTCTTGGCTTCCCTAGGGTATTTTATTCGTGGTCACCACTGTAAACACGTAATAATCAAAGGCTAGATTACTGTCTATGTGTGTCCCTAAATCCCTAACTACTGGGTCAGCTCTACGGAGTGTGTTGTCAATATGATAGTTACCAGTGTGAATGATTTTGCTCTCATCCATTGTTTTCGTGACCTTCTCAAAGAAGTCCACTAGGTTGAGTAGGCATAATCTGCTCTTGATGAAACCAAACTGGGTTGAGTCCAGTGTCTGGAGGTCTACTATATATGTATTGATCATCTCCACGATAATTCTTTCCATGGC
Source organism: Protopterus annectens (assembly GCF_019279795.1). Classification (NCBI taxonomy): domain Eukaryota; kingdom Metazoa; phylum Chordata; order Ceratodontiformes; family Protopteridae; genus Protopterus; species Protopterus annectens. The sequence goes on from NC_056743.1 coordinate 572,651,695, forward strand.
TTTACATATAAGATTAGTGAGACTTTATGCAGAGGGATGATTGTTGCCTTTCTCCATTCATGAGGCATGAAGCCTGTTTGGAGGCTACAGTTAAATAGTAATTCCAGAAGGCCTGATAGGTCATGTTTCATGCTATTAAGAAGGCCTTCTGGGATATTGTCTGAGCCCATTGATGCAGTGTTGTTGGTCTTAGAGAGAGCATTAAGGACCTGTTCCCTGATGATAGTAGGGGGACTTATATTGATGATATTTCCTGACGGAAGGTTGAGAGGGAGAGAAGAGTAGAGTTGGAGCTGAATTTATCAGCCAGGAGGTTTGCTATATCTTCTGGCTCAGTATAGGTGGCTCCATTTACAATGAGCTCTGCACACAATTGTGTATTGCCTTTCAGGTTGTGGACATAGCTAAAGAATGCTTTGTGTTTGTCCTTGGCCTGGGAGGCCAAACTTACCTCATATTTGGCTTTGGTAGACTATATTTGCCCTCTGAGTTATTTGTTTAGTTTGAGAGTGCTTTTATCCTGCTGGGTGCTGCAGCTCCTAATTTTTGCCAAGATTTTCTTCCATAGTGAGACATTCCCATGTACTGCTCATCATACTCTGTAAAGGGAGGGTCACGGTCAGTTGCCTGTCAGGAGCCATGCTCAACACTTCACACATGCAGTCACGTCCTTGCACCACAAGAACACATATGACACGGTGATAGTATAAGTGGGTATAAACTACTTCAGATGTACCTCCATGGACTGTGTGACCTTAAGACGCTCTCATAATGTGTCTGAGGTTATTGTGTACCTAGCCTTGATCAGCCTTCTATCACAACCAAGGATTAGGTCGCAATATGAACAGAAGATGATTACTGACTTCAGTAACTGGCTTAGCTCCTGGTGTCATTTGAATGTGGTGTAAAGTATATGTGTGTGTGTGTATGTATATACCAGATCGGTCGAGGCCCCAGTTAACAATGACTGCCACCAGTACTGTTAGCCAACAGGGTGCTGGCGGAAATTGGGCTACTGTTGCCCGAAGGAGAAGAAGAGGGGGAAGGCATGCCCGAAAGCAGAAAGAGAGGAGGAAGGTAAGGAGTGTAGTAGTGAGGGTAGGAACTTTGAATGTTGGCAGTATGACTGGTATAGGGAGAGAGCTGGCTGATATGATGGAGAAAAGGAAGGTTGATATATTGTGTGTGCAGGAGACCAGATGGAAGGGGAGTAAGGTCAGGTGTATAGGAGGTGGGTTCAAATTGTTCTATCATGGTGTGAATGGGAGGAGAAATGGGGTAGGGATTATCCTAAAGGAACAGTATGCTAAGAGTGTTTTGGAGATGAAAAGAGTGTCGGATAGAGTGATGTTTATGAAGCTGGAAATTAATGGTGTAATGATGAATGTTGTTAGTGCATATGCTCCGCAAGTTGGGTGTGCAATGGATGACAAAGAAAAATTTTGGAGTGAGTTGGATGAAGTGGTGGTGAGTGTACCCAAGGGTGAGAAACTGCTGATTGGAGCGGATTTCAATGGGCATGTTGGTGAAGGGAACAGAGGAAGTGATGGGCAGGTATGGTGTTAAGGAGAGAAATGCAGAAGGCCAGATGGTAGTAGATTTTGTGAAAAGGATGGACATGGCTGTGGTGAATACGTATTTTAAGAAGAGGGAGGAGCATGGGGTGACGTACAAGAGTGGAGGAAGATGCACACAGGTGGATTATATCCTATGCAGGAGGGCCAGTCTGAAGGAGATTGGAGAATGTAAAGTGGTGACAGGAGAAAGAGTAGTTAGGCTGGATAGAATGGTGGTCTTTAGGATGATGTTGGTGATCAAGAAGAGGAGGACAAGTGTGAGAGCAGTGCCAAGGATCAAATGGTGGAAGATGAAAAAGGGTGATTGTGAGATGGAGTTCAGGGAAGAGTTAAAACAGGCACTGGGGGCAGTGAAGAGTTATCGAATAGCTGGGTAAGTACAGCAGAGATGGTAAGGGAGACAGCTAGAAAGGTGCTTGGTGTAACATCTGGACAGAGGAAGGAGGACAAGGAGACCTGGCGGTGGAATGAGGAAGTACAGGAGAGTATACAGAGGAAGAGGCTGGTGAAGAAGTAGTGGGATTGTCAGAGAGATGAAGAAAGTAGACAGGAGTGTAAGGAGATGAGGGGCATGGCAAAGAGAGAGGTGGCAAAGGCTAAGGATATAGCGTACAGAGAGTTGTATGAAAGGTTGGACACTAAAGAGGGAGAAAAGGACCTGTACCGACTGGCTAAACAGAGGGACCGAGCTGGGAAAGATCTGCAGCAGGTAAGGGTGATAAAGGATAGTGAGATAGTGAGAACAGAGCCCCCAACCTAATAATCCAACTGGATTCTTTTTTATTTAACATAGTATGCAAGCCTGTCTTAAACATTTTATTCCCTGTGACCTTGTCAGTAATAATACATTTGTATTGGGCAGTGATATGGGTCATGGTATGTTTAAATAGTGAACTAGACTTGGGATCTGTTTAAACGTGGCCTTAATGAGTTAAGTTGATCAACCAATGAGATGCTTGTTTTGTGATTAGGATGACTATTTAAATATATTGTGTGTGCTTTCTATTGTTATTGCACTGAGGAAGGCAAATTTTTCACAGAAACTGGTCTGCTTACATGGTTTAAACTTTATACCATTTGCTGGAGCTGCCACATTAAATTGGAGAATTTCTCTCACCCTTTGGTGCTGGAAGTGTTGTTTGGTGATAAAATACTTACCAATATGAGGGAGCAATACTCCCTACCAATAGTATCTTCCTTGCTGGTCAAATCAGACCACAGATCAGTCACATTCACCTTAAGAATGAAGCCAGAAGCATCTCTGAACACCTTTAGTATTCAGAGATTATTGTCATGGCTAATCTACTAAAACTGAGTGGTGACCTGTTTAAATTTAAAAATCCCTTCCATCTTGATGACCCCACTGCTTATGTGGAATCCCTTACTGCCAAATTATTTGCACATGTAAATATCTAGATAAATGCATCCATCCCCATCAAAACTAAAATCAATGCCAAATTAAAAAATAACTATGTTGGAACCCTTGTATAAACAGATAGCATAATAAAAAAAGACTCCTCAAATACAAAAAAATGAATTCTCAAGATGCCAAAAATGCTCTTGTTAAACTTAACAAGGAACTCCAGACCCTGAATACATCTACCAAAGCCAGATATGAGGTAAAACTAGCCACCCCGGCAAAGAATAGCCACACATCCTTCTTTAAATATGATGGCAATCTTCGCAACATACTCAGATTGGCTATGTCCCCTGGGTCTTCTAGTGGAAAAAATGTAGTTCAAACTTCACCCCTCCCTTCTTATATTCCCAGACCACATACCTGCATCTACAGCCACCAAATCTCCTGAAAACATGTTCTCAAGGTGCTACCCAAGGTCAAGAACACTAGATTTATAAGGCTGAATAACATAATTGGCTGACTATTAGTCAGTCTGAAACATGATTTGTTAGATCCCCTATAGATGTTGCTTAATGTCAGCCTCCAAATTGGCTTCATGCACAAAGGTGGGGCATCATAGATATGAAAAACTATAGACCCATAAGCCTCACCAGCCTCATCTGTAAAGGCAGTGTAAAGGATCATTATGGATTTAAATGATACAAATTCTTGATCCAAGCCATTGTGGATTTATCAATGGCAGAACTTGCCTACTTGACCTGGCAGACTTCTTTCAGAAGGTTACTGAAACAATGGATGAGGATAAATCAGTGTGCATCACATAAAAGACTTGACAAAGGCATTTAACACCATCCCATACACTCTGGTATCATAAATAAAGTCTTCTAACTTAAAGTAAATCCCTGTGATACTCATTGGAGAGCAAACTGGCAAATAAATAGAACCTAGGAAATTAGGGTGGGTGTCTCTACCTCCTCCGAAAAACATGGCACTAACGGTGGATCCCCAGGGTTCAGTCCTTGGGCCACTCCTCTTTGGCTCTTAGCTTATGGAGGTTAAAGCAAGTGTTAAGGGTTTATGGATGACCAAGTGTGCAGATGACTATAAACATGATACCATCATAAACTCCCCAGTAGTCATGAAAATCCACCAAGAAGGCCCTTCCCAAACAAATATCTGGTGTCAAAACCATGGGCTAAAACCAAATGCCAAAAAATGTATAATCATATCTTTCATCAAGCCATAGCTTCCCTTATAACTATCACATTGACAACATACCTCTTAACCTATGTCTGCAAAGAACTGTCTTTAGATCACTATGTATCCTGTATTGTAAGGAAGGATGTAATCTTCTCACAGTACTCATCACTCTTGGGCAGATCATTGAATTATAATGCTCCATTTAGTATATAACTCTCCAAACAGTCATCATAATAAGAGCAACTACAACACTCGCTCATGAAAAAAAGAGAAAAAAAAGCAAGGGCCTAAATGCCAAAAACTATACAGACCATCTTAAAGACTGATCCTCTTTTCATTATCATAGAGGCTACTAAGAGATGACCTCTGACTTGCGTATGGAGCATCAGCAGACTCAATCCTGTTAGATCTGTTATCCATTCACAGTCCAATAGTAATGTGAATACCTGGTCAGATGATCTCAGTTTCATAAATAGAACATGATGGAGGAACAAGTATGTATCACAGAGAATACCTCTTCTGTGGAACCAACTTCCAGTCCACATAAAGTGAAGTACTTCTCTTAATCTATTCAAATACAGTTGGAACAAATGGATGGAAAACCATAAATGCCACCCCAGTTTAGCGCCCATGTCCCCAGTGGATAGGGGTAGCATGTAAATGACCCAACAGATCCTTGTCCTGCCTGCCTTCCACTGGGTTATATTTGTATGTAAAATTTAAGGGCTAAAAACTCCCAAGGCAATGTTAGGCTAGGCTTCTTAAGATCCTGAGGGATCAAGAGCTCACTATACTAGTAAGTACCTATGAACCTACATTGTGTATGCAATATGTGTGTGTGTGTGTGTGTGTGTGTGTATGTATGTATGTATGTATGTATATATATATATATATATATATATATATATATATATATATATATATATATATATATATGGGTCCACTGGGTAATCCCGAAATACTGAAATCCCGAATTTCAGTATTTCAAAATTACATAACTGAAAACACAAAATTCTGAAACCCGCAGAAGCGTGAAATTCAAAATCCCAAAGCTCAGAGATGTTGAATTAGTGCTTCTACTGTTGTGGTGTGTGAAAGGATGGGTGGAAGTTTAGGTAAGTATGTATGTGTAAGTGTGTTGGTTAGGGGCTTTAGTGTGTATACGTGTGTGTTGTGACTGTGATGTGCGTGTGTGAGGGGACTGTAAAATGTGTGGGTGTGAGTTTCCTTTGTGTGTCTGTTTGGGCGATCTTGGAGTTAGAATATTTAAGTAGGGGGGTGTGGTATCTGTAGTGTATTGTATATTTGATTGTGGAGGGAAGTTCTGTGTATGTGTGTGCTGTATGTCTAGAGTACGTTCGGGATTTTAAATTTTGCGGTTATGGGGATTCGGGATTTTGTACTGTAGGTGTGTTCTCGGCTATGTAATTTCGAAATACTGAAATTCAGGTTTCAGTATTTCTGGATTACATAGTGGACCCATATATATAGATATATATATATATATATATATATATATATATATAGATATATGGATCTACTTCACAAGCTCGAAGTTTCAAAACTTTGAAATGCAAATGGTCATATGGAGACCATAAGATCAAAGTTTTGAAGCTTCAAAATTATAATAAAAAAAAATAAAAATAAAAGAAATTTTTTTCTACATTTCTGAGCACCCCACACTCCCTGCTAAATAAATATACCAACTCCAAGCAGGAGCGGCCTTGGGTCAACTGGTGCCCTAGGCAAAAGGGATCCATGGTGCCCCCATCCTGGTCTGCCTACACCAAATAACGTTGAAAAAGCGCCCCTGTTTAGAGCGGCGCCCTAGGCGGCTGCCTAGTTGGCCTATGCCTAAGGCCGGCTATGACTCCAAGATTGCACTACAATGAGGAAAACAGTAAATTTGGCGTTCCGCGCTGTACGGCGATCTCCATTCACAGCGTTTGAAGTTTCAAAACTTTGATCCTGTGAAGGGAATATATATATTATATATATATATATATATATATATATATATATATATATATACACACATATATACACACACATACACACACATACATATATACTGATATGGAATATACAACATGTATAATATGCATATATATGATATAGAATATATAAATTAAATAAATATATGTGCACGTGTGTGTGTGTGTATGCATAGACATATATGTTTTATTTATATACTAGGTACAGCACTGATCTACAGGATCATTTTCAGGGTCAGCAAATGATAAACATATTAAACATAGTAACACAATTAAACAACCAATAAACAAAATTAAACAAGCAATAGTAGAACATAAACAAAGCATGTATATATGTTTTATTTGTATGTATGTATGTATATATATATATATATATATATATATATATATATATATATATATATATATATATAAATCTATCTATCTATGGGTCCCTATCAGATGCTCAAGTTTTCAGAAATTCGAAATTGATATGGTCGAGACCATAGGATTGAGTTTCCAAAAATCTGAAACTTTTGAATGGAGATAGCAGTACAGTGAGAATTGGGAAATTTACTATTTTCCCACTATAAAGCGATCTCGGAGTTGGTATATATAATACGTAGGGTGTGCTCCCCACATGAGGAATGGGGGGGCTTGACCCCCTGCAAAAATGTAAGAAAGTTTTTTTTTTCTTTCTAGCAGCTATTGCTTTGTTGATGTAAACTTTGGGAATGTGACAGTTCGGTGATGTTCGGTTCCGGTGTTCTCGTCTCGCTGCTGTGATTTTCAGTAAAGTAAAATTTTGGTGATCCAGAGTAGATCCATATATATAGACCCATATATATATATATATATATATATATATATATATATATATATATATATACACACACACATACAAACAAACATACACACATGTTTGGGGTGGGGGGTGAAGTCCCCCATTTTGGACAGTTGAGTAATTGTGTTATGATGCAGTTGTTTTATTTTTATTTAAAATGCTGTCCAAAATATAATATACTTCTCACACAGTGCAGGAGCATATGGAGAGTTGATTTACTTTCAGTTATTTTTGGGATTGGTAGGAGTAAGTTAAATATAGGACCGAAAATATTCATCTTTCAGTGGGCACATTTCTAGGGGTTATGTTTCATGCAGTATATTTCTCATGTATTTCAGTTAATGATGCCTTACTTATATATATATTTATATATGGATATGTTGTGATGTCCTCATGCTGGGCCAGTAATCAAGGATCCTGAATACTCCCCACTGACACAGGAGAGGGACGTGCACTTGGAATACAAATAGATGCATTCAATATTTCCAGATGCTCACCTCTCTGCAACAAGTACAATGTCCCTTAAGAGTACACAGGGAACACACACTCAGCACAGGGTTCTGGATTTCTCTGTATCTCTCTCCCTCCAGGTAACCTGTCAGTAAGATTACCCACTGGTACAGCTGTAGGGTTAGATCCTCAGCCAAGTGTCCAAGCCAAGTCCTCCTGCACCCTCTTTGTGAAAACTAGTGCTTCATGTCCCTGACCAAGTAGCTGACACGCACACACTCTGTAAGATTTGATTTTACACACACACACACACACACACACACATCTGGGAAAGGCAGGCACAAATGTACCTGTTGTGTCCCCTTCTGCCCAGAGTATAAGCTAGTTATCACCGCCACCAAACATTCCACAATCAGCTACTCTAAGGGCCTTAACAAAGGGTGTCCAATTATACTGTGTAATATTAATACGAATACAAATGGTAGTAGTTGACCAAGACAGTTAGGCCTTCTAGAGTGGCCCACACAGTGGCACCAAAGAAATATAAGCACTCTCAAAGGTTAAATACTTTCTGCAAGGACTATCCACAGTAAAGGTTTTAATTATATTTAATAATAAATAATAAAAGACCTTGAAAATACTGAATTTATATTTACAGTAAGAGTTCAAATCACAAGAGATATTGAAAATAACATTGATGGACAGACTCGTACAAATAAAGAAAAAATGTCTTTAGACTAAGCTTCACTATATTCCTGACTGAATCTAAGAGAAATATTATTCTCTAATAACCTTCTTGATAGAGTAAGGCACAATGAAATACATGAGCAGTGTTTATAGTAAGGTTCCCCAAAACAGAATACTCGATGCTTAGAGATTACTCCCTGTAAAATATAATATCTAAGATGGCTAACATGGCTTGCAGAATGACCTCATCTGGTCACCTGACTCTAGGATCTCACAGTATCCCCCTTTGAAGCTGAGAGAGGAATTTAGCATAGATTGCTACAATACACATCTAAATGTTTATGGCAGTGCCTATGGCTTCCCTTCTTTTTACTGAGCTAATGAAGAAAGGCTTTTTCCAGACCCACCATCTCTGGTACTATTCAGCACTGTGGGTACCCTTTTAATGATTTAACAGCTCATTTACATTTCCCTTATTTTCCTAAAGTAAGCTAACTGGTTAACATCTCATGTCCCAGTATCATCTCTTAAAACATATACATTTAATTCAGTTACAATAAAATAATACATGTACATTTCTTTTCATTCCAGCAGGGTGCACTGTCGATGCATTTTAACTCAAGCAAACCTCACAAATATATTTTCAGCACAATCATCTGTACAAATCAGTTTGATATACAGATGACATATAATTATTCACAAAATTCCAGCTAGCTGTGCTGGCACACGTCATACATCCACTGCCCTACTTCTGGTATGGCTGACAGTGCCTCCTATTGTCACATATGCACACATGCACATTATATATACACATTATGTATTTTGTGTATGTGTGAGCATGTGTGCATATATACCATAATAATGGTGAGGAGCTCTTTCTTATAGTACTGAGCTCATTTACTCAATTTTTCAGTTTGCTAGCCGGTAATCCAATATTTTGATGAAGTCATGGAATATACAATGCAGCAAGAAGATATGGGTGTTATTTTCAAGATGAGTTAAAACCCTGTTTTTCAACATAGAGCTTAAGAGGCTAGCTTATTGGCCCATGGACATTGCATCTGCTTTTGCCATCAGTGACCTAAGCTCATTTAACAACTCCAGGAGCAAGAATATTTTATCATTCTTTTTTTATCTGTTTTAATTGATGAACAAGTAAGTGAACTCGTACAAGGACCCTCTTTTAGGAATGATGTGGTTATAACATTATAAACAACATAAATATAAATTATTATGAATTTGTCAAATTACAAAGATATAATCATCATACAATATTGGGGTGAAATGTCAAAAAGAAGCATTAAATGAAGGTGTGGTGAATACATAATAAGAGGATATGAGACATTGGCCTTTGATAATGGGAAGCATATGTGATACTAGGGAGCTAAATGTGCATACTGAGAAGAAAGGACTATGGGACTGGACATTAAAATGGAGTGAATGTGGAATGAAAACAATGGTTAGATAAGTTTCTTCAAATCACTTACTAGCATTTACTTGAAGAGAGATTGGTAGGATACTAAGGGGAAGGGCAATGTGTTCTAATATTTTTTTCTTTTTTCCTGACCCCTGACCATCAAGTTGCCCTCCAGATACCCTACTGACCTATTTATTGGGACTGATAATATCATGTGCAGTGGGAATCAGGGATTTTATATTTTGTTGTCTTAAGTTTCCTACCATGTCTGCAACTTCTGCTTTGATGCTTGCTTCATAGGACATATGTGGGCTTCCAGGCACTCAGTCCCTCGTTTGCAGTTCTATGTGCTGCTGAGATAAGTGAAGCTGTCACTGTTCTCTTGCTGGACCAAACACAGACCCTATCCCTAAAGTGGTTGAGCTTTTATTAGCTGTTCCAGTTCTACCTCCCAATTCCAGCATTGAACTACTGATCATACTCAAGATATTTGAAACATAGTCAGTGCTTCATCCCTTAAAGCCACAGAGCTGTCCATGTGCTTCATTAGACTACACTGCTCATTTGAACATAGTACCACAGGAGGAGTGGGATAGTCCCATGTGCTAAACTATAGAAGGCATTGAACCTTAAAACAGTGTGACAGCTTACAAGCTTACCAAGAGATCTTAATTACTTACATATGGCTTATAAGCTGTCTGTCACAAAATGTTATATTTTCTTAAAAGTAGTTTACTATCTTTAATTAAAAATAAAAGAAGGCAAACACAGAACTGTTTGGAAGTTAGACAGAAGGTCAGGATCACTAGCTACATTGGAAGCACCCTAAAATAAATAGATTTATAGAAGTTAACCTACTAGCTGTAAAGTTCAGTCCCATTTACATACTTTGATGTGCACTGCAACTTCCTGATTGGCTGCTCATAGCATATGAAAAGACTGGACAAACTTGCTGCACATTTATAGTCAGACCTAACATTTTACAGCCCCATTTACAAAGCCAGGCAAATCAGAATACAGTTTGCCACCAGAGAAAGTGTTAAGTGAATGATGATTGGGCAGTGGTCATGTGCACAGTGGTTTGATGATCAGTGGTTGTCAGCTGGCAGCTATCACTTGGAAGTCTGAGGCCTGATACAACAATTTCCTACTTTTTGAAAATTAGTCTGCAATCCCAGAAAATAGCACTGAATTCTAAACAAAAAACAAAAAAAAATGCTGTTATACTTTTAAAACATTTTTCAGTGGGGTGAATGCCCATACACCTTCGATTTAAGGGCTGCACCCCCTATACCCTGCTATTTACATAAACTAATTACACGATCATTTTGCCCATGGAAAAAGTGCTTTACTTTAGGATATTACTGTTTTGTAGTTAATATACATTCCCTAGTTGCACTTATTTTTTTTCTTGAACTGTCCTTACCTTTCTTGACTTTCAATAGGCATCTGTCAGTTGTAACTGTCACTCAGTTATGTAGTAGTAGCAGTATGTAGGGAAAAAGATTTACAGAGATGTAATAGAGACTATTATGGTAAATTGCATAATCTGTAGTAAAGTAAATATTCTGTTTAATGATTAAAATAAATTATTTCTTTTAAGTGCATTTAAACTAATTTTAAAGATAAATTCCCTGCTGTACTCTAACCACAAAGTGTTTTGTCAAAGGATTACTGCACTGCCTAATTATGTTTCATACAATCTTGACAGAAGATGTTTGTGAAATATATGAACATTTCCAGGATGTGAAAACTGTTGATGAGCAGAGCAGTTAAGAAATAATTCTGAGGCAGAAAAAATACCAAGACCAGATGCTATTTCATTTTACAGTTAAAAGATCTTATTAAAAGAGAGAAAAATGTTCCTGCTAGTAAGGCTGTATGATCAGCAAAGCAGGCTCAAACAGGCAAGTTCAAGAACATATAAAGTTGCAAAAATTACTGAACAAAACCAGATGACATGAGAAATGCCAGTAGCAATTAAGATAAATAGCATTAGAGGTAGATTAGCAGTAAAGAGATGACAAGATATGTGCCTCTACAAATTGCACTTGGCTCTTTATACAAACTTAGACAGTCACTACCTTTGTCCACCATGGATGATTTAACTGGATATCCAAATTCAGAAGTAATGTAACTGCATTAGTATTACTGCAAACAAAAGACTGAATGCTCCTGTTTTCCACATCATTAGTAACATGGTGTACCACACTATAAACTTTATCACAGACTGAAGATATGCACACATACACACACACATATTGTAGTGCCAGTAAAAGCTAACAAGGAACTTCCCACTTCCAGCAAACATACCTTATGAGATGATTATGCTTAGAAAAGCTACTTGGTAACCAAATGAAATATTATACAACTACTGCAGAAGGCCCAGGTCTTTGGCAAGGAATTTTACACATACTGATTCAGAAATCAAAATACAAATTGTCCACAGCCACTGAGTAGGAAAAGTCAGATAAAAATTATCTAACACAAATTTAAGTCAAGTAGAATGTTATTGTCATTCAGACCATACAGCAAGTGCACAGCTGAACAGAATTACGTTTCTCAAAGCTCATGTGTAAAAAAAGTATGATTAAAAACAATACACATAGCAGTAACAGCAACAATAACAACAGCAACAACAGAGTCCAAGTGATTGAAGCTCCAAATAACCATGCTTTGCCCATCCTAGTGGCAATATCAGTGACCGCGACCATCCTACTATCCACACCATCCATACTGTCACCAGCTCCATCTGAAACACCAACAAATGTTCCAAAATCCCAGTCCATTTATCTATGATCACTACTCCAGTCCTCTCCACCGGAGCACTATTACCTGAGGCCTGAATGATTTACAGTGGCCACAACAGTCCTCTTCTTCCACACCATCCTTACTGAGATCATCAGCTCCATCCACCAAGACCAACAGCATTCCAAAGTCCAGACCAATCCTCGACCCAACAGAACCAACCAGAGTCCAAAAATCCACAAGTCAGTGTCCAATTCCAGTACTCAACACAACCACCATCCCTGAAAGCCTGAGACGAACACAGTCAGCACAATGGTTGCTGAAAGAACCAATGATCCAAACTGAAGGCAAATCCACCAGAACTGAGCAGAAAAACATCACTGCTGCATTCACCACACACTCAACAACAAAATGGTTCACAAAACAGACAACATACCAACAAAAATCTACATAAATACAAAAAACATGACACGCACATTCAGGAGTCAGAGTAGTCGCTGCCATTCAGGGCACCTCCATCTTAACATTTAGAAAAATATACCATATAAAAAGACTTTACTTTTAGAGAAACAAGCAAAAGCACCAGAGAATGTTAAGGAGTTAAGAAAGTTAACATTCTACAAGACAGCAGGTTCAGAAAAGACGCACAGCAAGAGATGAAAAGCAGAAGCAAAATGGTATGGCCTTAGTGTAAAACAAAGTAGCTGGTCGGTGTGACTTGATAAAGTCTCACATAAAACCGCTTGCACTGAGTGAACTAAAACACATGAACTGCAAATAACCAGATTGTTTCACAAAACTATTTATACTTTTTGCATACTAACTTATTATTCTGTAGAAATATAAATTGTTGTATTTACTTAATGACAAACCTCTTTCAGGAGTTACATGTATCTGTTGGAGCTTTTCTCCTAAGGCGTCCTCTGAAAATGCACTTTTCCTAATTTTTACAATTCTAGTAATCAAATGTAAAAAATACATACATTCATTAAAATAAATAAAATGGATAAATAAATAAGAATGTGTAGATCAGCAGCACCACAGCGGTTACACACTTCAGAGTATAATAAACATTAGATTGGCAAAATGCCAAAAGAAGTCAATTACAAACAGGAACAGCCTTAGGTCAACTGGTGCCCTAGGCAAAGGGGCTCCACAGCACCCCCCACCACACTACCTGGTGCCCCCATCTTGATCTACCTACACCAAATAAATACTGGAAAAGCGCCCCTATCAGAGCGGCGCCCTAGGCGGCTGCCTAGTTGGCCTATGCCTACGGCCGGCTATGATTACAAAGTAAGAGATTAACAGTGTGACTGAGGAGTCAATTAGATAGTGGGAATGATAACTCTGATAAAGCACCTGCACACCACATAAAGGAATGCGAGCATGAATACTCTAGAAGTATAAGTGCAGTTCAGAAAAATAAAAATGCTAATAAGATCAGGTGTACCAATAAACACAGTGGAAGAGTGTCTATACAAAGTTAAAGCCACTTTCTAGATTAACACCTGCAAAGGTATTAGATTAAAGTTCTAAACAGCCACGTGAATCAGTGATATTGCCAAACAGATGCCAGTACAAATTAAAATAAAGCATGAACAAACATCCATGTGCTGCAATGCAAAGGTCTTTAGCTACTCAGTTACAGTACAGTAAAAGTGCTAGGCCTTATTCAAATCCTAAATACAATAAAAGAAGCAGCTCCATAAAGTAACAGGTTAGAGAACTTAAAAGCAGAAAATAATAATTTATCTAAAAGGGCCATAAACATTGTAAATGACTTCTCTAGTCATGCATCTTAAAGTGCAGAAAAGGGGAGAAAATATTAAATAGCACTAGCTGGATAAACTATTTCCAGGAAACTCACACTGAAGACAGAAAACAAATGTAAAAAAATATTAATGCACTGTCATAGAAAAAAAAAACAAGATTTATTTCAGGAATACTGGCACAAAAAAGATGAGGCTGATCCAGCCATCTCCAGACTTAAGGAATATTAATGCTTCAGGGATGACAGCACCATTCCAACACCCAAAAAGTACATTTTAATGGCACGAAGAAAATTATCCAAGCTTTACTACAATAGCAAGCCATGGAGACAGCATGTAGGTGTTGCAAAAATTAAAACTCTTGTAAGAATTAGTTCACTAATATAGATAACATGATATAAAGCTTGTTGAACAGCTATGTAGTGTGTCAAGCAGACAAAACTTCCGGGGTGTATGTTTACTGTCAAAGGTAAAATTATATTACATAACTCTGTTTCAAGTAATCCTGATGGAAAATATTTTTCAAAGACATAAAAATTCATAAGGTGTAAAAATACAGAGCACAGTATTTGCAGTATACACAGTACTAAAACAAGGTGTATAACATACTATTAAGGAATAATCAGAGCACATAATTTGCAGTATACACTGTATTGAAACAAGGAATATAACATGCTATTCAGGAATAATCGGAGCACAACATTTGCAGTATGTGCAGTCCTGAAACAAGGTGCATAACATGCTATTAAGGAATAATCAAACCATAACATTTGCAGTATACAGAGTACTGAAACAAGATGCATAGCATACTATTAAGGAATAATCAGAGCACAACATTTGCAGTATACACAGTGCTGAAACAAGGTGCATAACATACTTGCAAAGATGTGAAGTAGTGCCAGCTATCCCAGAGTGATTTGTACAGGGGCTTGTGTTGAAAACATATTTGTAAAGCTGCTTGTGTTAAAAATGTACCAACAGTGGGCCCTGTTGGACAGAAAAGAAATACACATGTATGTCAGACTGTATTGTAACTGTTTAAATGAATATATTGTAACAGAGAATACTGGAAGAGAAGAGGTTAATCTCAGTCCAGCTAACTTTGAAAAATAGTCTGAAATTAAATTACCTGGTTTAGGCCATAAAGATTGTATCTCACAGCCAGAGGCAATATGTCTGTGAAAACTAGGACTAGGAATCCTACTGTATTGTCCTTAGGGGTAAACTAATTGCTACCATGAAAGGGTGGAAGTTTTTGAAATTGTTTTATAGCTTCCAGGTGTTATAGCACATCTTAGCAAAGCTCTATGTATGAAGCATATATGCTAGATTCTGGTTCAGTTTCTAATTCTGGTTCAGTTTCTAGTAAAGGGGCTAGTGTGGGAACCAGAATTCAAATGACCATATGTACGTGATGTCATTCTGTAATCCAGCACTAAAATGATGTTTTAATACATTTAAAAAAAGAAAAAGCAAATGGTGAAATCAGCATGATATTTGTACTAAATGTAGCCCGATGAATTGTAGAGAGCCAGTTATTTTACGTTGTAAACACCGACCTGCGTTAGCATTCCACTAGTAAGTGGCCAGAGCTATCAGTCATTTTTTACTAAACGCAGCCTGATAACTTAAAGCTCTGCCATACTTAGTTTATAAACGCTAACTGCATTAAAGTTCTATACGCAAATGGTTTCTTGAAGATCCTGCTTACACTGCATGTGCATTATCCAGCTATTGAAACATTAGAAATGGTATAGCAACATCACTCAGTCTAGTCGCAGTACTGCTTTTGTGGCAGACATTGCATTTTACATGTTTTGTTGTGTATTAAGCGCTAGCTGTTCCTGAAATTTCGCAGTACTGATTTTGTGACAGACATTGCATTTTCATGTTTTACTGTGTATTAAGTGCTAGCTGTTCCTGGAAATCTTTTAGCTCTGTTTTTGTGATACATACTGCATTCTGTACACTAACAGTGTATTACCTTTATCCTATTGTTTCTCTTTGAACAATTGTTGTGTTTATACCACATGTCTGATACCTGTTTGCTATTTTTGTTAAGTGCTAACATATTTTTCTAATGACTACTATAATCACAATTTCTCTCTCTCAGTCTAATCTCTCCAGCTTGTTTGCCCTGTACCCCCCACTGTGTCTGTGCCTCGTTGGATGTCTAATCCAAAAATAAAATATACTTTCTCTGCAGCCTCATCCCCACCACGGGAATAGGACCAAGTCTCTCCCTGAGGTATAGCCTCTGAAGAAAACAATAAAGTACATGCAACTGTTGCTAGTCCTAAATAACTAATTGCATTTGCTTAAAGCCCCTGCTAGGTGATTTCAGCACACTCACCTGCCAGGATAGCCAGCATCCTAACCAACCTTTCTCAGTTCTGTTACCTCCATACTTGCTCCTTCTCTAGCCCTCTGATTTACACTGGGCTCTCCCCTTCTCCTCCCACTACTGGGACCTGTCCTTGCGGAGCCACAAGTGTACTTTCAGCATTTGTCCACTAGATGGCATCCTATCCTCACAATTCCTGACTTCTTATATCCCAAGCTTTAATTTTTCCTGTTCCCTTATAGTACTATATTAAGTTCCTTTCTCTCTCTTTTTCTACCTTTAGGTCACTCCATCCTGCCAAATCCCTGTCCCCTGTACTCACCTCAAGCTATCAGTACTCCACTGATTTGGTTCTCATCCATCTGCAGCTTCCTTTGGCTCTACCCACTCTGTTCACTCTGCGGGCTCACTCCTCTCTCCTACCCCCAAATCCCACCCACCCCAGCACCTCTACACTTATACCTTTATAGCCATACCCACCATCCAGCCTTAGACAATTAGACTCCATTCCACTTTCAATCACCCACTTCCAAATCCCACCCATATTAATCTCCACTCAACTCTCCCCCCCTCATAAATTAGAGTCTCACCTGCTCCTCCCAAATCATAAAGCTGTCCCACCCTTGCAACTTAGTTCATCACATCAAACCTACTCTTACTAGCCTATCTCACCATGCTCTCAAAATCCCAATTCTACTCTACACAACTACTACTACTTCTCAATATATCCTATATCTACTACCTCACCCAGCCTACAAACCACTCACCACCCTTTCACACAACTAACCATCTTAACCCACCTCTCTCACACCCACACATCCCAATATCTCCCTACCTATACAATACCATCTTCTCTTCCCCTACAAACTTATTACCCCTCATAAATATCCTATCCCCTCTGCACCCATCAAAACCCTCACAAATCTAATAAAATGCACCCCTGAATCCAAACAGACCAAGCACCTCCCCAACCTAATCCTACATCTAGCTACCATACTACTATCTGGAGACATACACCCCAACCCAGGCCTCTCCCCATCCCCCCAACAGATAAATCCATACTACTCACACCTTTAAACGCCCAAAGCATAGCTAACAAAGTCCCTAATCTCCATGCCTGGCTTACACACAACAAACCAGTCATCTTGTTCATCTCTGAAACTTGGTTGAAACCCCATATAAAAGATTCTGAAATAATACCACCCAACTACTCTATCATTAGAAAAGATAGAACCCACAAAAAAGAGGAGGAGTAGCCCTCCTATACTTATCCTCCTTATCAGTTACTCCTTATAGCAAACCTACACCCCACTTTAATAAAGCCAAATTACTCCTAGCACTACTTCAAGTAAACAAATACAAATGCATATGTATAGCTTCCATCTACATCCCCCCTGGTGAGGACATCCTCTCCTGGCTTTCTACCAACATTAGTATTGAAACAATAATTTTGGAGGACACTAATATCAATTGGTCCTCCATACAGTCTCCCACAAACCCACTTAAACATTAGCCTCTACAATTTCTCACAGCTGATCAACTCCATAACCCGGCCCTCAAAAAACCTCTACAATGGTAGTATCCAAGATTGGATTTTAGTCTCCCACCCTCATTATTTCTCTGATAGTGGCACCCTTCCCAATTACCTTAGTGATCACTTACCCACATTCACACATCTGCTTCCCTCACCCTTACATCTTACACACACTTATATTACTACTCGCTACCAAAAAAACTTCAATCCCATTACCTTCTCCAACTCTCTAAAAGCAATAAACTGGAATACCCTAAAAACTCTACCCCTGGAACAGGCAGTTACTCACTTCAATACAACCTTCTTAAACCTCCTAGACCACCATGTTCCCTTAAAGACAAAAAGAATAAAAAATAAAACTGCTCCTTGGCTAACAAAAAACACACTAGCAACCATGCACCTCAGAGATAAAGCTTGGGCATATTACCAAAAACACAGGACACCCCTCACTCATAATGAATACAAAACACTTAGAAACAAAGTAAAAAAGCTCATCACTGATCTACAAAATTACTTCTCCATACTCCAAAACAACAATAAAACAACCCCCCAAAGATTCTGGAAAGGCATCTCCACCCTCCTTAACCCCAGCAGAACAGATAACCCCAACCCAGACCCTGATGCTCTAGACATAGATCTGGCTACACAATTCAATATTTTTTTCATTGATTATATTTCCAAACTAACCTTATAATTCTCATCCTCTAACACCACCACACTCTCCACTTTAGCCCCATCCTCCTCTGCCAACCCTTCACCTCCCATTTCTGCTTCTCCTCCTATTTCCTCTCCATCACCACCCCCAATACCCCCCTCCCAGCCCCCACCATTCTCATTAAAACTTATACCCACAACTGAAACCATTCTTTAACGCCCCCAATAACATTCCTTCTTACTTTCTTAGCATAGCTGCCAAAGCCATCGCCTACCGCATCAGCATTCTAATCAATCACTCTATTCAAGAAAGTTTAGTACCCCAAATCTGGAAAAAGGCTTATGTCATACCTTTGCATAAAGGTGGCAGCAATAATAACATTACCAATTTCCGTCCCATCGCTATCCTATCTACCATCTCTAAACTCCTAGAAAAGATTATCCATTTATAACTCCTACCATATCTCTTAGACAATAACCTACTTACTCCTACACAACATGGCTTTAGACCCAGTCACAGCACTATGACCACCCTTCTTTCCTTCCTGGAAACTGTGAATAAAGCACAGGACTCTGGTCACATTGTCTCAACCCTCCTGCTTGACCTCTCTAAGGCCTTTGGCATTATCTCCCACAATTTACTCCTAACTAAACTCTCTAAGCTTAACCTATCACCTTCCTCTCTGAACTGGTTCACTAGCTACTTATCCAATAGATGTCAAGCAGTAAAATGGAAAAAAGCCACCTCCCCATTCTGTAACACCCCAACTGGAGTTCTCCAAGGATCCATACTGGGTCCCCTTCTCTTCAACATATTCATAAATGACTTCCACAACTCCATCCCCTTCACAAACATTATCCAATATGCAGATGATTCAACTATTATCTGTTCTGCTACCTCCATCCCTACCCTCCTTAAGCTCACAAAAGATGCATTCTTAACCACTGAACAATGGATGAAAAAAAATCACCTTGCACTAAATGCATCTAAAACCAAACTAATGCTGTTTACCCCCTCTAAAGTCACGTCTTTCAATATAAGTACATTCTCTATCACTAGTCATAGTAATACACCTATCGAACTGGTATCAGAGGCCAAATTATTAGGTGTCCAAATTGACAGTCAGCTTAAATTTAGCACCCATCTTCAACTAAATATTAAAAAACCCACAAAAAACTTGGTATGCTCTATCGACAAAATCGTTATCTTACACCCTCCACTAAAATCACCCTCTCCACCACATTTCTCATCCCCTCCCTCCTCTATGGAGCTCCACTCCTAACTAACCTACAGTCTTCACTCAAATTGCAACACTCCTCTTGCTATAACAAAATTGCCAAGTTAGCTACCGGCTATAAGTCCTCCACACACCACTGTTCATCTCTCCACAAACTAAAATGGTTGGAACTGACCAGTCATCTTACCTATACACAACTTACTCTTGCACACAAGCTCATTTTCAACCCTTCCTTCTGTCCCTTCCTTTCCTCTACCTTTAAAATGCACATCCCTGATAGACTACTAAGATCTAACAACCAAAACCTAATAGAATTGTATAAACCAACTCGTCCCCCAGGAAAAAATCTCCTATCCTATGGTCTAGCTCACCTCTGGAACTCCCTACCACCACCCATTTGCACCACCTCAAACCACCTTTCATTCAAAAAAATCTCTTCACTCACATCTAATATCCCAGTGGGAATGCTGCTGTTCCCACCCCACATAATCTCCTCCCCTCTTTTTCTTTTACTCTCCTAATTCATATATCCTGCTCTCATTTGTATTAAGCTTTTGATATTGAATACATAAAATGCACCTCTTAGTTCAACCTACTTCTTGATGTAAAGACATCTCAGTTATCATATTGTAATTTTTCTTTTTTTAGATTGTAGTATTTGTATATTAATCACTAGTCTGTAGTACTTGCAATGTTTTTACTACCCCTTAGTAACTGTAATAATTTGTAACAAAATATCTTACTGTAATCTTCTGCTTGTTTTTGGAGCTTTTCTCCCCAGGACTCCATTGAAAATTGGTTTTTTGTGACCCAATGGACTATCCTGGTAAACCAACTGCAAATAAATAAATAATACTAGATGAGACAGAAGTCTCAGGGCAGTCTGTTTGGGAAATCTGACAAAGAAGGACTACTCATCCACTTCATCTTGCCCTGCTCTAGTAAGTGAACTAGGGAGCAGTAATTATTTAGATCAGTCAGAAAAATATAGTGAGATTAGTTAAGTATTGCTTTTCTGTATATGTGTGAACCTTTCCATCTGAGTTATTTTTAATATTTCCTATGACTGAAACTCTGGTGTTTATTGAAAATAGATATTTAATAGTTTCATGTTGTTTTATTGTTTATTATTAAATATATTTAAACTTTTCATTGTGGTTGGTCTTTTACAGAATTTTTAACCTTTGAGAGTATTTATATTTATTTGGTGACACTACAACCACTCCTGAAAGGCTTGCTGCATTGGACAAACACTACCATTTGTGTTAGTAATAATTTTACTCAGTATAATTGGGTACCCTTGTAAGAGCCTTAGAGTAGTTGGCTTTTGAGTGTTCTGGTGGCAGTATCTACCTTATAGTCTGGGCGGGGGGGGGGTATATCTGGTGAATCTGTGCCAGCCTTTCCCGTGTGTGTGTGTCTGTGAAAATCAAATCTCAGTGTGTGTGCGTCAGCTACTTGGAGCAGGGACAGAGAGCACTGGTTTCACAGAGAGGGTGGTCGAGGACTTGGCTTGGAACACTCAGCTGAGGATTCAACTCTACAGCTGTGTCAGTGAGGAGTCTTATTTGGGGCCTGGAGAGAGAGAGAGAGAGAGAGGTAAATCCAGCCCCAGGAATAAGTGTGCTCTTAAGGCAAATTGTGCTTGGTGCAGAGGGCAGCATCTAAAAATACTGTATGTATCTATTTTTGTTCCAAGTAAACGTCCCTTACTAGTCTCAGTGCTGAGGACTGAGGCTTCTTGATTATTGGTCCAGAGCAGGGACATCACAATACTATTAAGGAATAATCAGAGCATGATACTTGCACTATACACAGTACTGAAAGAAAGTGCATAACGTACTATTAAGGAATAATTGGAGCACAACATTTGCAGTAAATTCAGTACTGAAATAAGGTGCATAACATACTATTAAGGAATAATCAGAACATGACATTTGCAGTATACACAGTACTGAAACAAGGTGTATAACATACTATTAAGGAATAGTTTGCAGTATGTACAGTACTGAAACAAGGTGCATAACCTACTATTAAGGAATAATCGGAGCACAACATTTGCAATATATTCAGTACTGAAATAAAGTGCATAACATGCTATTAAGGAATAATCAGAACATGGCATTTGTAGTATACACAGTACTGAAATAAGGTGCATAATGTGGTATTAATGAATAATCAGAGAACTACATTTGCAGTATGCACAGTACTGAAACAAGGTGCATAACATACTATTAAGGAATAATCAGAGTGCAACATCTGCAGTATCTTACAGTACTAAAACAAGGTGTATAACATACTATTTAGGAATAATAAGAGCTCAACATTTGCAATATGTACAGTACTAAAACAAGGTGCATAACATACTATTAAGGAATAATCGGAGCACAACATTTGCAGTATACACAGCACTGAAACAAGGTGCATAACGTACTATTAAGGAATAATCAGAGCACATTTTTTATATACAGGCCCACATCTCCACGTTTTTGTTCAAGAATTCTGACAAAGTCAAATATAATAGGGAGATAAAGGCCCAACATTGTGGACAATTTTCAAATATAAGTCTAATTCACTCAAAAAATAGTTAACAGAATAATAGGTTTTGCTTCAACATGCATTTTCTGAACAGTAAGAAGCTGTAATATCTGGCATTATAACAAAAATCAAACAATTTGAGAAACAGGACACAAATATAAAACAAAATAAGGGACATTCTAGAAAATTCTGGACTGTTGGGTGATATGTATACAAGGTACAGCATTACTCTGAGCATAAGATTTTTAATATACAGGGTACAGTAATGAGCTAGATAATATGACAATAAAGAACCTATAGCAAATAACACTAGCAATGCAGATTGTATAGAAACATGGTAAATATGGACTATGGATTTTACAGTATACACCAAAATGGCAGTTCTTCGCCAGAAGCCTTACAGTCAGCAGTACAATTAATGTGCATGAACAGATTACAGTAGAAGTACATACTGAACTTAGCTAAGATTACTTTTACGGTACTGTTCTTGGGTTTAGTACAATGTATAACAGCACTCGATATTCCTGCAAGTTACTCGATGAACATAGGAAGTTTACTTGGCAGAGCATTTTAAGGGATAATAGATGGCATTGTTCATATATGTCTCAGAATAACAACACAAGAGGTAAGATTTGTCTACTATTCCAAGAAAATGTATAACATCCAGATAATGGAGTGAGCAAGTAAGACATTGACTCACAGAGTGATTGAGGGAGCAAGGGAGGGATTAAGTACTGACTGAGAGGGAAGAAGGAAGTGAATAAGGGAGTGAGCTACTGATGCTAACTTATTTGACTTGTAGGGACAAAATTAGTTAGGTCTAATTGGTTGATCACCAACTGAAGGAGGCCATAATCAGTGACTGAAGCACAGAACACAGTGAGAGGCAAGCTTTGCTACTTCTAAGCAGTGCTAGGCACTGCAGCCAGAGATGTTTGTGAATGTTTTGGTCAGCATACTGCCTGCTACTACCAGAAAATCAGCATTAAAAGTAGACAATCCCAGTGGAAATGAAGGATGATACCACACCCAGATTAAAAGGACAGTTTCGTACAGTCTGTCTGCTTAGAGATTCCTGCATCCAGTACCCCACCCTCACTCCCATTTGCAGCCTTTGTCCAGGAACAAACTTGATTTGTAGGCTGGGGCAAAGTGGGTTACTAGAGACAGTGGATGGTCAGATCACTGTTTGGGGTCTACAGTACAGGTAACAAAAGCAATAGTAGTTTGTGGAAGTTAGACAAAATGTGGGAATTCAGAGACAGAACATGAGGCAAAGTCCCAAATCTGCAGAATACAAAATATCAGGATGATTATTGAAGGAAATCTGTTAATTAACATTAAATGAATTTTTGCATTTGTAACTAGTGATGTATGTTTGTCATTTCTTCTGTAGTACAGGTACAACACCATGCAAAATGATTTCTTCAGACGTGAGGTTTATGGCACCAAATAAACTGCAAAATCTTAGGTTTATTTTATCACAGAACAGACAGAAATTGCATAAAAGCCAAGTCTGAATTTTACCCATAATTTGTTTAACAAATTGTAAATGAAAGAACTGCAATCATCAATTAATGCAGTAGGGTGATGGCAGAAAGTGCATTTACCCACAGCAGCTGTGTCTAATTCAAAGTGTTATACCTAACAGCGCTGTAATTCTGTACAACATGATTATGTGCAACTCAGTGCATGTAGGAGCACAGTGGCTATAGCTTTCATGCAGTAATTGACCCTTAAGTAATAATTTTAAATAAATAAAGCCATTTAATGGAGCCTCCACTTTCAGATGTCAGACAGGCAAGTATTCAATCATTTTGTTCTTAAGAGCTTAAACCATCACTTTCTAATAAACATGCTGACTTTTTCTTGCTTCTGTGTGCTTTTAATGTTAGTATTGAACAGATGTTACATCACTGATATTCATGTGACTGGCATAAAACTTTTCCTGCTAAATACTTTTACCTCTAAAAAGATATTTTTTTTTTCTATTTCTTTTAACATGCCTTAGATTCTGAGAGCAGAAACTGAAGTTAGACCTTGTATTGACCCACAGAAACTGTCAGAAAGGGGCATGTATTGTGTATATAAGCAGTCATCCCTTTTTGTGTAAAAAGACTGTATGAAAAGTTATATAACTGAAAGCCCAAGGCATAATTAAGGTTATTATCTCTTCTCAGATGATCAGAGTGGGACATTTTCATACTGATATGTGAAATTATTTAAGAAGACAAGCACTTTATCTAGTACACAGTCACAAAATCATACACTAAGTTCAATACAATATATTCATTTTCTGTAGTGTTAAGAAGAAAATTCAAAGACATTTTCTGCATTAAAAAAATCATAACAAGCCATTTTTTTCAAGTTTTAAGGGCACAACTGCTAAGTGAGAACTGTCTCATGAAAGACAGCATAGGTGGTAAACCCATCATGTCTGCAGAAACCAGAGTGGCAGCAAACCTGACAAAACAATGCTGGGAATCTTTGCTAAATATCTGAACATCTTTACCAGTAATGGCTTTCCTCCACCTATCATTTTAACACCTTTATTGAATTGTGACTTAAGACATGGGTGAACATTTATATAAAAGAAAACAAACCATGTTAACATGTTCACAGTCACAAACATTATATCTCACATACATTCTTTTATACAATTATCAATCCAACATTACATAAATTGATCATTTCCTGACTTCCCTTTAATTTCACTCCTCCCCAAAACATTATTCTGCATGTATTATTCCCACAATTTCCATTTTTCTATGTAATTTACTCATATTCTTGACTAAAAATCCAAATTCCAGTTCTTTTATATCTGTTATAATAATCATTACTTGAAATACAGTTGTTTAGCTTTTGATTTTCATTTTCTAGTAATTGTTTTTGGCAGACACGAATTAAACATAACAAGGTCTTACTATGTCTATGCAATTCAGATCCTGTATCCAAGTTCAAAAACTAATTTCCTTAGTTACACCCATTTGCTCAGCCAATATTTCTGACAGAGTACTCTAGGGAATTCTTAGTCTGCCAACTCATTACACTCCCAAAACATTTGCTCTCAGTTACCTTTCTTCCCCATTACATCTCCAACTTGCCATCTACCTGAGGACAAATCCTTTGGCATCTGCTTGGGGTATAAAAGGACTTTGTTGCATATTTTGGAGCCATACATATGTCCTCCAATTGTGAATTGCTTATCCAGTCTCTCTCTTCCCACTCTTCTGAACTCCTTTGATTCCTATAGTTACTGTGCAATACTTTATATGCCCTATTAATTATCCCTTTTAACAGCATCTTCTGTTCTAGATTCCATTTAAAAACTCTACCAGAGCAGGTCTTTCACTGAGATTCCCCTATCCCTTTCTCTGTCTATTCTCTGATATCAATCCCTGACAAGGAAGGCAGTCTCCATCTTGTAGTCCAAATGTCTTCTTGGTCTCTTCCAATTCTGTTATCTTTCTCTGGCTAGTTATTTGCTCCCAATAGCTTGGCTGCTTTGCCACTTTCTTCCAGTAAATTCCAGTTCCCTATTGCCTATTCTCTGTATCGCTTATTGCAGTCATCAGTATCAGCAGAATCTCCTTTCTCCCTTCTCACATTGGCTTAGCTGTTCAAATACTTTCTGCTACCTTATGAAGATAATATTCTGGATGGCTGCAGTTGTTCTCCTTAAAGATCTGCATCCAAAATCCCTCTCTCTCTCCTTATTTCTTGAATTTCTCCCTGCTTCTTCATCATCCATTTCCACTTTGAGTTATAGCTTTCTGCTTGTGTTATGTATATGATCCTTAATTGTGTAGCTCTAAAATATCAAATCAAGTTGTCCTAAACCACCTTGCTCTTTTGGAATGGTCAGGTCATACCCCTTGACTCTTTCCCTTTCCCCTCCCAGATAAAATCCTTCACCTCTTTATTAATTACTGTCCACAGCTTTCCTTCTGGTTCATAAAAATATTCTTGACCTGTATATAAAATTAAAGAGACTAAAATATTTTCACTGCTTGTATCTTGCTATTCATATCCATAAAGAAGAGCTTCCAGTTTCTCAGACTTTGGAATTATCTTTTGTTTCGTCTCTTCCCATGTGTCCTTAGCTGCCATAACAGAATGATTTTATCATATGCCCCTAAATACTTCATTTTATCAACCAATTCATGTGTGGGTAAATAGTTTACAGTTATAGCCTTTGTTTTAACCTCATTACTTTCATATCCTGAAAAGACTTGAAAATGTCTCAAAATGTTCCATAGCACTGAATGTACTTACCTGGTTTTATCAGGAACAAAGTAATAATGAATGGAAATAAAGCCAACCTTTCTTGATTACCATAGCAATATCAATGAATTTCTGATTCCCTTATTTTCCTTGACAATGGATCTAAATATAATGCAAAAAACAAAGGGCACAAAACCATATTTTGTAACCAAGAAAGATCTTTACTGAATTATCACTTATGACATAGGCAATCATACTTTTTATATAAATGAAAACAAACCTTATTGACATATTTTTATTTGCAAATAATGTTGTTGTGTCTTTCGGCTTTTCCTGGTTAGGGGTCGCCACAGCAGAACTCTGGTCCGCTAATGATTGGCAGTAGATTTTTACGTGCCGAGTTGCCAGCTCTGACGCACAACCTTCAACCAAGGTACACCCATTCACGCATGTCTCCACGCAGAAAACGCTCTAGCTGAGAATCAAACCGGACAGCGTCTTACTGTGAGGTGACAACGCTACCATAGCACCACCACCGCAGTGTTTCATTTGCAAACAATATACATCACATATAATCTTTTATACAGTCATTGTCCATCAAACATGACATAGTTCATTCAATTGCTGTCTTCCCTTAAACCTCGTTCCTCCTGCAAAACAGTATTTTGCATGTATTGTTCACGCAATTCCCATTTTTTTGTATGTATTTTGCACCTACATTTTTACTACTCCTAATGCTTTTATCTCTGTCACTATATTCAGTTCTTCTGATATGGTTGGTTTAGACTTTAAATTCCATTTTGTAGTAATTGCTTTTTTTGACAGCCACCAGAATTAAATTCAGCAGGGCCTTACTATGTCAAGGCAATTCCATTTCTGTATCACAGCTCAAACAAACTAATTTCTTTAGTTATACCAAATTGCTCACTATTTCTGTTAGAGTAGCCTGCAGGGAATTTTTAATGTCTGCCAACTCATTACACTCCCAAAATATATGTTTCCAATTATCTCTTTCTTTCCCATCACACCTCCAGCATTTGCAATCTACCTGAGCAATAATTCTTTGAAGTCTGCTTATGGTACTAAAATACCTATGCAAACACTTTCAAGTAAAGATGCTAAATCTTCTAGACTTTGTTGTACATTTGATAGCCATACATATGTCCTCCCATTGTTTCCTTGTGAATTGCTTGCCCAGTTTCTCTTCCCAGTCTTTTCTAACCTCCTCTGATTTGATTCCTAGAGTTATCGTGCAATATTTTATATACCATGCTGATTTCCCCTTTTCTAAGAGCAGTTTCTGTTCCAGATTCTACTAAAAACTCTACCAGTGCTGGTCTTTCACTTAAGATCCCCATATTTCTTTCTCTTTGTCTATAGTCTGATATCAATCCTCGTTAGGGAATGCAATCCCTAGCCTGCAGTCCAAATTATTCTTGGCCTCTTCCTATTCTATTACCTTTCCCTCTCTAATTATTTGCTCCCACTACATTGGTTCCTTTGCCAGTTTTCTCCAGTAAATTCCAGTCCCCTCATACCTATTCTCTGTACTCCTAATTACAATGATCTCTACTGGCAGAATCTCCTTACTCTATTCCTGTGTGGACTTAGCTCTTGGAATACTTTATGATACTTTATAAAGATAATACTCTGTATGGTTATTGTTATTCTCCTTAAGGATCTGCAACCAAAATCCCCATCTCTCCTTATTTCTTGAGTTTTCCTCCTGCCTGCCTCCTCATCATCATCCCTTTCCACTTTGAATTATAGCTTTCTGTTTGTGCTATGTATAGGAGCTTTAATTGTGTAGCTCTGAATATCTGTTCATATCAGGTAATCGCCAAACCACTTTGCTATAGTGGAAAGATCAAATTAACCCACTTGACTCTTCCTCTCTTCCCCTCCCAGATAAAATCCTTCAACTCTTAATTGCTATCCACAACTTCTCTGGTTGTTAAAAAAAATATGTCTGACCTGTGTATAAAGATAAAGAGACTAAAACATTTTCACTGCTTCTTTGTTCTCATCCGCATCCATAAAACAAAGCTTCCAGTTTCTCATTTTTTGTAGCCTCTTCACAAATATCCTGAGCTGCCATAACAGAATACTTTTCAACCCATATTCCTTAGTACTTCATTTTAGCATGTCCCCATAAATATGGGTATTGCTGAACCAATTCATGTGTGGGTACATAGTTTACAGCTATTGCCTTTCTTTTGTCTTCATTAATTGTGTATCCTAAATGACCTGCAACTGTGTCAGAATATTCCACACCACTGGCATATCCTTTTCCTGTTTTACCAAGTACAAAATAGTATCACCTGCAAATAAAGTCAGCTTTTCTTGATTAGAATATCAATTATATCCTGAATGTCTGAGTTCCTTATTTTCTTTGCCAATGATTCTAAATACAACATATCCACAAAACCAGTTTGATCCATATCTATACATTTTGGCAACACCTTTGCCATTCGTTTAACCTTTATACATATATGGGTCTCCTTCGACCCATCAAATTTACAGTTTGTCAAAACTGACTTAGCCGATCCCACTTAAGCGAAAGTGCGTTTAAACGAAAATGCACTTTCGTAAAAATCATTTTATCAAGCAGTTTTGCTAGATCGTGGTATAGTGAGGATAAGGGAATATTCCTTTTTCCCCACTGTAGTGTGATTTTGGAGTTTGTCTATATAAGTAGCAAGGGTGCGGGGGGCTCAGCCCTCACATTGAGGCTTGCCCCCTAGATGCAGTGTTGTGCTAGTTACTTATAATAGTAATAAGTTACTATTACTAGTTACTTTTAAGTGAAAGTAATATGTTACTATTACTTATTACTTTTCTAAAAAAAGTAATATATTACTATTACTAGTTACTAACTAAAGTAACTAGTTACTGTTGAGTTACTTTTACATAGGTATAGTTTATCAATTCTCATGTTCAGATTTACTCACATAGTACTTGTGTGTGAGGAATACATGCTTACTGCACATGAATACGAGTGTGTTAAAGTTGTATACACAGTGTTACAATAATGATGAATAGCATTTTACAGTTTACAAAGTCCCACAGGTTGGTCTTTGTAGTCAGAGAGTCACAATGTAATACTTAAAACAAAGTACGCACAGCCAGCAACACAAGACCCATAAGTTACAACCCATCAAATTTTCAACAATGTACATTAGGCTAATCTGCTAAAACAAATGCTGAGGGCACAAAAATGCTTACAGAAAATGTCATACAAGTCTAACCAGACTGTTAACACAACAAAGTCAACCAAAATATCACTTTATATAACTATTCACAATGACTACACATTTCTGTGGCTCGAAGGAGCAACTTTTCAAAGTGTTCATCAGTGAGTCTATTTCTTCTTGCAGTCAGCACGTGTCCACCAAGACTGAACAGGCATTCAAGAGATGCACTAGATGGCAGAGCTGTATTAGTGTTCAGAAATATCTTCTTGACTATAGGGTAATTGTTGAGAGAAGATATTTCGCTGGGTCAGCCAGAATACATGTCCATCTGAGAAGATATGCTGACATTGGCTTTCGTTGAATATTTGAAGCTGAAGAAGCTGTCTTCAGCAGTTTATGCAGAAGTTTCAGATGACCCATGTGCAGATTCATCCTGTTTCTGCATGGCATCAAGGAGCAGAGCCTTGCCTCTGAGTTTTTGCTCTTCAGTGTCCATCCATCGCAAACGGAACTGTGGATGCACTATGCTAGCTAAAATGAGCTCTTCACGCTCCAGAAGATGATTGAACCGAGCCTCAATGCCTTTAAGAAGAACACTCTCCAGTTTTCCAAAATATTATTATCAAGCACAAGCGGATCAGGTCTGTGAAATCCCTCTGCCATGCCAAATAAGTGTCACACACACACCAAGTACTTATAATTATTATTCAGCTGTACAACAGATTCTTTGAAATAACTGTACTTTTTGAAAAGACTGTACTGTAATACTGCACACACTGCCAACACTTTGCACACTTTAGATACGTTGAATAGCTTTAGTTGATGTGAAAAAGTAGTTGTTGTTGTGTCTTTCGGCTTTTCCCGGTTAGGGGTCGCCACAGCGAAACTCCGGTCTGCTAATGATTGGCAGTTGATTTTTATGTACCAAGTTGCCAGCTCTGATGCACAACCTTCAACGAAGGTATGCCCATTCACGCATGTCTCCAAGAGAAGACGGTCTAGCCGAGAGTCGAACCGGACAGCATCTTACTGTGAGGCGACAATGCTACCGCAGCACCACCACCGCAGTGGTACAGTTGTTTTCTCTTTTTTGAACATTTTATATGATTCTGATATTGTTTCAAATGTTTTCGTAATTATTTCAAGTACTTTTTTCAGTATGTCGCAATTTTGAACATTTTCTTTATTCAGTAATTTGTTTGGAATGCCTTACTTTATATCCATAGAGGTAAAATCATTTAAATGAGTTTAAGAACCTGGAAAAATTTTCTGACCTGTTTATGAGTCGTTTGCAGTCGTTTGAGCCATTCTTGTATATTCCTTCATTTCTGACTGTGCACGTCATGGTTTTAAAAAGTTTTGACTTTGGATCCCATTCTGAGAACATGTCACTCGTCTTGTGTATTGAAATAAGATGATGAGGCTTGGGTGTTCATTTATATTTATTACACACAAACACATCAGGATGGATGACTGGAGCATAAAACCTAAGCAAACTAGCTAACTGACTGACTGCTATACAAATACATGCTTTCACTCCACTGCTTACACAAAATGGCACTCTGCTTGCACATGCTCAGTACATGTGCCCATGAAGTACAGTGGCTTTAAAAGTACAACACACACACTATGATCTACACCCCCCTGTGTTTGAGTGGGTTTCCTCAGGGTGTTCCAGTTTCCTCCCACATTCCCAAGACATGCTGCAGGTGGATTAGACATTCTAAATTGGCTTTAGGTGTGCATGTGTGTGCCTTCTGAAGAAGGTTGAATGGTGGGCTGACAACTCAACAATGTAAAACTCCAGTGCCACTTGTTCTGCAGACTGATGATCCAGCATGGTGATCCCTAATGGGGACAGCCGAAAGGAGAAGAAGAAAACTAGTCTTGATAGCTAGAGAGTCACAGATAATAATTAAACCAAACCAGCCAACAGCACAAGACCTATAAAATCCTATCACATTTTGTCTATTTTCAGCAACTAAAAATCGAAACCTGAAAAGAATTTTAAATATTACATAACAAAATATTGTCAGGACAAAAGTTGGTTAATCATAGATCCACTTGAAGCGTCCTGCTTGGTGCAGTGGGTTGGGGCATCAGGTGCTTAACTGATGAGTTTGATTCCGACTGATGGTGGTATGAAGAACCAATGCCATTTATTATACTGCAAGGTAAGGATATGATTTCTGGCAGGCTAGAATTGTCCAGTGTTAGGGGATGTTTTAGTGAGTGAGAGTCGCACAGTACCAAGGCAGGGCTAGAGTCTGGTCATCATTAGCTTTCACCTCCTTGCAGTGCTAAAAAAAAAAGAAGTAAATTTTGCTCCAGACTAATTCTAATGATCTATTATGAATGCTAAGTACTATTAGTTGTGCAAACAATATGTTGTAATTTTTTTATCCAAAATTGCCACAAAGTGTCTATTACCTCCTAACGTCTGATTATTATTCATACTATATAGGGACCCCGGAAGTTTTACATCCCTCTTTAGGAGACTATATCACCCATATTGAGAACCACTGGTTTAAGCAAAAGTAACTCACATTTAAGTACTAGTTACTAAAAAAAGTAATATATTACTATTACTAGTTACTATTTTGAAAAAGTAACTAGTTATATTACTAGTTACTGGAAATTGTAATATATTACAGTAATACATTACTTATTGTAATAGATTACTCCCATCACTCCCTACATAAATGTTATTTTGGGATTTTTTATGTTTGTTTTTATGTTTTTTTTTTTTTTTTTTTTTTTTTTTTTTGTTCAATGATATGATATTTATGAAAGTGCATTTTTGTTTAAACCCACTTTTACTTAAGTGGAATCAGCTAAGTCACTTTCGATAAACTGTAAATTCGATGGGTTGAAGAAGACCCATATATTTATATATATATATATATATATATATATATATATATATATATATATATAAAAAATACATGCATTTGGTCGGCCATTGGATGGCCGACCGGAAAATGTTCGACAGTACGGCAACTTCACATAACTGCAAACACAATTATGTTGAACTGCAAAACATCCCCCCCTTTTTGACCCATGGTAGCGCTTGTTTAGGTGGTAGAGCAGTCAGAAATGTCGAATTCAGAATTTTGTATGACATTCTGACCGTTCGACACCTGGAGCTTCGACATTTAGGTTCAGAGAAGCCGCGATTCGACTATCTGTAGCTCGGTCATATGCATGTATTATATATATATATATATATATATATATATATATACATATATATATATATATATATATATATATATATACCCATATATATATATATATATACCCATATATGGGTCTATATTAGATGAATGAAAGTTCATCTTAGCAAACGCTCACATGAGCGAAAATCCAGGAACTCGAAACTGCAATTGTGGGGGGGCTGTGCCCCCCACATCCCCCGCTAAATATATATTCAAACTTCAAGATCGCACTACAGTGAGGAAAGGGCAAATATTCCCATCTTCACTGTACCGCGATCTCACGATTGCGGTTTCGAGTTCTGCAATTTTTGCTCATGTGAGCGTTCGCTAAAATGAACTTTAGTTCATCTAATATAGACCCCCATATATATATATATATATATATATATATATATATATATCAATTTTATAATCATGGTTTAAAATTGAAATGGGCCTAAATAAAGCTGGGTGTAAGGGGTCTTTACTGTTTTAGGTATTACATCAACCACATCTTTCTTCCAGGATGTTGGTGCCCCCCCCCCCCTTTTAAAATACTGTTAAACACAATTTTTCAGATCTTTATCACTTGCTTCCCTTCTAGCTTCCAGTCTTCCACAGTAATGCCATATATTCCTGTAGACTTTCCTGCAGATTGATTATATGTTAGTGTTTTATTTTTAATTATTGTGCCTCATCTAATTCTAACCTTGGCATACCTAACTCGTCTATAAATATTTCCATTTGTACTTTTTCTTAATTTCCATATTCCTTTAATTTAGAGAAATTTTCATAAAATTTCCAACATATCTCTAATACTTCTATTGGATCTCTGGTTGGTTTTGTTATAGGCTCCCTAAGTCTGGCAACAACCTTTTTACTTTCTTTTGCCTAAGTCGTTGTGCTAAAAGTTTTGCGCTCTGAAGTTATTATCAAAAAGCAGTTGCTTAACAGCAGTCTTTCTAAACTGAAGCATATTATCCAGATACTCCCTTATTTTTTCTTTTGCAATCTGTATTTGTGCCTCTTGTTGTTCTATATCCGCAGTAGTACATTGGCAGCATTGTTACCTCACAGCAAGAGGTTCTCCTGTTCGATTCTCGGCTGGAGTGCCTTCTGTATGGAGTCTGCATGTCCCCCACCCCGTGGTCAAGTGGCCTCCAAATGACATGCCTTTGCTGAAGGTTGGACATCGGGCTGGCAACTCTGCACCATAAAAATCGACTGACAATCATTAGCAGACTGGCAATTAGTTCTGCTGTGGCAACCCCTAACCGGGAAAAGCCGAAAAGACAAACAAAAACTTTGTTCTATGAGATCTCTCCTTATTCTGCAATACTGTAACCATTGACATCCCTCTAAATAATTCTTGTTACTTCTTGACCACTACTCATTCCTTAAATTTCTCTCTTAACAGCTAGGCAGAGAAACACTAGTGTCTCATTTGTACTTCATTAGTATGCATTTTTATCTTAGTTGTTATTGGCACATGATCTGAAATAGTTATTGGATATGTGTCAAAGTTTTCAATTAAATGCACATGTTCCAGTGAAATCTAATTTCTGTCCAGTCTAGCCCAATTATTGTACCTTGGGAAATAAAATGTTTATTTCTCTGAGTTTCTACCACTGAATTCAAGTCTTCCATAAGAAATGTTTTCATAAATTTCTTTTGTTATATTTCCCTTCTAGGTCCCCTGATACATCTGCACTAATGAAAATCAAGTTCCAGTCCCCCTATAAGTAATATTCCCTAATGAAAGGTGATTATTTCTTCCCAAAATTTCCTTAAATGCCAGCATAATCCTCCTGCCTTGCTAGTAACCCCTTACTAACACAAATCTACCACTACTATCTTATCTGCCTCTTCACTCATATTTGAGTGCCCCAAGTAATTGGTACAATTGCTCCCCTTATCCTTTTTCCTGATATTTTCCTGAATATCCATCCTGAAATGCTTTCTTTATAAAATTCACATGCTCACTTCTTTCCAAATGTGTCCCCTATACCATTGTTATTTGCATTCTGCATTTCTTAATATAAATCAATGGTCTTAACTTTTTGTTTATACCTGTGAGGCCATTCACGTTCCAAAATAATATATTTAGTGTAGCCATTGTGATAAAAAGTTATTATTCCTACATATTATATAGGACAGCTTTTTTAAATATCTTATTCCAGCTTTTGTGGAACATGCACCCACTAATGCTTGACAGGTTGATCCTTTCTACTGTTGTTTCTTGTCATCTCCATTTGAACCTATGTCACATTTTATAAGACTTTGTTGTCACCCTTGTATGTTTTATTTTACATATTGTTGTTAATAATGCATGTACATCACAGTAAGTAATTTTGCACCTTTAAGCAGGCTTGCTACAGCCCTTTTCAATTCTCGACCTTGCCATCTCAAATCTTTGACCTAAACTCTGGGATTTGCTTCCAACTAAAATTCATACCGCATCAAATACAACAAATGTAAAAGTAAATTAACTGCCTGGTACTGCTTTAACGTACAAGAAGCCTAGATCTGCATTTCCTAATATCCTTTTCTCTTTATATCACTACATCACTAATAATTATTGTCTTTCACCCTATTTCCTTTTGTATTTATAGCTTTATCTAACCCCTAAACTATCATGAATGATACAGGATAAGCAAACAAAACACTTTAAGCAATCAGTAACTGTTTTGGTTAACCTTAGAGGGAGTCTTGCATCTATCAGTGTTGTACATATATAAATGCAAAGACTCCAGGTTTAGTTGTGATCCTGCCTTAGAACTATGTGTAGGAGGATCACTGTCATATGATGTCATAATGTTGCTTTGCCTTCTAGGAATTCAGCTAGCTTACCCCTCAGAATTGTGTTGATCACTTGCCCACTTCTTAAGGATACTTAACAGTCACGTGATCATCCTCCAGGATCACCCTGGGAGCCAGATCCCTCTGTCAGAGAAAGTCTTGTCAAGGTAGGCATATACATCTTTCCAGAAAGTGGTCTTGTAACTGTGATATCAAATGATCTATGTTGCCATCATTAGTTTTCTCATCTCATATGACTGAACCACCCGAAGTGCAATATAGCAATAACCCATGCCTGGGTGTGGGTAATGCGGGATTTACCCGCGGTTGACGTGGTTTGGTCCCGAGGGCAAAGCCCGAGGGACCATACAAAGACAACCGTGGGTAAATCCCGCATTAACCACACCCAGAAGTGGGTTATTGCTATTATACTATGACATTATTTAAGAAAAGAAATAATTACCTTTCTTAAATAATGGCATTGTATAATGCCTCTTTGCTGCCCTTCCTCAGCTGTCTGGTATCCCCAGCAGTTCTGATGTACTGCGCATGCCTACGTAGTACATCAGAGCTGTGGCCAAAAGCAATGGAGAAAGCAAGATCTCCAGTGCTTTTTAATGTTTCGCTATGTTAAAAGGGTTTAACATAGCGAGACAGCTTTAAAATAAGCAACGGAGATGTCAGTTGATTATTTTAAAGCTGTCTCGCTATGTTAAACCCATTTAACATAGC
This sequence comes from Protopterus annectens, assembly GCF_019279795.1. Taxonomy (NCBI): domain Eukaryota; kingdom Metazoa; phylum Chordata; order Ceratodontiformes; family Protopteridae; genus Protopterus; species Protopterus annectens. The sequence goes on from NC_056743.1 coordinate 572,688,177, forward strand.
AAAACAGTAAAAAGCAATGGAGATCTTGCTTTCTCCGTTGCTTTTTTTTTTTTTAAACCTGTCTCGCTATGTTAAATGGATTTAACATAGCGAGACAGCTTGAAAATAAGCAATGGAGTTCTCCATTGCTTATTTTAAAGCTGTCTCGCTATGTTAAACCCATTTAACATAGCGAGACAGGTTTAAAAAAAAAGCAACGGAGAAAGCAAGATCTCCATTGCCTTTTACACACGGTGTCGCTATGTTAAAGGAGTTTAACATAGCGAGACAGCTTTAAAAAAAGCAACGGAGATCTCCGTTGCTTTTTTTAAACCTGTGTCGCTATGTTAAACTCTTTTAACATAGCGAGACAGTGTTTTAAAAGAGACTTATACTAATGGAAAAAGTCCAGGCGACCGGACCTTTTTCTATTAGTATAAGCCGATTTACAACGTGCACGCTGGCCAATCAGCGTGCACGTTTTGGAATATTAATGGGGGGTCATGGTATAATAGCCTGCAAATACCAGTCCTATGGCTCCATACTATTGCCCTGGAAAGGACCAGCCAAGCTGGATGATGACTTGACAGAATTCTGAAGTTCCTTAGCAGGTTGCACAACTGCCACACACCTAATTGACCTGATCCCCCTAGTCCCCTAATCTACAAAATAATCTTTATAATCCCCTCTTTTCTTAATTTAACTTAAAAAAACTGCATTTGACAGACCAGAACACTTATTGACCAGCAAAACCATAGTGTACCTGGCTCCAACTCCTGCTGCCCACGGTTCATCAAATTATGCAAAGATCATATCCTCGAACATTTGCACTACATCTTTACCTCTCCTTCTCGCACAGTAGTTCTTTAGACATGTAAAAAATGATCATTATTCAGCCAATACCAAAAACTTTCTCTATGGGCTCCACGCCTGTCTGCAGCTCTACCTATATTTTCCCAGTTCTCAGCAAAATACTAGAAAATTGTACATGCCCACATCTGTGAATATATCCAAATATATGTATCACCTGCTCATTTTCAGTATCAGTATAGGCTCTGATCAAACAGACGCTTCATGGCTGCCTTTTAGACCTTGTTTAACACATTCTCCAGCACTCAGACAAAAACGTCCACACAGGAACCATCTTTGTTGATCTGACAATGGCATTCAGTACACTCAGACAGCACCATTCCAGTCTCTACTTGCAACACGCTCACTTCATTAGTGACACTTATAACTAGTTTGCTAAGATCATTTAGAGTAGGTTATCTTCTATCAGCAGAGAGGCAACACCCATCCCCAATACAGGAAATACCTCAGGCTTTTGTGTTTGCCCTATTATTATTATTATTATTATTATTATTATTATTATTATTATTATTATTATTATTACCTCTGTTAATCTCTCCACCTAGTGCTCTACCAGATATCAAAATTATTATATATGTTGATGATAAAGTATTCTATATGTGGCCACCTGACAGCATGTAACCTAAAAGTGGCATAAAAACATATTGATATAAATACATCTTTATGATATAGTGGAGACAGCGTAAATATATATGCATGTAACTTTTTTTTCACTATTGTGCTTGTGCGACAACATCACCAGAATCACATCATTAAATTATTTTCTCATGAACATAATCACATAATTAACATGTAACTACTCAAAGTTCACAGAGAGAGGAAACCTGTATTAAGCATGTGTCCTGTCAGCACATGTGTAACAAATGCCAATGTTTCAGCAAAGTGCTTACATAGAGAGGACACATCTGTCATGTATATGCTCAACAGAAGCATCCTCACAAGCAGTATGATTGACAGTTACAGATAAAATGCAAACATATATCCCTATGAAGCAATATTAGCTGGTCCTCTTTCAAAGCTTATATGCCACTTACATCATCACTGCTTACGTCTTTTGAAGTTGTCCACAAAACAAGTCAATTTTCTTAAGTTGCAGTAGGATCAATGGAAATACAGAGGCAATCAATACATTTCAGTATGCAGGCCACATACCTCTCAACTGTCCAGATTTTCACAGAATATCCAGATTGTTTTTCTGGCAAATCAGTAGGGATTGAAGCAACTAAATAATGATAGACGTTTCAGTTTCAGACTTCATATCCTTTAGAAAATGCTTGCCAACACAAATCCCATTTTGTAGCAACTTGCTAAGTTAATGAGAATGATATTTAAAACTTGCCCCTATTTTTGGGCCTTTGTCCTCACTTTATTTTAGGCTTTGTCCAGATTTCTTGTGTTAAGAGGTTGAGAGGTATGGCAGGATGTGGCACTGTGACAGATGGTTTAACCCATTTTATTCAGTGCCATTTTGTTTCAGATGGCAATTTAAAAACAGTATTAAAGCTGCTGATCTTCTAAATTCTGAAATTACTTTGAAGCTCAAGTGAGCTTGGTAAGCATAATATCCTAAACCAGTCACACCTTCAGCTACATAAAAATTAACTGTGAGGTTGCTTTCAATTATACTTATTGCATACATAAAAATATTATAAGGTCTCATTTTATGGGAGGTTTAAAGGGATATGTTATGTGAATTTGTCACTGGAATAGTTTTTGAAACAGATTTGTGAAGATTGATATGTTAACTACATCCCAGTTTCAGTGTAAGGGTCTTGGTGATTTTGTATTGAGTGGTTAATTACCAGCTGAACCATGCTCTATCATAACTGTTAGTCATGTAGCAAAGTTACAATTAAAGTAACTGCACCATCCTGTCTTACAGATGCTCATTTATTGCCTGCTTCACATTCGGAAGCTCCCCCACCAGTAGTGGAATGCTTATGCCAAGATATTATAGGGCAAGATGTACAGGCAGATGGCACCTAATTCTCAGCTCACCCATGTAGCAAGGTACATATGCCAGAAGGGTGCAATTTAGGATGTGCATATAGGATATACTTGGTGTGTCACCCATCCCAGTAGCAGAGTACATATGTCAGATGTGCAAGTGGTTGAACCTGCACTGAACTGTTCCATGCATCCCACCAACTGGGTACACATGGCTTAATAGCACAGCAGAAGTTTTACCAGGAGTCTACACCTGGAGCGCCACTTGCCCCTAGATCATAGCATATATGCCATGATAGCAAAGTGCAGGATGTACAGATAGAATATGTATGATGTTTGGTGGGATAGACTTGATGTTCACCCTATCCCACTGGTAGTGTATACATGTTATAACATAGTGCAATATGTACAGGGAATTACACCTGCTGTACCATCCACCTCAGCAGCAGGGAATGCAAGTCAGGATGACACCGTGGAGATGTGCACAATGCACAGGTCTCTGCACCTGGTGCTTCACCCATCTGAACAGCAGCATTGTGACAGGAATGAGCGCACTACTCGCATCACTCTCCTCATTATTCCAGACATGTGAAGAGTGGTGCAGAGATGCCTGCATGGGCAATGTATCAGATTACAGATGCACACGGTGTACCTCTTATCCTTGAAGCATGATGCCTATCACAGGAAGACACTTGTAGGATTTTCTGTATACATACAAATACTGATAGATATACACATACACACACACACACACACACACTCTCTGTACCAATATGTTTATTGTTTAACAAATGTAACCCTATCTGCTGTGCTGAACTTGACGATACCCATCTGTCATGCTGAACCTAATGATAACTTGGATATTACATGCATTGAAGTGCTATACATGTGGTACACATCAACATTGGTGTCCAGCATCATTCACTCTATACTGTTTCTTTAATGACCTTATGTTGTGCTGACACATCTGTCCTTTAGCACTCAGTGAATGTTATTTGTTCTATATCAATGCATTTGTTTATTTTTATTTATGTGTGTGTATATGATTGTTCATTTTCTGGTAAGTAGACAATACCACATAGGTACTCACATCTCTTTTGCAGCAGAGGTCTGTAAGCATAACAACATTAAATGACGTGCTGAAAGTCATGTAGTATGCAAAGAAAGCTTCTGAGATTTATACCCAGACCGCCAGGTTCAAAACTCTTTAGTGTGGCATGTGAAAATGAGCATGTATATACACAACACATTGCAAGACATGTTTGCACAAAGTCCTGAATGAACACGAGTACAGGGGCCATTTGTACCACATGTGCCAGCATTCCATGTCTGAACAGCATGAAGCAGCTATCAGAGGGATCCAGCCTGTATAGTATGCACATCTGTGTATCACTGTAAATGATCAGAGCATAAGACCAGTGTGTTTAGTCCTCTGGTTTGGTTCTTGGTTATGCTAACTTTTGAGTGGAGTCCACATGTCCTCCTTGTCTGTGTGGGGTTTTGCCATGGTCTTTAGTTTCCTTCCATATCCCAGAGAAAAGATGTGAAGTGGTGAGCCGCTAACCTGCTGATATCTGTGCATGGCATGCATGTGTGAGTGCCTGCACATGCATCTACAATGAAATGGAATTCCATCTGGGGCTGTTTTGTCTTGCAACCAATCTGCTGAGTGAGAATATGGGCTTCTGCTCCCCATTGACCCTGAGTACAATAAAGCAGGTACCAAAAATTAATGAATATAATTCAGCGATTTGCTCAAAATTAGTATCTATACCACACCCTGTTCATCTCAGAAGGAATATTGTTAAATGCTGTGGCTCCATGCCTTTTGACACATTTTATGACTTGGGCATTGACCGACTACTAGAAATGTTATGCATGCATGTTGACTGGCAATTAGTGCAAAATATTAAGACCATGGGCTGTTAACTAGCTATTTCCTGTGGTACAGCTTTTGATTCCTTCTGCCTTTATTTGCCTACTGTGTGACCTTGGAAAAGATACTTAATCCGACAGTACTTTAGGACAACTGGATAATTGGACTAGGCTCACTCTTGGTCTGCTGGACTGCATGCCTAGTAACCAGCTATAAAGCTATACCAGAGAGTATTGCTGCTGCAAACTCTGAAGTATCAAACACTAGCATAACACAACTGCTCTACAATACAGCCTAAGCTGTGTTGATCATAGCTTTAGGCATTGCTTTCATGTTATCCCTTTGCGCCACACCTATCTTTTTGAGGATATTTTAGATGCCATGCCATGAATACAAACTGTAAAACATGCAAATATCTTATAGACATAAACCAACATCTGTTATCTTCCAATATACAAGTCCCTGCTGTGCATAATATAAAGCCATTAAAGATGAGGTGCATAAATCACTGTTTAAACATATATAGGGCAGGGGTTTCCTTTAGAGGCTACACTCTGATAATAAATGATACTCTGGGTGTTGATAAGGTATTTTACATTTTTGCAGTACAGAATTGTGAGTACAGAGTACATGCATTCACTACAGTGGTTGTGGAATGTCATAAAAGAGAGAGACTGGTAAAATGTTATATGTATGATCTAGAAAGAAAAAAAAAGAAAAACTGGAGTGCTCCTTAACTGCCTAAAAGCTGTACAGATTAACTAACTTGTCCTGGATTCTGTGTTATCAGATAAGCTTTATTTATTTTTTTTCTGCCTAGACAAATGACAGTGGGCTGGAATTATGGGTAGTATTGAATAACTGCATAGACGTTTTCATTACATTTTTGAACTACTTGCATTTTACAGACTTTTTATGCTATACTTATTGGTCTTAAAATAGGAAAAACATTTAACAGTTGAAGAGATGGTCAGTTTTAAACTACAGGAAGTCCATATTTTAAATAACATATTCAATTGTCTTTACAAAGAGAACAATTAAACAGTTTTTTTATGGCTTATATACTGTTGCTTGAGTTTCAATAACAGAGCTGACTTGATTTTTTTCATTTTATTTCTGTAGGCTTATATAAAGACTATACATTTAATAAGTGTGCTTTCTGTCTTGTTAAAGGATGGTATAGAGTCTTAAAATACCTGCTCCAACTGCATAAATTTATGGAATCATATTCTGAGTTACGTCTGCATCCATCTATCCATTTTATATGAACTCTTTCACCAGAGAGGGAGCTGGGTCATGTCCAAGCAACACACGCACCACATACAAGCAAATGCACTTGCACACCACACAGACTCTTAAGTACAATCTAAATATCACAAATTTACTCACATGTCTTTGGGATGAAACCAATGCCCCTAGTAAAAGTCTGTTTTAACACAGGGATGGCATGCCTGTTCTACACAGAAAATCATTTTCCCCCACTGCAGAAATCAACATAGATAACCAAGAGCTGTGAGACAGCAAAGCAAAACACAGCAATACTGTGGCACCCTGAATTATCTCTAAATAAAATGCTTTTGCTCTAGATTGTACAAGGGAATTTTAGAAGCATGAATATTATCTTAAGGACTGTTACTACCGTATCTATTATTTTATGGTAAATGGTTTAGATTTAATCTTAACTCTAGAGCCTAGGATTAATTGTGCCAAAGCACACAGTGACTAGCTAAAAAATTTGCATATATGGATGTTTATATGTAGGTAGATAAATGGCTTTGTTCGTTAATTGTGCTCCACCTATAAAGGGGTAGACCTATTCTAGAAAAGTTATCCTACAGCTGTATAAGAAGGGAACCGAATTTTGTGAAAAGGATATAATATTTTCATTGCACTATTTACTGGATGAAGCAGTAAAATAAAGGAAGAAAGACACAGCCTGCTCCCACAGCACATTTTATTGATAAAGAAATGAGACATAGGGCCTGTCCGGAAACAACATGTACTTCCACACATCAGTGACAAAGAAAAGGACACGGATTGAAAATGTACCATGTCATCACTACAAAGACATGATGATTACACTATAGTCTGCATTCATAAAATGGGAGTCTGTTGAAAACTGATGACACCGTTGCAATCAAAAATCAGACTGCAGATCCTTCTATACCTAATACTGCAGTAGTGAATGTAGCATTAGAAACTATGGAAGTAAAAAGTGCAAAATGTACAATGACTGTCAAACAGACAAACTAGCTTAAGCATCATTTCCCCTGAAGAATAGACCATGCCAAGGAAGAAGGAGGTGATACAAGTATCCCCTCTTCCCCAAATATGTGCACTTGGAGCTGTTAAATAATATTTGGGGCATGCAAGAGGGTCTTAGCCATCTTGAAAATAAGAGGTTTCAAAGTATTTTTGAAACTCTGCAGAGTAGTGACCTCTATATTTCTTTATCATGGTTAGCCATCTTTTACACCTTACTGTGTGTGTTGTAGCACCGTTTTGAAATTTTGCAGTTGTCAGGTTGTGATTTGAAATGATAGGTCCTGATGAATTCAAGCAGGCATTAAAACAAAAACTTAATGTGTTTCACAACTGTGACCTGGAAACACTTCAGCAATTAGACAAATTTATACAAAGGGAATGACCTAAGAGGTCAGCATTTCAGCATGCATCACACATTGAAAGGATATCGGAGATCTTTTCCATATATTGCATACCTGCTTTGTGACAATGCTTAATGTTGTTGTCTTTTGGCTTTTCCCAGTTAGGGGTCGCCACAGCAGAACTCCGGTACACAAATGATTGGCAGTAGATTTTGACGAACGCCGAGGTGCCAGCTCGATGTTCAACCTTCAATGAAGGCAGGCCCATTTACGCATGTCTTTCGAACATACACCCAACGCGGGGAGGACATGCAGACTCCACACAGAAGGCACTCCCCGCACTCCAGCCGAGAATCGAACCGAAGAACCTCTTGCTGTGAGGCAACAACGCTACCGCTGCACCACCTGTGACAATGCTTAATAATATGTAATAAATCAAGCTATCTGCATGGAACTTAGCAATGTCTATTTGTACTTAATGCCTGCTGTGTGCTATTCAATTATACACATGTACATAACTCACCCATAAAATTAGTGACATTGTACTAAGGTTCCTTGCATTTCTAAGATTACATTCTTCAACTGTATATGAATTTAATGCAAGTCTTTGCTGTTCTCATATTTAACACATGATCTATGCTTATTGTGTTATTTAATCTCATCTTGTTCCTAAAAGGGTCAATAGACCAGCCCACTTACTGGTAAATAAATAAATAAGGAGATGTTTGTTTACAAAATGAATATAATTAAATTGAGAGAGTTAAATGAAACTAAGGAATGGAGCGTTACATGCCAGTCTGATAATAAGATAGCATACTCCATAAGGAATTGTTTTCCAGCAAAATGAAGTGTTTGCTTTTGCTACAAATGTATATACATAAGCTTTTGCAAAATATTTGAGCAGTCACTTTTAATCAATTGGATTTTAAAGTCAGCTCTCCAAACTTTTGTGTATATGTATGAAAAAAAAATTTTATTAGTATTTGTAAGCATAACAATGATTTTTTACAGGTTTTGTAGCATAGGGCAAACCTAAATGTATTGTTTATAAAATGCAATGAATCATGCTGTGCCATCTTCTAGCAGTATCAGCATATCACCTTGTTGTTTACTAAATAATGAGCTACAGAGAACAGGGAAGCCCAGTATGTGAAGTAAGGAGACAGATAGCTCAAGAGATGCATGTGGTATGACTGTTACATGGGGCTTTTTTTTAAGCTACACATTTAATTAAGAGCAGTCTATATTCAATGCATTAAATTATAATCTCAGGCAGGCATATAATTTAGAAAGTGAGGATTTGGGCATTCAGATGTTTTTTTTTTTAACTGTAAATGGAAGTTAAACAGGCTTCATACTACAGAAGCAATACAATCATGATACCCACCGTAATTTTAAGTACATAAACACAATCAGAGATGCAAACAGATTAGCTGAACCAGTGTGAGAGAAGCAACTATAAAAACAGGCCAGTTAATTGAAATTCAGCACTTAGAAACAGTTAAAACAGTCTAGACTTCAGAAGTGAATATTGAGTTTTAAAATAATAAAAATAAAAATTAAAAAAATTGACTAGACTTGGTCACGGAAAGAAATCTGTTTTATTTGTGTATGATAAGCACTTTTGTTCACATGGGTTTCATACATGAATATAAAGTTGAGTTATTTTGATGACTAAGTCTTGTCAATTTTTTTATTTTTATCTTTATCATTTTAAAACTTAGTATGATTTTTCAAATTTTTGATTTTTTAACTGTTTCTGAATGCTGGATTTTAGTTAATTGGCCTATATTTGTAACAAAATGGCAATAGTGGTGCAACAGTTAGCATTGTCACCTCACAGCAAGAGGTTTGCTGGTTCAATTCTCTGCTGGAGCTCCTTCTGCGAGGAGTCTGCATGTCCTCCCTGTGGTTGACTGAGTTTTAATGACATGCAGGTAGGTGCATGTGTGTATGTGTGTGCCTTCTATGAAAGTTGTGCGCCGGGCTGGCAACTCGATACCATAAAAACACCACTGCCAAAAAGTCTGTGGACCGGTGATCCACTGTGGCAACCCCTAACTGGGAAAAGCCAAAAGATATTTTGGCCTATATTTGTAACAAATAAAGATGTGAAGACATCCTGCTTCTCTTATGCCATGGTCAGTTACTTTCCTTGCATCTCTGACTGATTTTATGTACTGGTTTGTCCTGTGGTTCAAATTGGGGATATGCACAGGGGTCCTGGATATGAGATGGATATACCAGAATGACTGGTGATCTTTTTCTTTTGGATCACAGTAATTTTCAGGAAATGTGTGTAGATATTCATAGTAATATAAAGTGAATACTTGAATCTAGCACTACAGGACTGAAAATTGATAAATTTGGTTATAATTCCCAGAAAAGTAGAAAATTATATACAGTTATCTCAGTTTTTCCAGAAGATGGGGATTGGCATACAGGTTAGAGTGTTTACTTCACAGAAAAGAAGGGTACAGGGTTTGATTCTCGACAAGGGACATTGGCTAGGCTTCAAATGGTCCACAAGGGCAGCTACCCTAGTACTAAATTATGAACCTGCATACTAAACTATGAACCTGCAAGTAAAATGTGAAGTAAATAAAAATATATAAAATAAACAACTATGAACTCTAACCCTAATCCTGATCATAAACAAGGATACATACACCTAAAATGGGTTTACCATATGAGCATTGCTTACTCAGACACCAAAACTTCAGCAACTTTCAGCTCACCCCTCAAATGTTCCCTCTACCCCAAATACACTGGGGCTTAGGTTGAATCTGGCAGAAAATAAAGGTTGTGAACTTTCTGAATGTTTTTTTCTATAAAGTGAAACATCACACTGTATTACATAAATGCACTTAAAATGTTAAAGAACCACTATGAGCAAATGAGTAAAGAAACATATATTTTTATCTTGCCATGAATTACTGCATCTCCCAAAGCTGCCTTTAGAAAAATAAGTACTCATTCCTAATTTTATTTATTTTTTATCCTTTTCTGCAGTCATGGGGACAGATATCCTAATTCCTTTGGACAGCTAAATCTGTCCCATGATGCACTATGAGAGCACAGATTCTGAGAACAAGTAGCCCTACCATCTATTGCCAGAATTAAATAACTGAAAAAACTGTCAAGTTTGAGACTCTGCAGATCATGTGTCATTGACTGCTTTGCACTGAGTTTTACAAATGTTGTCGCTACTGACGTACTACACATTCTCTTAAAGAAGCTTTCAAAAGTGTCATCAAATAAAAAAATACTGTTTACAAAGAGCAGTTTTGCAAGTTTCATTTCCTGGCCAAGTTACTCCTCCCATCTCCCCCCTTCAATGAGCTAAAGTCTCCCCAAAAGGGCTTGCCTATGACGCTATGTACCTATGATATCTTGAAAATCGATTGTCTCTTTTTCCAGGATTTCTTAGTTGTAGATCTTCCTTGAGAGCATTTTTTTGTTTTCTGCATAGTCATGATGTAAACGAGTTGCAAACCATCTTAAGGGTTTGTATTATTTGAAAATCCAGGGTTAATTTGATTTTGGCTGTTTTATCTTACTTATTATGAAGTACCTATTTTAATTGGTATGATTTTATTTTGAAAAAATATATAGCTGGATAGAGTAGTAGTAGCAGGTGAACTCAGTTGTTGAATGCACATTTTATATATATATATATATATATATATATATATATATATATATATATGAAAGTTGTCTGCTCACTTAAAAACATTTTCAGTTGTTTTAATTAATGCTGCAGGGTATCAGCTGCAGGATGTACTTCAAAATATCAAAGCACACAAATATCAAATAGCTAAACATCAATTCCAAAAGACTGAAAGCCAAAAAAAAAAAAGAAAAAAACATGTGGCTGTACCCCATCCCCTTCTTATTATATATACCATCTCCAAGATTGCTATAGGGTGGGGAAAGGGCAAATTGTCCAATCCCCACTGTTCATGATCTTGTATGAACTTACTGCTGGTGTAAGAGATCAAATGAGATTCAGTTATTTCTGCCAGCGTAAAAAGCTTTCAACATTATAAAAATGTGATTTTAGTTATGCTTTCCCACCTACATATTTCAGTTTTGATTCAGAGTAGCCAGATTACTGTACCTCTGCTCCCTAAATGTTGGTCACTGCTTGCACTTTTTTTCCCTTTTGTGCACACACTAAGGGCCAGATTCCAAAAGACTTGCTCTTGGTGTAAGTAACTTTTCCCAGTGTAAGCTAGCACTAATTCCAAATTACTTGCTCTTGTTGTAAGTGACTTATTCTGGTGTAAGCTTGCACTAATTCCAAAAGACTTGCTCTCATTTAAAGTGACTTACTGCAGTATAAGGCATCTCTTTATGGCAGGCTTACACTGGACTCTCTTACATTGACAGCAAATCTTTGGGAAATGGGCTCAAAGTGAAACATGCTGTTTATTTTCAACAAAAAAATTTTTTTTGGCAAATTATTTAGGGGAAGACAGTGGGACCCAGTCCACATTTTGAATGTTGAATCAAAACATGAGAATTATATTTTATTGACATTACCAGAATCACTTTAAATAGGATAAAGTACTGATCAATATTGACCAATTTCAGGCTAAGCCCAGGTGAAATACAAAGCATTTCATAAAAGAAAAAATATGGAAGTGTAAGCTATAACAGAGTAGTTCAGACTAATTTCATAGAAAAACTGTATATATACTAGTGAACAAGCAAAATGTACAATCGAGCAGAGTGTAAGGTACAGTATGTACATTAGTTTCTAAATTGGATCAATCTTCAGTGAATCTTAAGGGGGAAGAGAGTCGGAAATGCATATGGTTTGGGTGATATGTCCTGCGCTGAAGCAGGATCATTTGGCTTAGATGAAGAAGTGCTTTTTGAGTTGCATTCTGAATTTTGATAAGTCTTGATTTCTTTAATGTCAATGGGGAAAGCTTACCAAAGAGGTGCCTGTGAGAAAAAAGCATGTGCAGTGCTGTGGATTTTAGTTCTATGGGTAAATAGAGTTGGTGTGGCTTGCGAGTAGTGTCTCAGGTTGTATGATGTTTTTTCATGAAGTCTAGCAGCAAGGGGAGTAAATGTGTGGAGCTGGAGTAGTTTATAGAACTGGGATCCTAAAAATAGGTTAGAGCTTTGTTTTATGGGTAGTCATTTGGCTTTTTCTAGTGTGATGCAGTGATGGTCACAGCGAGGTGAGTTTGTACTAAATTGGCAGATGCTGTTAATGATAGTCTGGTACCTGGCAATGTTTTTCATGGAGACAGAAGCAAAAATTGTGAGACCATATTCAAGTTGAAAAAGGAAGACTCTTTTCCCAATGGCTGCTCTGTTTTTATTACATTAACTAAAACTAAACAAATTGATCATGACAATAATTGATTTAGAAATTTGTAAGCATAAAAAAGAACAAGAACAAACAAGAACAACTATTTATAAGTATCTACTAACAATGAAGATTCTCAAAAAAATCCTATACACTACAATTCATAGGAGTATGGCTATTTTTGTTTATCAAGCAGTTCCATGAAATTTGTTCACATATTATAATAGGAGGTGATTCTAGAAGATCTTGATTTAATGATGATAATTTCCAGATGACATACTTCGGTTGCAGTATTGGTGAATTTTTTGAAAGTGGGTGTAGCTTCATTCTTCCAATTCTTGGTTATAACTTTCCTTGTAATTGATAAAATGGAGCATAAAAGAAGGTATTTCACTTTTTTTACACAAACAGGAATAGAGGTATTAAAAAGAAGGAATGACTCAGATAAAACAAAATTGTCCCCAAATAAAGCCTGTAAAAAGATTAATGTTATTCCAATAAGGTGCAAGTACAACACAATCAAAGAACACATGTTGTCAATCTGCTTTAAGCTTCTGTTTACATCTCCAAAAAACTTGCTTCTTTTAAAATATTAATTCAGTTTTATGAGGTGTGAAGAAAGATCTATGTAAGAATTTCCAAGTAAAAGGTTTCCATCTAAGAGAAAAAGTTGTCTATTTGGAAGATATTAAAAATGATTTTTTATCCTTTTCATCTGGAGGTCTGGTATTAATGTGAGTAAAATAGTTCCAATAATTGTCATTGCAATGTTTTGTTTCTTTCCTCATCACTCTATATAATTTGGATAAGAGACCCTCTCCCATTGTGTTTTGTTGTATTAATAGTATTAAAACGTCAATTAATTTGGGGATAAGATCTCTTACCCTTGGTTGCATTAATTTAACTTTACCTTCTACATATTGTCTGCAAGATTGTACACCTAACTACATATATTTGCTTATATCATATTTACTTATGATATAATCAACATAATGTAGTTTTTCATCATTCATTAACTGAAACCTATTTATCAGATTTGTTCTTTAAATATAATCATTGTGTCTAACTTTGAAGTGAAAATATTATTTTGAGGGTATGCTTTAGGGAAAAGAAGAAAAAATTATGCCTTATATGCTGGATTTCTATAAATTAAGTTTTTAAAGGTATTTAATATAGTAGAAACAAAATAAAAGTCAGTTGTTTGGTGACTCCTGTCTGAAAGGTAATATTTTAGCAACCAATGTAAACTACTGTGTAGTATAAGATTCTAATTAGAGTTTGTTGTCTTTAAATTTTGTGAAAAAGCATCCTAGAAACTCTTTCTACCTGGATGTCTAAATATTATTTATCCAAAGAGATATCTTTTTATAATTGATGATAAAGAGTATAATTCTAGATCTGGTTGTCCAATCCTTCCTGCTGTCCAGTCCCTTATATGATGATTTAAGGTAAATCTTGGGTTGTTGGGAAGCCAACGTAATTTTATGTATTAAATTCTTTATCTTGTTGGTCCAGATATACAAGATAATTTGTCTTATATAGGATCCTTATTATTACACTTTTCTTTTAAAACATTCAGTAAGATAAAGTTTTTAATTTCTTCCCAGTTGCTATGACAAATAACTGGAAATATTTACAATTTCTGTGGATGCTAATTCAATTCTTCACTGATCTATTTTGTAGGTTTTAGAATGTCCTGCTAAACTGCATTGATATTTTTCTGTGAATGACCACTTAAATGTGTCTTTGTTGTTTATATTGAGGAGGCTGGAGAAATTTGTTACACCCAGGTTTCAAAGAGGAGATCAGGTATCTCCCCCTCTCTCAATTTGTTTTGGTATATAAACATATTGAACATTGGCAACCAAGATTGCATATTCATAAATGCATAGATAAAATGGGGAAATGAAATGTAATATAAATAGGTACTAAAGGAGGTCAGTTTGTATACCCATATTGTCAAAAGAGAGACGGTAGCTAAATATTCAGTGTTCCAGGTGGTGACCTAGAAGTACAGGAAATCTGACTATAATTAATTGAAATCCTTGTTCTGATGAGCTGTTGTATCAAGATCAAAAACATTTTACTTGTATTGAAAAAGAAGTATAAGAACTGTGTTCCTGGGTGATTTGTGTTCACTGTTGTTACTGGTCATATCAGACACAGTTTAAAACTTCAATATGAATTAGTAATGTCCATGGAGTAACAGCTTAAAGAAAGAATGATGTCTGAGAAAGAAAAGATTGAATAATTTAGAATATAAGGAGACAGAAGGAAATGTGAACAGGTATTTTTTTTTTGTATCCATTGTGATAAATGCATGGGGCAGGTTTCCAAGGAGATCAGTGAACAAGGGAACTGGAATGTATGACTGTTCTTTCTGAAGAAAGAAGGACTAAGCAGTAGGATTAAAGCCTCAACAGCTTAGCAGTAGGGAAATTAGAGTATTAAAATGAGCAATCCAGTTCTAGGCTTCAGTAAAGGTCTCACTTACTTTAATTTACTTTATGTCTATAGAGGAATATGGTTTGTGTAAATGTATAATCACTTTCTTTTCTACAGAAATCCAAAATATCAAGTCTGTTTCAATAAATGGATTTAAAAACGGGTCTATATTAGAACATCGAAGTTTCAGGTCTTCAAATGTTCTAATATCGACACCTAATAAGAGAAAGCTGAAAATAGCAAAGTTTTAGATAACTGAATTCTTTCCTAGGGAAAGAATTCGGTTGTCCATTCCTGTCACTTCGCTATTTTCAGCTCTACAGTGGAAAGTTACGGTTGGGTTCAGGTAAGTGTGCGATTGTCTGGATGTGAGGGTTAGGGTGGGATAGATGAGTTAGGGTTAGGGTGCGGGTCAGGTAAGTGTGCGAATGTTTGGACATGAGGGTTAGGGTGGGATAGGTGAGTTAGGGTTAGGGTGTGGGTGAGGTGTGTGTGCCATAGTGATGGACCTTAGGGTTAGGGTTTGGGTTAAGGTAAGTGGGTAGATAGTGGTATATGTACAGTTTAGTGTAGGTTTAGATGTAAGATTTTAGGTGTATGTGTGTGGATTGCTGTTTGTTTGGTGTGTTTGTGTTGTGTGTATGTGTTTTGAAACAGAAAATTTGTTTCCCTAGGAAAAAAATTAGATGTTCTAAATTTTCGGTCTTACTGGTTTTCGGTTACTAGGTGTTGATATTAGAACATTCAAAGACCTGAAACTTCGATGTTCTAATATAGACCCTTTAAAAACAGTACTTGGGGTTAAGAGGAAAAGAGTAAGGCCTTAGATAAGGTTTATGTATGTGGTGATAGAGGACATGCAGGTTGGTGTGACAGGGCAAGATGCGGAGGACAGGAAGAAATGGAAACAGATGATCTACTGTGGCAACCCCTAATGAGAACAGCCCGTAGAAAAGGAAGATGACTTGGGGTTAAGTGGGGGAAAGTCCCCACATCCTTCATGTAGGCAACTTTGCCCTGAGTTTACTTCCAATGAAAACAAATACTGAAGCCCAAAGGAGATTAAATTACTTTTTCCTTCCAGCATGTTGTGCATTTATTGTTTTACAGTCTACCAGTATAACATAATTGTACTCCTGTAACCCTTAATTAATATAAACTATTCAAAGGCTGCACAAACTCTGTGTAAGACAGAAGATATCTATTATCATACCCCTTTAAAAGTGGAAAGATGAGTTGACTTTTACTGTACAGAGTAGCAGTAACACAAACCCTTAGGGAGACACTTGTTGAAGAATATGTCAAATTATGATGACCAAAAAGTATTTAATAGCATTATACAGTTTAAAGGGGCATTATTGAAGTGATGGATTGGTGCAGTCATTGCGCAGAAAAAAAAAGCTGGCACAGTTGATCTACAATCAGCTGATCGAACATTGCCTGCTTTAGTTCTGTGTGATATTGTGAACTGTAGGTATCAGAGAGCTTGGCTTTTCCCCACTGTAGAGTGATCTTAGAGTTGATAATTAGTAGGGGGTATGGGGGTGCGAGGGGGGACTTGCCCCCCCGCAAAAACATTTTTTCTCGCTTAAGTAAAGAATGAGAATTTTTTTTTTGCTATTCTGAAGTTTTCCTATAGCAGTGTACAATGCAATGGCATACACACATTTAAAGAAGTGGGAAACATAAATTTTAAAAAACAAAACTGTAGCACTGAAAGAAGTGCCACTTTGTGCAGTTTATTTCCTGCAAATCAAAATCAGTTGACAAAGCATGTGGGTCACTACATTTTGCAGTCTTAATAATAACTTTAAAAATCTGCATTTAATAATTCTAAACAAAAGGTAACACTACTATAGTTATTTAATATGATTAGTAGTAAGCATGGTATGCTATACACTACTTCATTGTAATTTCAAGAATGCAATGGCAGGAGTTCTTATGCCATAATTTACTGCAAACATGGCACTAAAATGAATTTTATGACATTAAATGCACTCCCTAAAATGTAGTATTACCAAATTCCATTAGAATTGTGAAACAAACAAATCAATTACCAAATAAACTGAAACGCAAAAAAATAAGCATACAGGTTAATGCAAATGTAGTGCAAATAACAAGCCAATTTGCATCTTCACATGGATCTAGGCCTCCAAACTTTCCTTACTTATGTACTACTTTATAGTCATTATGCCTTGGGGAAATCAAAACCTCCACAATCGGTTCTAGTCAAAACAGCACAGCTCATTTTCAACAGAAATGGCAAACCAGAATTCTGATATTGAAGCATTTAATCTAAACACCTTTTGATAGAGTTATTCCCCAGTCAGTACTTTCATTTTAACTCCATACTCCCTTGTAATTATTGAGGTGACAGAGTCATACAGTCAAGGATCCACACATGCGGCTGTTAAAACTAGAAATGCTTTCCTTTTCCTTCCTATGTGATACAGTCAAGGATCCACACATGCAGCCGTTAAAACTGGAAATGCTTTCCTTTTCCTTCCTATGTGATACAGTCAAGGATCCACACATGCAGCTGTTAAAACTGGAAATGCTTTCCTTTTCCTTCCTATGTGATACAGTCAAGGATCCACACATGCAGCCGTTAAAACTGGAAATGCTTTCCTTTTCCTTCCTATGTGATACAGTCAAGGATCCACACATGCAGCCGTTAAAACTGGAAATGCTTTCCTTTTCCTTCCTATGTGATACAGTCAAGGATCCACACATGCAGCCGTTAAAACTGGAAATGCTTTCCTTTTCCTTCCTATGTGATACAGTCAAGGATCCACACATGCAGCCGTTAAAACTGGAAATGCTTTCCTTTTCCTTCCTATGTGATACAGTCAAGGATCCACACATGCAGCCGTTAAAACTGGAAATGCTTTCCTTTTCCTTCCTATGTGATACAGTCAAGGATCCACACATGCAGCCATTAAAACTGGAAATGCTTTCCTTTTCCTTCCTATGTGATACAGTCAAGGATCCACACATGCAGCCGTTAAAACTGGAAATGCTTTCCTTTTCCTTCCTATGTGATACAGTCAAGGATCCACACATGCAGCCGTTAAAACTGGAGATGCTTTCCTTTTCCTTCCTATGTGATACAGTCAAGGATCCACACATGCAGCCATTAAAACTGGAAATGCTTTCCTTTTCCTTCCTATGTGATACAGTCAAGGATCCACACATGCAGCCATTAAAACTGGAAATGCTTTCCTTTTCCTTCCTATGTGATACAGTCAAGGATCCACACATGCAGCCGTTAAAACTGGAAATGCTTTCCTTTTCCTTCCTATGCGATACAGTCAAGGATCCACACATGCAGCCGTTAAAACTGGAAATGCTTTCCTTTTCCTTCCTATGTGATACAGTCAAGGATCCACACATGCAGCCATTAAAACTGGAAATGCTTTCCTTTTCCTTCCTATGTGATACAGTCAAGGATCCACACATGCAGCCGTTAAAACTGGAGATGCTTTCCTTTTCCTTCCTATGTGATACAGTCAAGGATCCACACATGCAGCCGTTAAAACTGGAAATGCTTTCCTTTTCCTTCCTATGCGATACAGTCAAGGATCCACACATGCAGCCGTTAAAACTGGAAATGCTTTCCTTTTCCTTCCTATGTGATACAGTCAAGGATCCACACATGCAGCCGTTAAAACTGGAGATGCTTTCCTTTTCCTTCCTATGCAATTTCTTCAAAAGTCTTGAAATTCTTCAAAGGACTTTATCTGTAGATGGAAGGTGTGGTACTACTAAGGCCAGTAACTGGATAAGACCTTCCAGTTTGAGATATACATGTCTGTTTTTTTTTTTTTTTTTTTGGTTAAGTTCTTCAAGTTTGTGATGCACAGTTTTTTTTTTTTTTTTTAAGTTACACCTTCAGTGTGTCATACTTTTTTCCCCTTTGACCACAACTATAATCTGAGCTGAAGTACATGATTAGGGAACTGAAGATCAAACATTAAAACAGTGTTCAATAAAATGAGTTACAAAACTAAAGTTCGGAAATCATTGCCTCACTATCAGCAACACTGGTCCTTAGTGAGAAATCTTCTGGGCTGATGTTGAAGAGTTTTAACAGGTATTCTTGGCAGTAAGGATATAGAAAGGCACACTTTATCCATGTATAGAGGTTCACTTTTATCTGAGAATTTCTCAGAAACATAATGATTTATGAAAACCAGCTGTCCACACTGACCCCTAAAAGATGGGTCTATACATATACATATACATAATATACATAATTTGCTGGCAGTCAGGATTACATTACTCATTCAAAAAACATATTTTGATGGCTGTCAAAGGTGAAAAGTGTCTCACCCAAGAAAAAATATATAAAAAACAACAGAGTATGATGTTAGTGAAGGTAGCAGTAGTACATAGTAAGTACAAGCCAATAGTTTCTTACTATATTCTTGACTGGCTGTTCCTCTTCTGAATCTTTAAGTGGTGTTGTTAAGCCATGTCTGCTTTGTGTCTATAAATAAGAGTATATATTGGTGTCCTTTTTCAGTTCATAAGCAGTGAAGATGCACTTAAAGTAGTTTCAAAAAAGAGCTACTAACAAATTGGATTATGAGCTGAATCTCATTGTCAATATTGATGTTTAGGAAGAATTGATTGAAGAGGTAAAGGATGTGCCAAGTGGTATCATAGAGAGAGAGAAAGAATATATATATATATATATATATATATATATATATATATATATATATATATATATATATATATATATATATATATATATATGTATATATATATATATGTATATATATATATATATATATATATATATATATATATATATATATATATATATATATATATATATATATATATATATATATATATATATATATATATGTATATATATATATATATATATATATATATATATATATATATATATATATATATATATATATATATATATATATATATATATATATATATATATATATATATATATATATATATATATATATATATATATATATATATATATATATATATATATATATATATATATATATATATATATATATATATATATATATATATATATATATATATATATATATATATATATATATATATATATATATATATATATATATGTATATATATATATATATATATATATATATATATATATATATATATATATATATATATATATATATATATATATATATATATATATATATATATGTATATATATATATATATATATATATATATATATATATATATATATATGTATATATATATATATATATATATATATATATATATATATATATATGTATATATATATATATATATATATATATATATATATATATATATATATATATATATATATGTATATATATGTGTGTGTGTGTGTGTGTATATATATATATATATATATATATATATGTATATATATGTGTATATATGTGTGTGTATATATATAGAGAGAGAGAGAGAGAGTTTCCCAGAGGCAAAATTCACCATTCCAGGAGTTTTCTATTTTAAGCATTCATTGTTGTCGTCCTGCTGTTATGTGAGTCGATTTTCCAGTAAGCTGACATTCTGAATGGAAACCCTGCAATCACCTTTCCACCAAAAACTGGACTCCCTTATGTTCAGAGACTGATGCCAACTTTGTAGCCACAAAACATACACAACTGCTACTCTCCACCCAGAAGTACATTCCTATTATTATCCAGATTAGTCATCCATACTTTTTTAATGTATCTAAATAAAGGCCTTAAAGCTCTAATGCTCATAAGGGATAATTCACGAAAAAAACTGGAAAAGCATCTGTGTAATATCACCAAACAAGCCATCTGAAGGCAAAAGCAAAATAGAATACCTAACCTGAAAGCAAAATCACAGCTACACACTCCTAAATGATCTGGCAAGCAATACATAAGCTAACAGGTAGATTCCCAACCCAAATTTGTATCCTATAAAGGAACCATTCCTTGATTATCTAACAACCTGTCTCCATCAGACTTCCTTAAAGAATTTACTACCCTTACAGCACTAACTTCCACCATCATATCCTTTCCTCTACCTAGCCCAAACTGTGACTGCCTTAAAGTATCTCCACCTCTAGTTTCTATATAGCTGCAAAAAATAGTTAATTACCCCTCTGTCATACCTCTGTTTCACAGCAAACACCATGCCATCAGTCTGGACATCTGCACTAATCAAAATAATTTAAACTGTCAAGCACTAACATGTTCTGTGCAATCACTGTACTCCTGCATTATGCTGATGATATGGTTATCTGTAGATCTACTGTCTGTCTTGACATACAGGAGCAACAACAAACAGACCACAAACAAATAAACAACTGACTTACTTGAAATAAATTCATTCTTAACTCTAAAAAAATGCCAACAATGACTTGGCACAGCAAAAATGCTCAGAAACACTTCACATCAATGACCATTAATTCAGCCCCACATAAACAGTTATAACCTTTGGATACCTAGCATTTGGCTAGCTCAATCATTCAGTTTTCAGGCGTACTTCAAAGAAGTCAGAACCAAGATTATCTATATGCTTTTCTTTTTTTTTGGGGGGGGGGGGCACAAAAACTTCTTCATTTCATCTCTCTACCAGCCAAAGCTGGCATTGGTAAAGGCATTCCTCTTGCTCAACTAGAATACAGATTACCTCTATATGCCATAGCCTCTCTCAACGAAACATCACTGCAATCCATCTCACATAACATCAACTGCGACATTACTGTGTCAACTTGTCTAAACTTAAATGATTACCTATAGAATGAAGATCTTCTGGCTTCCCTCCTTTTAAAACTACTCAATTAGGACACAACTTTGCCACTTGTCATGAATCTTATTGCAGCATCTCCACCATACAACATTAGGAGCCAATCTAGAGTAGTTCAACTCTTCAAATTCCTGCAACTAAACTACATTTCTCTGATAACAGCTTCTCTATCATAGGCCTCAAATTCTGGCAATCCCTTTAAGAATTTACATGATATTTTTGAATACTCTCACTTCTGACACCAGCTCAAACAATTTTTGAAGAAGCAATATAAATGTAACATAAACTATAGCCCAGACAATAATGCCATGACCAACTTTTCTGTAACAAAATATGTTTGCATATATTACTGTTTATGCATATTTGTACATACTACCCTTCCCTAACTAAACTAGCAACTTCCCTTCATACCTTACTAATATTCATTCCCTGCACTCACTCTTGCTGTACCATTCTACTATGCATTTATCTACTCTACTTAAAAATTTATTTTAAATTTCATAGTACTATACTTATGCACACATGTGTATATATAGTGTCAGAAGCACAGCTGGTAGCACACTTGCCTTTGGTGCAGAAAGCTGTTGGTTCTATCCCATATGAGATAGATGTTTAACTGACTCCTTAGCACAGTATAAAGGGGGTGCTGCAGTCCTGAGTGTGTCCTCCATTGGATGACATGGTAAACCAATGTCCCATCTGCTTCAGTTGGTAGTAGCTCAGGTGGATGTAAAAGATCCCACTGCACTTATTGAAAAGAGTAGGGGTCTTTAATTTCAACAATGATGCAAACACAACAAATTATTTATAGAAGATAAAAATAAAAGCAAAAATAAATTACTTAAAATCAATTATAATATATTCTCTCTCTCTCTTTTTCATATACTTGACATAAAGCACTTCTGGTCAAATTATTCACCCCCCATCCTTTTTGCTATAACCAAAATGTTATCTTTTTGTTAATATTAATTTTATCCCAAATCTTATGAAATAGCACTTCATTTGTTCTTGCCTGTGAAATGTGATGTACAATTGCTGTACATATCTTGTCTTTCTTATCTGCCATTTTGTACTTTCTTCTTTATGCACACCATGCATGATATTCTTTTAACCGGTCCCATTTATTTTATATCTTTACCTCTTTCCATACTTTTCTAATCCTTGCACATTCTAATAATGAAGGTTCTATTCATTCCATTTATCAATATGATAAACACTTTCTAAATTCCACTGCTTTGTATTTCATATCTTTTTTAACTATAATTTTTAATCATCAATCTCCACATAAAATCCTGCCTTTCTTTACAAAATGTATATCTCTTTCTTCTCTTGTTAATAGCTTCTCATTTCTTTTTTTCAAAATCCTCTCCATTGATAAATATAAAAAATAATTCCCCCATAATATAGTCACTTACACTAAGAGCAGATCTTTTAGAATTGAGGCCATAATGTTTCTCTTATTTTGTTCCTACAGTTCTCTTTCTAAATTCATATATATAATATCTTTATTTTCCATCATATCCCATGATTTTTCTTTCATGTTATTATATTTCTTTATAGCATTCCTAAAATATTAATTTTGCATTTGTTCATATTTTCTTTTAACTTTTTTATATTCCATTCACCATCCAGACCAATTTTTATACATAAATCCAGTAGTTAAAAGTTCTTCCCGTAAACTCTTACCTTTTCCTCATATTTTTCTCTTATATTCACATAATTTAATTTTTTAAACCTTTTCCAAAGTTTAAGCTTACTCTTAGCCAAACTTGATTCATGATCTAAAAACTCAGCCTTAATTATAACCCCATCTATCTCATTCAAGGTTTCTGAAAACACAACATTATGAATTTCTGTTTACTATTACTTTTATATATGTGCTCTCTCTTTTTCTTAATTTCATTTGTCACGGTCCTAATAAATACACAAACACCCGTAGACATTTGAAGACCTTTATTGTGATAAAATTGCTTAATAACATAACTTTATTGAAACATAAAAGACATAAGGGCAGCGTTTCCACTCACCCCTTGAATACAATTAACTAATGAAACAACAACAAAACTGCAACAAATATTCATTCAAATTAACATACAGGCAGCGTCCCCGCTCACCCATATATACAATAACTAAAGACAAAGGCAGCTTACCCTCTCACCTTGGATAAACAACAAAGGCAGCGTCCCCGCTCACCTTAATTCCTCACAACAACCAATTTTCCATCCACTATCCTGTAGAGGGGGAACAGAAGAGGGTCAGACCTGACCCTCTTCTCCACCCATCAGCCCTTAAAAGGCTGTTCCCCCTCAAACGATACCTTTCTTCACAAGATCCTCCACCATCAAACTGAAATTAAGAATAAATAAATCCAGACCAAAATCACTGAGGTGAACTCCATCCGGTCTATACCACACTGGATCCTTACTGTCAAACTCTACATGCCGAACCATATGAACCCCAATTTCTCCCAAATATTTTGCCAACTTAAAACTGACATATCTGCAAGTCTTCTCTATGGCGGTAAAATTCTGTGCCCCTTTCCATACCAACCGAGGAATAATCTCAGACCAGATAAAAACCATCCCCGGATACATCCTCCATAATGCTAAAATGTCCTCACGAACTTGACAAACAAACTGCCTCTTCGGTACCATGCCTAAGTCATTTCCACCTAAATTAATCACTAACACCTGAGGCAACCCTCACCTAACCTGCAACCCATTAAATTCCTGAAACATTTGATACCACCTTAGCCCTCTAACACCATGCCAAATGATTTTTAAACCAAAATGATCCAAACCCAGATTCATGCCGTTGGGTCTAACTTCCGCTCACCTAGCAGCCCAGAATATGAAAGAATGGCCTAAAATGATGATCCACCTCCAATCTAATAGAAAAGAGAAAAAAAATTTAAAAGCAAAGCCTCTACAAACTACTTAATATAATTAAAAAAGGCATTGGATGACCACCAACCCACCCGTTTGATTATTTCCACTGACCTACCTTCCTTAGCCAAATTGGATGCTCTACCCATCCGAAAGAAATATGAAGAGAATTTATCCCCTTGCAAACCCACACTCCAAAGCACCCTTCTCATAACCACATTCATTTGCTCGCCTGTTAATGCTTTGCCACTTACTGCTGAAAAAACTAACCCTTGAATTCTACCCTTCCGAGCCCCACACAACTTTCTTCCCCAAACTACGTGACATCTACAAGCTACCCCCACCTCCTCCAAAACAATGGGTGTCTCAAGCCCCTCCTGATCTGTCTTCGTAGAATGCAATCTAATATGCACCACCCTGGGTAATATCAATACATCCTCCCATACCAATGAACCCAATAACTCCGACACACGAAACGCCCCGCAATACATCCAAAATAACTGTACACCACAACACATACTCATACAAACCACCACACACTTTACCCAAACCCTTTAACAACATCCTTAAAATACCCTTCATAACTGGCCATCTCCTATTCGTGCTGCTCCTTTCAACTCTAAACCACCCTTTTAAGACTCTACTCACCACCCATGACCTAGTGAAATCCTCTAATCCAACCAACCGATTATACACAGCAATGGCTGCTAAAGCCATCCTCACTGTTCGCACTGCCCTTCCCTGTCCCTTCAACATGGCTAGATAGCATAACAATAAATTCTCAGACCACACACAGTCCTCATCAGATAACTACCGCAAATATTTGTCAAAATTAGACAATTCCCTACTGTAGGCTCGTCTCATGGATGCCGGCCATGATTGTTGCACCAACCTGCCAATCACCGTTGCCCAATCTGCCAAATGCTGGGTAGGACCACTGACAGATGCAAAGCCACTTCTGGAGCCACCTGACAGAACCTGCAGAACTGAAAATGAGACAAACTATCAACTATCTCATTTGAAACCATAGGTACATATAACCCTGTAAAAGAAAAGTTAATCAACAAGCTATGCAACGCCAATTTCCTAAGAATAAATAACAAGCAAGGTGCTTTAGCCATTTTCATCTGTAGCACTCTTACTACCACAGAATTATCAGAATGGAATACCACCCTCCTCCCCTTCAAACGATCCTGCCATACTACCAAAGCCGCCCAGATTGGCGTCAACTCTAAAAAGGCAACATCCTGTTTGCACTCCTCTAACCAATGCTCCAGCCATGGAACAGCAAACCATTGACCTGCAAAGTAAGCACCCATTCCCAACCTCCCAGCTGCATCAGTAAACAACTGCAGTTCTCCTTGTGTAACCCAATCCAACTGCCAAAATGAAATCCCATTAAACTGTTGTAAAAATTCCAGCCACAAATCTAAATCCTCTCATGCCAATTTACTGACCCATACTCTGTGGTGCTTACTTTTACGTCCTTTCAACAAAAATGCCACAGATTGGCAAAACAGCCACCCAGGATGCACCGCCCTGCACGTGAAGTTCAACAAACCCAACAATTTCATAACATCCTTCACCCAAACATTAGGCCTAGACTTCACCCAAATGATCTTTTCTTGCAGCCTAATCATCTTTCCCTGAGGCAAACAAAACAAACCCTGTTCTGCATCAACAGTCAGCCCCAAAAATTCCAAGGCCCTCCAAATTATGCTTAGCCAAAGGTACCCGCAAGGCCCCACACATCCCCACAAACTCTTGCATAGCTACCTGCGTCCCTGTCTACCTTCTCCCACCAATAAAAAAATAATCTAAATGGTGTACAGCTTACTTATCCTCCACCCTCTGCTGCCATATCCAGTGCAACACTGAGCTAAACTGCACATGCCACTGCACATCCCATAGGCATGGGAGTGTCAAAATAAAAGTTGTCCCCTACCACCATGCCTAATAATGGCCAATTCTCCTCCCTCACAAGTAGCAAACAAAAGCTGATTCAATTCTACTTTAACTAACCAAGGGTCCTTGAAACTCCTAATAACCCGAACTACATCATCCAGAGATGAATACATTACTCTAGCATCTTCACTGGGAATTAAATCATTCATGGACTCACCCGCAGGGTATGATAAATGGTGAATTAAGTGAAATTCACCCTGCGTTTTCTTTGGAACCAAACCTAACAGTGACACCTTAAAGCTTGGGAAAGGAGAGTAACAAAAAGGACCTAACACCCTCCCAGTCTGGCACTCTTTGTCAATCAACTCTTACAAAATCACGTCCCTCCCTTTGACAGACTTCAAATTTCTCCCCACCCTCCCACCAATGCAGACTTAATTTAAAACCCCTTGGAAAAACATTTTATTAACTCCCCTGCTACCACCGGTAGTGGATAACACATCAATAAGTCCTTCAGTATATTCACCTTAATAGGTGAATGGTTCTCCAAAATGCTGTCTACCTCCCCAAAAAGACCCCCCTGCTTTGGCCCTGAAAATTAGCCAAACCATGCCTGCCTAGCAACGCTGAATGGGAACAGTTCCAACCTCTCATAACCCCAAAGTGCAGTGCCTGACCCCCCAACCTGACCCCCACCCCCCCATTGTGTAAATGCATGTGTTCCCATACACTTCAAGCAAATATGAGTGAATCTACAACCTACCCAGGAACACCTGCCGGCATTAAAAACCCAACATATCGTTGTACCTCCCTTAGATAGCTGAGATAATCTGCTACCCCCTCCACTGGTATCCATCATGGTTGACAGACAAATGTCCAGATGTCTGACCTCCCAATGCATAGATTCATCTACTGCTTTATGCTTGTGAAATTTCTGGTCATACCATAACCATGCATAACTGGGCTTCAACCTCTGCCCTTCCCTAATAGTTAAAAAATAAGCCAAAAGAGGAAGAGCCAGTGATGTGTCCCTTTCCAAACACACCGCCATATAATAAATGAAACCTAGGACCCAATTATCTCATGTCTTAGCCAGAAACCTCCCTACCCTTTTGCGACCTATCACAGCCAATAGGTCCTTCCCATTAGCTGTCTCCGCTTCTGTCAACAGCTAAACCCCATCTGCATCAATCAATTCAAAAATGTCAATGAACTCCCCTTTCCAAATCTTCTCCTTCACTAACAGAGATATGTGCGGAGTAAATAAAATGAGAGGCACTTCCTACCATAGGACCTGCTATGCCAACCAATCCCCTAGCCATAAACCAAAGTCAGACCCCACCTCATAGACATCTAGCCCAAACTCCTGATCTAACAATGACAGGGTATCCTCAAAAACCTCTCCACACTCAGCTAAGGCCTCCAAACTGCTACCCAGTAGCTCCCTTTGGCCACCCTCACTGCCCCCTACCTCACCTATTCCAGGCTCCTCATTCCCCTCCCAAGCATGATGAATTTTTACCTGCAGCTCATAAAGGGGGCATCATCACCTCTGTAGCCTTCTCAGCTGATGCTGTCTGCTTGGCTTTCTTTGCCCTGGATGCCCTGGTTGAAGTCGTCTGCCACTTTTTAAGACTGGTCACACCCTGCATGCTAGTTGATGGTACCTCAGCAGGAATGTTCTTGAACAAATCTTCAGCCTGTGCTACAATACCGGCCCATCTCTGTTTCAAAGCTGCTGCTATAATCACCTGGAAAGAAAAAAACAAAAGTTAATGATGTATAATAAAAATTGCACAATAAAATTGCTCTCAATAACTGTGCTTGGCAAGGCACCAGAATTACAATCCATCTGTATGCTGTGTGAAAAGAAACCACCGCCTTATGCATTATAAAGCAAGTATGCTACCTATACTGCTACAAACCCATTTGAACGTCAGTCATTCACCCTGCAGTCAACCATTACACTAGGTCCCGCAAAGTACCTTACAGAAAAAAAAAAACAAGACTCCATCACATAGCTTTGATTCATCAGCTATAACATACAAACTCCCATCAAACTGCAATACAAAATGTATACTGGAATCTAAAGCCCTTGCAGGTCCTGAACCCAGGACCCTGTAAACTATAGTCACAGTAGTTAACCACTGAGCCATCTCACACACACACACAGACACACACACACACACACACTATGGCGCTTGTGCACAATTCTAATAGCTCAGTTCAACTTATCAGTCTGAACACATGAATAAGTATATAAATAAATGCAATACTAAGGCTTGCACCATTTAAATAAACCTAAACCATATTAACAGTACTTAGCTATGAACCAAGCAGCAGTCAGGGGAAAGAAGTGTACTATTCAGACATTCTCAACAGGGATTTGCACACTTTAAATATCCTAAACGACATTAACGCTGCTTAGTTATGAACCAAGCAGCAGACAGTGTTTTTTTTTTTTTAATTATTAGCTAATGCCGAACGTGATCTCATGGGGCAGGCTCATGCATTCTTCACTGTAGACTGCACTTGTAGGAAAAAGTCTGCACAAGCAACAGCTAATGGCCCCAAAAGCCACAGACCACCAGGGAACCTTGGACAATACAAGCTAACCCCCAATAAAAGAGAATGAGCAACAACTAATGGCCCCAAAAACCTGCAAAACACCATAGACCACCAGGGAAACTCAGAAAATGCAAGCTAACATCCTTTAAAAGAGAACGAGCAACCTCTAACGGCACCCAAAAACCCGCGAAACACCACAACGACCAGGGGAAACCTCAGAGGAAAACCTCAGAAAAGGCAGCTACCTCAATTTAACAGCCAAAGCATGTGTGAGCTACCACTAACTGCCCTCAAAAGGCCCGCAAAACATCACCACCACCAGGGAAACTTCAGACAAGGCAGCTACCTCATTTTAATGGCTAAGCAAACACAAGCAACCACTAACAGCCCAAAATGCCCGCAAAACACCCCACACCAGGGAAACCTCAGACAATGGAGCTAACCCACCTTAAAAGAAATGAGCAAAGACTAACGGCCCCCAAAAGCCCATGAAACACCACAACCACCAGGGAAACCTCAGACAAGGTAGACTAACTCAAAGCTTCAGAGTTCACAGAAAAACATGCATGTGCAACCACTAACAGCCCCCAAAAAGCCCGTGAAACACCACTACCACCAGGGAAACCTCAGACAAAGCAAGCTAGCTCATGTAACAGTAAACCATGCACGAGCCACCACTAACAAAAACCCGCGAAACACCACAACCACCAGGGAAACCTCAAAAAATGCAAACTAAGCCTCCACCAAGAACTCCCTGTAACAGAAAAAAAAACAAAACACACCATACCCTGCAGCAATTGGAAAACTAGTCGGAAAGCTTAACACCAGCAAACTAAGGCATAACCTAGACCAGAACCCAGTCCCATCAATGCAAGCAAGGGTTGTGTTGTAGAAACAAATAATAAGCACCATTTTCAAAGGAGGGCTTAGTGTAGGGAATCATGAGCCTATATTCTGCCTGAGTTTTCTGACAGACATCTCCTATCACCCAGCCTGCCAAACTATTAGCCGAACAGCAGTCTAGTGTTAGGTACCCCAGCAAAGACAGTAGCTTACTACATTCTAAAGCAGGTTATTTGCAAAAAAAAAAAAATAAACATCTCCCTGATACCACTATATATACCTACATCTAAGAGTACTGTTTACCTGACGTATGTCAACACCCAAGGCCTACCTTAGCAACAAGGTCGTGTGGGACATGATCCTGCTGCAACAACAAGACCACACCAAAATGTGCTTACTCACTCTGGATTTCCTTTCAAAAACCCTTCAAGCCACACCCCTCACACTACCTCACTTCCCTTTAAATCGCAATTCACTTAACCCTTTCCTAACCCTTCTCAGCCACCCAGATAACCTAGCATAGCTACCACCCAGCACTCCCATCCCACATTAACAGTCGAATCATCTGTGCCAAACTTGACTTCTCTTAATTCTATGACTACCTTTATTTTTTAACATCCCCAGAAATCTTCTCTACTTTCTTCCTTAAACTGCAATTAAATAATCCATCATAATTATATCCATGTTTACAATGACTTGGAGTTTAATCTTTTCAAATAATTCCTCTCTTTTTTTACTGTTTGTGTATACATATATCGTGATAATGTTCAACCTCTACCCCTTAAAGCAAATTTCCACCTCCTGTAACCTACTGGTTACTACCACCACATGATTTAATATAAACATATCACCCGTTTTGCACAATAAGACTAACCTTGAACACTTTTCTGTACCTGAATTTCAAATTATACTCCTGCTGTATAAAGCCCCAAATTGTTTCAATTTTTCTTCTCTTTTTTCAAAAGTCTAACGTGTGGAAACTAAAAAAAAATCAGCTTCATTTTCTACATCAGATGAAGCTGTATTAGCAAAAGCACGCTTATCCTGTTTTATTTATTGGTTTTATTGTGAAATAAATACAGGTTTTATTGGGACATTCCTGCTTTGACTCCGTTTTTACCACAGTGGACTTTTTATATATTATTAATGTAGCTACGGAGCATTTACCAGGTTGGCTAGCGGTTACTCTGCTGATTTTACTGAATTTATAATAACATACCCGTTTTATAACAGCGACTAATCTACTTCTACTCTTTCACTAGATTCAAAAAAATTCTGCTGAAACATAATCTCCAAATCCAAAGCACTCTCCTTTTCCTCCAACAAACAAGTTATCTCCATCTGTCCACCATTCTCCACCAAAACAACTTACACACACAAAACTCCTCCCAGCCAGCACTGTGCTAGGAATGGGAGATGTGTGCTCTAACACACTGTGATGAGTAGAGGATGTTCCCTGATGTCCTGGCAAAATTTCTGTTAGTAGTATAAATATCAGCTTGGGTCTTATGGGATCATAGGTTAATAGGCTGGTACTAGGCTAGCGGCCTGTAAAAGAAAACACAAAGATCAGTGCACGTTAGGTTCAAGCAAGGCACCCTTTACTACTTGCAGCAAGGAGACAAAGCATGTAGGTACAAGGTTTGTCTGATTGTTCATAGTTCAGCCTACAGTTTTTATACAGCTAGTCCTTTTATACAGGGGATGCAGCAGCATCCACACACCATTAGTAAGGCTGCCCCTACACAGATGGCAATCAGAATGTTCATCAAGATGCTGCCCCAACCCCCAAACCATTTTTGGAAAAAGTCTGTTAATGGATTTGGTCCTGGTTTGGTCATAGCCGACACTTGCTGAATTATTTTGAGATGGCTGTCTATTTCATGTTTGTTGTCAGGAATAAACGAACAGCACTCCTCCTGGATTAAAGTGCACAAACCTCCTTTCGCCACTAGGGTGAAGTCAAGAGCCATGCGATTTTGAAGCACCACTGTCCTCATGGCTGTGAGTTCATCAGATACCAATTCTAGGATGGAAAAAGCTGCATTACTCATTGTTTTAAGAAGTTTGGATAGTTTTTTCAGCTCCCAGATCGATTTCACTGTTCCGTATGCTAGTATTATGCCCGCCCAAGATATGACATCATCACCCAGATCCATGTGCGAAAGTCCTTTGACATTCAAATGGGCTAAATCATGGTGATATATCCAGGATGCATTAATTTGTCCCACTGGATTAGTGGATTTTTTGATTTCTCGAACATTTCGAATTTTCCCCTGGGGTAGTATCGATACATGTCATATTGTTGGAATCAGATATGCCAGAAAACAGCTTCCAGACCAATTGCCTGGTAGCCATTTATATGCTTTATCACCAAACACGAAGTAGCAGTCAGGAATTGCCACTGAGATGTTGCTGAATTTATAGTTGCTGGGCTTTTGTTGGGTCATAGCCCAGAACATTTTACTATACACAATTTGATTTTTATCAACCGTTTTTTTTTTTTTTTTCAGTGGAGTCATTGCTATTGCCAACTTGCAATTGTTGGCCCTCGTTTGTCGTGGTGCAGGAATTTCCAGTACAGTAATGTATCACTGTCATGTTACAGGTGCTATTTCCAACCTCTGTTTTTTCATAGTTTTGAAAGCACACTGTTCCTCTTTTTGCCTTGGGTAAGAATAGGGTCACTCTTTTAATTGATGTCACATTCACTGCATCTTTTAGCAGTGCTTGCCAGGTTTGGTTTATATTTAAGGAAATCTGTATTAAGGGTATTCCTCCATGTGCAGTAGGAATAGCTGCACAGACCCAGCAATTGGAGATATTGAGGGTGTCTGCATAAGCGTGCTTAATAGCCTGATAAGTATTGAAATTTGGGTGCCAC
Source organism: Protopterus annectens (assembly GCF_019279795.1). NCBI lineage: Eukaryota > Metazoa > Chordata > Ceratodontiformes > Protopteridae > Protopterus > Protopterus annectens. Next base: position 572,721,112 of record NC_056743.1, read on the forward strand.
TTTGCACGTTTACTTTGTTCTACTTGTCTGGCAGAGAAGAGAAATGGCCACAATAAAAAGATTATTGCTACCAGTACAGTTAACAGGATGGTATGCAATATTTCTGCGGGAATGATTGCTCTGCATTCCTGTTTTCTCCGGTTCCTCCAAACAGATGTATTTGGATCTTTCCTGCTTCCGTCATCTTTGCCTAGGACACGTGATTTTACTCTCTGCCCTATAGGACCTTAGCACCGGTGATTGCTTCACTGGGTTTGAGATGGATCAGTTCCTACTGACCCCCCTTTGTAGCCAGACTTTTGTGCTTAGGGTCCCGATGGAGTGGTAAGGTTTTTGTCCAGCTCGAAGTTTTTTACCAACTTGCAGTGCATCAGATGTATTCACAAAGCTTGCTTTGCTATTTTGACTGCAGTAGGTGTTGAAAGAAGCACCTGGTAGGGACCTTTCCACTTTGGCGATGCCCGGTTCTTTCACTTCACGATTTTAATCCACACCCAGTCTCCTGGTGTCACTGCCACTTCCAATGTTTCGGTTTGTTTTTGACCTGAAACAGAATTAAACTGCAACAGATGTTTAGAACTTAACAACTTTTTCATATATTTAGCTAACGTAAAATCAGCTTCCTGGTCTGATGACATGAGAGGTTTTCACTGGGGTGTATAATAAGCCCTCCCATACTGCTTCTCAAAAGGAGTCAGTCCTTTTGCTGTAGGGACGGTTCTCATGTTCAACAGTGCCAGAGGTAAACAGTACAACCAGGTTTTTCCTGTCTCAGCTATCAATTTCCTCAGTTTGCTTTTCAGTATACCATTATGTCTTTCAACCAACCCTGCAGACTGTGGATGATATGCACAATGATTTTTTAAAGAAATACTAAAAAACTTACTCAGCTGTTGTATGGTTTGATTTACAAAGTGAGTACCATTGTTACTATAGATTTTCTCCGGAATGCCGAACCTAGGAATAATTTCCTTAACAAGTACTTTTGCCACTGTAGCTGCATCTGGGTTTTTGTTTTGAAAGGCTTCCACCAATCTGGAAAACATATCTATAATGACAAGGCAATACTTCTTATTTTCACATTTGTTCAATTCTATGAAATCCATACAGATAGTGTGAAACAGATATGGTGGTTTGGGAAAACTCCCTTGCTTGGGCTTTATTGCCCCCTATGCATGGTGTTTGTTACAAATCTGACACATTAAACAAAATTTTTTTAGAATAGTTTATAAATCCGTACGTTGTGAACACCTGGTTTACCAACTGTATCATCCCCCCTGTTGAGACATGGCACTGCCCATGGCTCAACAATGCCGTATAGCAGAACAAATTAGAGGGTAGTATTGGTTTCCCTTCCTTAAAGATGTACAACCCCTTTTCGAGGATTGCTTCTCGTTTTATTCATTGCTGTTTTTCAGCTTGCATAGTGAGTGTCTGCATTGTTTTTAACATATTCAGATTCAGAATTTTAGAGGGTTGTAATTTCTTGTTTAAAAGAAGTACTTCTGTAGCTACTTGTTTTGCAGCTGTATCAGCTTTTGCATTAACTTTTGAAATCCTATCTTGTTGCTTGGTGTGAGCTGCACATTTGCAAATGGCCACCTTCTGAGGTAACTGAATAGATTTTAAAAGATTTAAAATAAACTGTGCATGATTTATAGGTTTGCCAGTAGATGTTATTATTCCTCAGTTTTTCCACTGTTGTGCAAACACATGTACAGTGGAAAAAGCGTACTGGCTATCAGTAAAAATGTTTACACATTTACCCCTTGGTAAAGTACATGCCCGTTTCAGGGCAATCAATTCTGCTGCCTGTGCAGATAAATTGTGTGGTAAGGATTTTGCTTTTACAACCTCAGTATCAGAGACTACTGCATATCCTACTAGGTTATGTCCTGCAGGACCCCTTTTGCATGAGCCATTCACGTAGTATGTCACCTCGGCATTCTCCAAGGGGATATTTGTGAGATCTTTTCTAGGTAATGTCTTTTGCTTGATTACCTGCAGGCAGTGATGCGGTGTGCCATCTGCAGGGGTCGGGAGCAGAGTAGAAGGGTTCAAAGTCGTGCATTGTTCAATTGTCATATGACGTTGGCTCAACAATATAGTCATGCAGGAGAGATGCCTAGCAGGGGAAACATATGCAACCTTTTCTTGTAGCAAAATAATTGCTACTGCGTGGGGTACCCTCAGAGTGAGGGGGTGGAACAAGACTACTGAGGCCGAAGCTTGCACTGCCATTACTGCTGCAACTACTGCATGCACACAGTAGGGTAAGGACCATGCCACTGGGTCTAATTGTGATGAATAATAAGCAATGGGGCATTGCTTATCCCCATGTTGTTGTGTTAGTACTGATGTTATATAACCCTGCTTGCAATCTACAGTCTGGAAAAATCATTTATGATAATTTGGTAATCCCAGAACTAGAGAGGATGCTATTAATTGTTTCAGTTTACAAAAGGCAGATTTTGCCTCTGATGTCTATTGTAACAACTCCTGAGCTGCCATAGGCTTCTTATATATAAGATCATTTAGGGGTGCAGTTTCCAAGGCATAGTTTGGAATCCAGCTTTGACAGAAATTAGTCGTTCCCAAGAAGGACATTATTTCCTTCTTGGTGGTGGGTTTTGGTGCCTGCTAGATTGCCACTTTTTTGTCTTTATTTAGAGTTCTGCCTTTCTTGGATATCACATATCCTAGGTACTTAACCTGTTTTCTCCAGAGCTGCATCTTATTTTTGTTTACTTTATGTCCCTCAGTGGCTAAAAATCATAGAAGTGCTATGGTATTTTCCCTACAATCCTGCAGGGTGGGGGCCGCCAACAAAATGTCATTAACATAAAGTAAGACCTGACTACTCTTTGGTGGATTAAACCTTGCCAAGTTACTTGACATTTTTTGTGAGAATATCGTAGGGCTCTTATAATATCCCTGTGGTAGTCACGTATATGTGTATTTTTTTCCCTGAAATGTAAACGCAAACCAATACTGGCTATCTGGGTGTATCGGTATTGAAAAGAATGCATTACTAATATTCACCACAGAAAAATATTTTTGTTGAGGTTTTAAGTTATTTAACAGAGTGTGTGGATTTGGCACTATAGGCGCCCTTGGTACTACTGCGTCATTTACAGCTTGCAAATCCTGGACCATACTCCATTTTCCATTGGCTTTTCTAACTGGAAATAGAAGTGTATTACACGGAGAATTGGGAGATTCCACTAGCACCCCTTCCTTAAGTAATGCTGCTATAATAGGTTTTATCCCTGCCTCTGCATTTTTTCTTAAGGGGTATTGTCTTTTCTGTGGTCTAAATGCTGATTTCGGTGTGATATTAACTGGCCCTGCCATACGGATAAGTCTTACATCTGATTTCCCTGTTGACCAGAGAGTCTCTGGTATATTTCGCAAGGCGTTTTTTTCCTCCTTCAGTAGGAGCGTCCATCAGCTGTCTTCGAGAGAATGCAGGTGCACAGCTGGGTTGGTCTGTGTCACCTAATTTAATTTCTGTACTTGTATTCCCTGTCCTGACAGTTCCAGTTTTGTTTGTTTCTCCCATTTTGTGGCTTTCTCCCCTAGGTCTGACCACTGTATATTTTTATTTTTGGTCAAGCTAACATGTGGTAATCGATTAGATTTATAAAGTGTTAAAAATTCCTGGGGCAGCGAACAGCTGACTACACTATTTCCTTTTGTGTCCCAGTACAGGTTATGCAGTACCAATTTATTTGTATGATTTTTAAATAATCTTTCTTTATATTCCTTATTGGGTCCTGGTGTATTACAAAAATATAGGGTGCAATGTAACAGGTGTTGTTTATCAATGTCGAGGGAGGGAAACTTACTGATGGCTACGTTTATCAGCTCCTTGGTCACAGTCCCTGGACCAGTTGTGACCAAGTCCTGACTATACCAATAAAATATTTCACCCCCCGATTGCACCGTAAAGGTGTCAGTTTGTTGCTGTGCTTCCATTCTCTGCATGGGTGGGACTACTGCTATGCCAAATAACTGCATGAGATCCCTGCCCAAGAGATTCACTGGGCACTTTGCAGAGACTACAATTTTACTTTTTTGTGTCAATCCCGAAACAGGATCAGTTATTGTAATATTGCAGGAGAGGGGCTCCTGATATAGCTGCCCATTAGCTGCTTTGACTAATATGTAGTTGGATGATTCTGAGTTTTCTGGCAATTTGGAGGCGTGTATCAGGGTTCGTGATGCCCCTGAGTCGCACAAAAATTTGACTTCCCTGCCTTCCACTGAAAGTATAACTTCTGGTTTAGTATCTGCTAAGTAGAGCTCCAAGTTCAATAAAGCCAAGTCTAGTACTTTATTTTTTACTTCAACGTCATTAATTCCCTGTACTTTTTCTATTTTCCTTTTCACGTTTTCATTTGTCCTTTTTGGACTAGCCCCTTTTAATGATTCCTGACTATCATATAGTCAGTCTTCACCTTCCTTGTCTTCCGTTGTTGCTTTTTTATTTTTCCTGCAATCCCTTGCCAAATGGCCCTTTTTACCACATTTGAAACATTTACCCCTTTTTTTACATCCTTTAAAGTCTTCTGATCATTGATCAGACTGCCTACCTCCCTGTGCATTTTTCCTGTCCTTCTTCCCGGGGTGTACTACATAAACTTCCTCTCCGTCCTCTACAGAAAATACTTGAGCCTTCTTTTTCTTTTTGCTATTGAAATGCCTTTCAGCATGCCTAGCATATTCGAGTAGTGATTGTAGCCTGCTAGTTCGATGAGCAACCATATGTTTTGTAATAAAACTGCTTATAGGTGCACTACTACCTTTTAAAAATGCATTTTTCAACTGCTGTTCATATGGGAAATCTTGTTTTTGGTCTTTGGGGACCTGAATTCCACAGTGGTTGTTAAAACATTCCAGCAGCCTAGGGAAATATCGGTCAACTGTCTCACCCTCCTGATGCATTGATTAATGCACGTCCAGTCTGCCCTAGGTTTCCATTTTTTAGAGATGCAGTCTGTAAGTCCTTTTACTCTGGCATCTAAATCTGCACTGCTATGAGGAAGGGGTTTTTGTTTAGCATCATGAGGATTTCAATTGCCACAAATCATGTACCAATTTGGCCCTACAATTTGTCGAACTATTCTTTTTATTTTTTCCCCGTTTAAATGATAACTTAGCCTCATTCCTTGTAAATTGTCTGAAAATTTTCTAAAATTAATTTTCAGATGGGGAATCTCTTCTGTAGCTTTCCAGATATTTTCTGGAGTCCAGGGTTTATATACTAAGATGGTTGGATCCTGATTATTCTGCCCTGCCTGAGGGGTTGGTACTTCTATGAGTGGACATATTTCCTCTTCTTCTTCTCCCGCAGGTTGTGTGTCTAGATTTCTGCCATGACCCTTTATTACCTGCTTTTGTTCGGGACCTAGTTTCAATGGGATCCCTTATTTTAGCTAGTTTCAGTTTTATAGCGTCCCTATTCTCAGTGACCACAGGATATAGTGGGGGTGGATCAACCTGTCTACTCGTTCCATATTTTGGTAAGGGAGGGGGCGAGGCGGAGATGCTGATGCTATTACTAGGTTGTTATCCTCCCTATCTAAAAACATTGTCTTTGAATCCTTGTTCTTTTGGTCCCTACGGTTTACTTCCTCCAGCCACCTGTGTGCCTGGAGAATTTCTAACTGTCGTTGCTTTTTTACCTGACCTTTAGAATCAGTTTTAAGTTGTTTAATAAGTTTGATGAGTGAGGATTTTTCTAATTTTTCATTAAATTCGTATTTAATAACCCATTTTGAAAAGTATTTAACGTTGTCTGCGTGCTGTGACTGCATATATTTTGCATTTTCCGTTAACGGTGGGTCTTGGGATGTTTTTGTACAGTTATTACCCATTTTCTTTACCTTTGATTGTTACGTAACTTCACCTTGATTCTCTAGTTTTAACGTGTACCACGGATTTTGTTATAGTCTCTTCAGAATAACTGCCTAAAGTCAGTGGCGGCTGGTGACTTCAAATCACAGGGGGGCTGCAGGAGACGCTGAATGGGCGGGGTCAAAGGGAAGGGGTGTGGTCAACCATAAAGGGGAGGAGCTATGCACAAAACCACAAAAAAACTAACTTTAATTAAATACGCTGCCCTGGGTGGCAAACCATCATTATGAAAGTCCAATCAAGACAAAAATAAGTGTAGAAGAATAAAAATATTTCAATGCATTGGCTGCATGACAGCTTACTTAATATCTAGATGGAAACAAAAGGTTGTGAGGCATGAAAAAATAAATTACTTTTTAAATACATTACTGGAATGCCAGTCAAAATCAAGTATAAGAAAAACCAGAAGCACTCAACTCAAACCACTTCTCCTTGCACTGCAGTTCTAATTATAATATATTCAGCTTTATTAAAGTACCAAGCAACATGCTGAAAGTAGAAATCTATGTGATGCCCCACTTGTAAAAATGTTTCTTATCCAAAAAGACCTGCTGCCTGACAACTTGTTTCATGGGGAAAACATGAAAAGCAAACAAGAAACAAGCTCAAGATACATTGCTTAAAGGATTACTGTACAGGTTATGGACCACACATGATTGGCATTCTGTTTAGTTTACGGGTAAAGCCTGTAGAGATGACTGGAAGTCTCCAACAAGTGTAATGAGCTTTTTAAAATAATGGAATCCTGTCCTTTAATACCCAAGGCTTATACATTATCTAGTCAAGTATTCTCTGCATGGCAACAACAGAAAGGCTTTCAATGTTGGCAATTCTTTAACAGTATGCTTATTAAAGCTTACTTGCATCTTACGATGTCAGACAAGCTTACCTTATGGTCATTAAAGCATTGCTACTTAAACACAGAGCAACAGGCACTTTGAGTAATAAGCATAAATCAACAGTACAAAATATGACAGAAACCAGACCATTCTGCAAAATCAAGGACAGATGAAAAGCCACTGTAGTACTTATGCAGTGTGTCCTCCCCATCCAAGGTAGATACAACTACTCCTTGCCTTGCTTGGACACATCCAGAGTCACTACATGGGGGAGTGGGGTGCAACAAGCATGTCACAATTTGAAATCTCTCTGGCTGACTGTGATGGCCCTGACACATTTGTCATACCTCTTAACTTCAAGAGCAAGAAATCTGGACAAAGCCATACACAGAAGTGGGACAAAGGCATAACAATAAGGACAATTTTTAAATATTGCTCTAATAAACTTAGAAAGATAATAGAATAGGTCTTGCATTAGTATGAATTTTCTGAAGGGTATAAAATCTGAAACTCAAATGTCTGTCATTTTCTAACTTCAGTCTTTAGTGATTTGTCACTAATTTGCCAAAAAACACAATTTTATGAAAAATGGACCAAAAATGTGATGCAAAAATATAAAATAGACACACAATACAGCTTCTACCTGTCAAAGAAGGGACACTTTAATATTAGTACTGCTACCTTGAGCAGCTGACAAAATAAAAGAATCTACATGCATTTCAAGTAATCTATAACTTTGATTATTACAGTTATTTCTTAATTGTAAACCCAACATGTTTTCTTCCAAAATTGCTATTTTGCGGAGGGATTATTAGGGGGAAGAGCAACATTTTGAGCCAAAAATTGGGGACAGTTGAGAGGTTGGCTATGCCTAATTCTATAAAGCAATTTATTTGCATGTACCTCTCAACCTGTTAATGCAGTAAATCTGAACAAGGCCAAATATATTGGGGGCACATATAAACAGTACTAAAAATTGCTCTTGTATAAATTGAGACAGTTGATAGAACGGCTCTTACTTTAACATGCATTTTTATGAAGGTTATGAAGTCTGAAACTTATTATTTAGTGACTTCTGGCAAATCATTTAGGAATTAAAACTACAAATTTTATGAACAACAAACCAAAAATAAGAAGCAAAATCTATTCATTCTTTGAAAATCTGGACAGTTGGGAGGTATAGTTCAGCTGGGCCTGTCTGAGTTTGCTGCCCTTCCCCTGACAAAATAATGGTTGAACTGGAGCCTCTGCAGCCATTCCAATTAACCATTACTTGGCTATTTCACTCCATTTACCATAAACACTAATGTGCATACTGCTTTACTTCAATGATTGGACTTCATTTGAAAGTTTTATTTTGTATTTTACAGCACAAACATTAAGTCATCTGTTAAACAAAGCAATGCAGTCTCACAATGAAAACTTAGCATTAAAACTTCTCTGCCCTTGAAACTCACATTCATTGAAACAGCATTGAAACCCACATTCAAAGAAAATACATTTTGCCAGTGGCAGATAAAGATTAATTTTGGGCTGTTTTCGAATCATAGGCCCCTTGCATATGAAACATACATGTGCTCTTTGATACACCTTCCTCATTGTACTAAAAATTATATTCCTTGTACAATACAGTACACTTGTTAGAGGGTGTTTTAAATTTGTTTTGAACATTTTTCCAGTAAGCAATGAAACAAAACATATGCACCCATAATGGCAAAACTGCCCAGTTGAGAACATTTATCATAAAAAAAGTCTACTCAGACTTCCACAGTCCACCATTATTAGTAAATATGCACAATTCTACAGTCCACCATTATCAGTAAATATGCACAATTCTACAGTGCACCTTTATCAGTAAATATGCACAATTCTACAGTCCATATTCAGTGAATTCAGTTCTTGCCATAGCTGTCAACCTTAGCACAAAAACCTGGACGAAGCCAATAATGGGGGAATACAGTCCCAAACATAGGGACAAATTTAAAATATTCATCTTATAAACTTAGAAAATTGCTAGAAAAAAGGTTGTGCTACTATGTATTCTGAAGAACATGAAGTTTGAAATTCAAATGCCGGTCAATTTTACTGCGGACAGAACAAAAACAATTTTCAGCAGAGACGCAGGGATTAATACTGCAGACACGTCTTTGTAAAATGGCAGGGCATCAGAGCAAATCCACACAAACACAGAGAGGAGATGCAGACTCCACACAGAAGCCACCCCAACCAAGAATCAAACCAGAAAACCTATAGCTGTGAGGCAACAATACTACCACTGCACCATCAAATCTGCAAGGAATTAAACATTCAGAAACCTGAAGTCTGAAATTCAAATGCCTGTCAATTTTACTGCGGACAGAACAAAACAATTTTCAGCAGAGATGCAGGGATTAATACTGCAGACACGTCTTTGTAAAATGGCAGGGCACCAGAGCAAATCCACACAAATACAGGGAGGAGATGCAGACAGAAGCCACCCCAACCAAGAATCAAACCAGAAAACCTATAGTTGTGAGGTAACAATACTATCACTGCACCAACAATTATACAAGGAATTAAACATTCAGAAACCTGAAGTCTGAAATTCAAATGCCTGTCAATTTTACTGCGGACAGAACAAAAACAATTTTCAGCAGAGACGCAGGGATTAAAACTGCAGACACATCTTTGTAAAATGGCAGGGCACCGGAGCAAATCCACACAAACACAGGCAGGAGATGCAGACTCCAAACAGAAGCCACCCCAACCAAGAATCAAACCAGAAAACCTATATCTGTGAGGCAACAATACTACCACCGCACCATCAATTATGCAAGGAATTAAACATTCAGAAACCTGAAGTCTGAAATTCAAATGCCTGTCAATTTTACTGCGGACAGAACAAAACCAATTTTCAGCAGGGATTAAAACTGCAGACACGTCTTTGTAAAATGGCAGGGCACCAGAGCAAATCCACACAAACACATGGAGGAGATGCAGACTCCACACAGAAGCCACCCCAGCCAAGAATCAAACCAGAAAACCTATAGCTGTGAGGCAACAATACTACCACTGCACCATCAAATACGCAAGGAATTAAACATTCAGAAACCCTTAAGTCTGAAATTCAAATGCCTGTCAATTTTATTTAACATTTTTAATCAGGACAGTCTGACTTGGAACAAATAAACAATTTTCAGCAGAGGCCCAGGAAGAAATAATGCAGACATGTCTTTGTAACATGGGAGGGCACAAAAGCAAACCCACACAAACACAGGGAGAAGATACAGACCCCACAAAGAAGGAACCCCAGCCAAGAATCAAACCCAAGAACCTGCAGCTGTGAGGCAACAATGCTACTACTACACCATCAAATATCAAGCATTGCAACATTTACAAACCACAGATATTATGAGGAACCGATCAGATCGAATATGAGGTAAAAATCTGAAATTTTTTTTACAAATGGTGGTGGGTAGGGAACTCAAGTCTTTAACACCTGCATACAGGGTACAGGGTTCAAGCCTGAGGCATTCCCTACCACACCACCATAAGCACCTGGGGCATTTTCTCACACACACACACACACACACACACACACTAGTAAAGCACCATACACAAACTCCAGTAAAGCACCATACACAAACTCCAGTAAAGCACCATACACAAACTCCAGTAAAGCACCATACACAAACTCCAGTAAAGCACCATACACAAACTCCAGTAAAGCACCATACACAAACTCCAGTAAAGCACCATACACAAACTCCAGTAAAGCACAAGCACCATACACAAAAAAAGCACAAACTCAATAAAAATAAACATTGTAAATTAAAAGGCACCTTACCTGAATGAATACATCCAGAGTTAACGTCCGTACATACATCCTTCCCGCGCAATACTGAAGACCCGCGAGATCCCAATGCTCCTTCCCGACGCCGACGAGATCCCTAAGGCTCTGTCCCGAGTCCCTGCTGCTCCTCTTGCAGTCCGGACGCGTCCCATAATCCTGGCGGGTCTGTGCACTGTAAAAGTGCACAGACGTCTCCTTGTGTCCCCCTATGGGGACGGCCGGGCTGCCTTGAGCATGCGCATAGACCGATAAGTCGGGACTCGGTCTATGCGCGAAGTCCGCGAATTTTAAAAAAATATTTTTTTTTATTTTTCATTTTTTTTTCTTTCTTTTTTTATTTTTGAGGGGGCTGCAGTCCGGCAGCCCTATGCCACGAGCCGCCCCTGCCTAAAGTCTACTTATCCTGTTTTTCCTGATCTATGACAAGACAGTACCTTTTCTATCCCTGACTGTAAGAAAAATAGAATCTGACAAAAAACAATACACATCTAGTCCCTGATCCTGAAACAGAAAAAAAAGTAGATTCACCTTACCTGAGCCCACGTGACTGATCGCCAATTCGCGGAAAACCCATCCTTCAGTCACAGATCAGAAAGTGGCTGGCCTCTTTTGACGACAATTCAGTCGGAGGACTTTACATATAAGAATAACCGATTTGGTTTCTTCCCCGTACGGTTTCAGCCACCTGGCTGTCTGATCCGAGGTGAAGAAAGGGTTTCCAGCTTGAGGGACCAATCTGTAAAAGAAAACACAAAGATCAATGCACGTTAGGTACAAGCAAGGCACCCTTTATTACTTGCAGCAAGGAGACAAAGCATATAGGTACAAGGTTTGTCTGATTTTTCATAGTTCAGCCTACAGTTTTTATACAGTTTTCTGCAAGTTCGCAGAAAGATGCTATTATTAGATTTGCTGCTGACATGGTCAGATAATTGCTGTCTTGCAAAAACATATTTTAGAAAAACAACCTGGCCTTGGGCTTGTTTCAGCTTTCCTTAGTTTCTCACAATTCTTTTTCTAGTTCTTTTTTTAGAGCTTCTAGCAGCTGCATATTTTCACACAGAATAAGCAGAATAAATGTATTAACTCCTTTTAACCCTTAATGCACTAAACCTGCATATTGCAGTTATATATTTCAATACACTAAGCCTACATATTGCATTGCAGTTATACATTTTCCTAACACGGCCCTAGGGCCTATACAAGCCTAGCCATAACAATTCCCTGTCTATTTCTGCCCACAATATTTATTTCCTTGGACCCCTGTCTAGCAGGGTGACTGATGTGATCCCCGAGGTGAATTTCCTATCTCCCATCCAATCGTCAAGGTTCCTTTTGAAGACGGCCAAAGAGCTACTCTGCTTGACATGTATGGGCAGTTTATTCCAGAGTCTGGGGAGTCTCTGGGTCAGGAACCTATCCCTCCAGCATGTTTTGTTCATTGTGATGACAAGGTTTAGATCCCTAGAGCGTGTGGCTCTGAGGGATTGGGATTTCTTTAAGTGTAGCATGTCCAACAGTTCTGGGTTTGACATGGCCTTGTATGTTAAGCAGAGATTGCCTCTGAGTAGACGATATGTGACAGAGTATAGCTGGAGTTTTTTTAGATGATCAGCATAGGGCATCTGGTTTAGGCCTGTGATTCTTTTAGTGTGGTATTTCTGCGGCCTTTCCAGTTGTTGCAGATGTCTTGAGAGGTACATACCAAACAAGGCGTTGTATTCTATAATGGGTCTAATGAGGTATGAGTATATACAAGTGTTCACATACACACACACACACACACACACACACACACACACACACGCACACACACACACACACACACACACACACACACACACACACACACACACACAGTACTAGATCTATGTATGTTGTGATAACTTACTACTAACACTGTCTATACCAGAATTATTTTTCTTGCATATATGTTTACTCCTCAAAAATTGCTTTGTTGTGTATCCAGACTAGGCTGAGCCTGTCATACTTGGTTAGTGTGCTACACTAGAAATCAAATGTAAAATAAATGCATACAGACATACATATATAATTGTCTGCAACAAACAGCAGTGTTACATTGCAGAACCTTTTCATGTAGATACTATTCAAATGTGCTTTTGTACATTTAAATGACTATATTTATATATTTCAGTATGTTCTGCCCTTTCTTTGACCGTAGCATTGTTGCCCAGATTTAATATCTACAGAATCCAATACGAACTGCTGATGAGCACATTCCTTCTAAATGCGCTATACCATGAGTGGCAGAGTGCGTTATAACACAGTGAGTTATAACAGTAGCTGTTAGAGAGAACAAGACAAAACTTCCAGGAGGCTGGATAAGGACCGAGCCTAGAAGAACCGACATTTCAAAATCGTGCCAGGCCTCCACCGAGAGAGAAACATAGATAGCGAGACAGAGACAGAAAGACAGAGAGATATTACCTACTATAAGAGAATCCTAGAAATAGTGAGGGCAAATATGTTAGTAGGCCTGTGAAATGATGTCACTGCAGGTTTAGAGATATCAAACATTGAAACTACTTATTTTTCAAGACCAGTCATATATGAGATACTGAAGGTGCCGCTGATTATGTAAACTAAGAATACGAATTTTACACACACACAAGTCAAATCGCATATGTATATTTGTTATACTAGTTGTAACCAAATCTATATGTGATAGTAGGAATTTTCCTATATTTTCTTTAGAAATGATGATAAACTAATGACATGCTAAAAAGGGTCAACATAAATGCAACCTTTCTGCAGAGAGTCATAGTACCATTGTTTTTACTGTGTGTGTGTGTGTGTGTGCCCATAAATAATAAGAAGTAAGGAATGTATATGAATGGCTACCAGTGGCAATGGCATTATATTGCAGTCTTCTGTATTGCTTAAATTATTTGAGTGCAACAGGGGTCATCATTCACTGCAGTGTACTTCTGATAGTTTGACATCTGTATGCATCAAGACCTTATAGAGAATAAGACTCAAGGATAAAAATTAACACTTTCGGTCTGAACCAGTAAAATGTGGATATGTACCTTTTTAGCTGAAGTTCAGCAGTAAATGATGAGCAAATTTGTCTATCAATGTATTATGCCTTTAGATTCGAAAACATGCAACGGTTTAACTTTTGACATGTTTCTTTCTTTCTTTCTGTATTTTATAGTTGCTTATTTAATGATGGAGCATGTGACTATAAATTATGTAAATTAGGTCAGTACAAATTATTTTATAACAAATTCCAAAATATTTTTAAATACATTACTATTTAATTATAATATGTTACAGTTAAGCAATCTGAATGCTGACACATAGTAGCTAGAATTAATATGTTTGCAGAGTTCATACTGGCTGCCCAGCAGGCTGTTTCCTAGGCAATTACATAAGATGAATCTCATATCTAAAAATAAACACATCTGTTCAACAGCTGAAAATTTTTTGAGAAAACTGCCTGCACTGAGTGAAGGTCATAGCTGAATTCAACAGGAAAAATAAAAGATATTCTATTGTGGCTAAAATGTGTATATGTGTAAGATGTGAAATGAAAACAGTGATAGAGGAGAAGGTACAGGTTTTTGCATACCTCTGTTTCTACATTTAAGGGGTATATCCGTCTTCCTTGTCATGCTGCCTCTCTAGGGATCTAGCCCTCTTTGTTAGTCCAAAATATCCTTCCACAACTAGGGATTCCCCCTTTGGGGGAGTACCTAGTGTAGTGGAATTCCCTCCATATTTTAGTATGGTGGTCAAGGAGTAGTCTGTTATCATTCTTGATAGGTCTCCCATGTATTTTCAGATCATACATCTTTCTGTAGGGTATGAATGAATAGTACAATCAATATATCAGATGCATTCTCATTTATATGGCTGTAGATCTACCCAACACACACACACTACTGATGGTATAGAAGACCTGGGTTAACCAGATGACAGACGAATGCCAAATACTTGTCAGCCCTTCATCACAGATAAGGAGAACAGCCCAGCAAATGCTCAGTGCTTTTGTACCCATTTAGTTGTTTCATCATTGACTCAGATCACTCACTGAATGCTGGTCAGTAGTAATTCAGTCATAACTTTCTGCAGGCAGGCCACTATTAAAGATAGAGATGCATAGAACTGCAAATGAAAAATGTCAGTTATTATTATTGTCTAAGCCATTCTAGTTCAGTCGGAATAATTTGTCAAAATATTCTGCTGGCAAGTCAGCCAGCATACAGAAAACCTTGAATGGGAACAGAACTTATGTTTAGTAAATATTTGTATGTAGGACTGACTTCTTATCCTTACCTGTTGTTTTATATTACTTTATAGTATATGAAATTCAACTGTGTGAATAATTTATTTTTCCAGTCATAAATAAAGCAATTGTGTGTGTTGTGCTTAATAATTATTTTTCTTATAAAATATGTATGACAAGTTGCTATTTTTGCATTTCAGCTGAGGAAGTACATTCAAAGGTATAGCTACCTATTTCCCTGCTGTCATCTGATGATCTGGTGCCCTTCTCCCCTTTAACTTTTAATATTTTTTTAATATTAGAAAATAGGGTTTTACTCTCTGCTTTTAAACTGCAGCTGTTACAGTTTATGCCATGTGCAGAACACTACAGTGCCTCATTTATGACTACAAATGTAATAGCAACATCTGAATACTGGTAATCCAGTAAAGACCAGTTGGGATCTGACAGTTACACCCTCTGAATCTTGCAGTCTGGTAACCCTTTGCCCAACCCTGTCTATGCCTCTTGGTACACTTACAAGGTTTAGTAAATTAAAAAATTCAGAAGGGAAACCAATGACAGTGGAAAAGATGCACCTTATTTTCAAAGAGTAAAAGTGACAGGAAATGTGATATATTTTATTTAATTTTATTGTACATTTATTGTATGGGATAGTCCAACTGAGCACAATAGCCCCTTTTCAGCAGAGGCCCAGGTGAAAAGCTTCACATGACAGCATATGTAACACAATTACAAGATTACTTAAATTATGATTATAAAGAGTTACAAGATTATGTAAATTATGATTATAAAGACTGCCTGATTATAAAGTGTGCAAGATTATGTAACAATCACTGAGAGGAAAAAGAAAATGGATATATTATAAAGGGTACTTTAAAAAACATTAGACATATCATGAATTTCTACATAGTATATAAGGTTGCTACGGTAAAGTGCGGTGTCAAAAAGAAGCAATTTCTGCATATGTCAGACACTAATCAGGTAATATAGTTACAGTGCAAAAGCAAAACAGGCATCCTCTGTATTTAGTAGTAATTAAAAAGAGTTTTTTTATATATAAAACAATATTTTATTTTATTGAGAAGTCAGGGATGTCTACTTTGATTGCAGGACACAATGTCAGCATTGCTTTTTTCACACACCAGTTGATCATCTCACCATCTGTCCTTCTTCAGTAACCCACGAAAATGTATTTCCTTCTCATAAATCATCAGTGAACCAAACTGGTTGATGGGTTCCTTACCTGAGCTGATTAGGTATTTGGTGTCACTACTGATGCCAAATAACACAGCACAGTGGAATGGGGCATCCT
The DNA here is from genome assembly GCF_019279795.1 of Protopterus annectens. NCBI lineage: Eukaryota > Metazoa > Chordata > Ceratodontiformes > Protopteridae > Protopterus > Protopterus annectens. The sequence goes on from NC_056743.1 coordinate 572,737,269, forward strand.
GCCTCAAAGTATTATATGAATAATATTCGTGATCCTGTATAACACTACAACATGATATAACTGAGCCCCTAGCTATGGCACACTGCATATGTTAAATCAGTGATTTGCTGTGGCACGACATAGTGTAATAGGGAGCTTGGCTATTGTAAATGGCTCATGTGGCAAGAGTGAGCCTGCTGAATCACATGGCACAGTGTAATGGGATCTGAGTACGGTGCACAAATCTTGTGACATTAATGATCCCACATTAAAGATAAAATGCTGTGTAGTAGAACCCTAGCTGTGGTGTCAATTGACATTACTGATGGTACCTAAAGTACATCATTCAATTACAATGATGCATTTGTTAAGCAACATGTGTAATTCTCCCAAATTTAATTAACATATTTGCTAACTGAATTATTTGCTAAGTGAACTGGTTCAATTTAATCCTTTTCAGTAATAACCTGTGCCACAGGGGTTCATAGGTCCATAGATTAGTACTAGGCTAACTGCTGTTGTGGGCCATTTTCAGCCTAGCTAATTACCCCATGTGAGAATAAAACCCTGCACCTTCTGTTTGTAAGGTAAACACCTTAACCATTATGCCAACCTCCCACCCTAAGTGGGTGAGGGTAAATACAATATATATGGATACATTTAGTGTAGCCATTCAACATGCATGTTTTTGGTAAGTTTGAGGAAATCAGATTAAACTGGCACTTGCAGATAGGTAACATGTAAACTCCATAAACGCCGAAACCAGAGGTAAGAAGTTATTCTAGACCCTCAAATTATGAGACAAGACTTTAACCAATTAAAGCAGTTTGCCACCACACCGACTAACTCTTGTGTAGTGACACATGAAAGTGGACTGCAATGGCTTGCATATAGTAAAACAATCAGGTGATTTCACTGACCCTCCTTATGCAGAATGAAACAGTGTGGCTCTTCCTGAACATTGTCAATCACCTGCACTTAATTACTCAGTTTTATCTATACCAAAACCCTCTTTCCTCTTCTTGCCTTGCAGTACTTCTATAAACAGATGGACATACATATATCCCTGTATTTACTGTTCTGTTTATTGTTAGATAAACTGTAGTTCCAATTCTTGTAGATAGCTTATAATGGCAAGTTGCATTGATATGTTTTGCCTTCACTATTTTGCCATCATTCTTGCTGTCTTTCCACCATGTTAGGATTATTCTATCTGTACTTATATTAGAGAGTACCTCCCAGGGCATGCTCTGAAAATGGTAATCTGTCAGCAGGAGTTTCCTATTTAAGGAACAGTAATTAATAAGTAAGTAAGTACATAAATATGGTATAACTGAGACATGTTTGTGGCACGGCAAAAAAAAAATGGAGGTCTGCCTTCCAGTAAAATGGAGAGAGGGAGACCTGCCCATAGTAGACATACAACATTCAAATGATTTATTTATTAACCAGTAAATGAAGTGCTCTTTATCATGCCTTTTTCAAGCCTGACCCTGGCAAGAAGAATGTACGGTACATTTAGAGTTGGCACATACAAACTCTGCACATATAAATCATCAGAGGTCAGGACTGAACTCTGGAGCTGTTGAACAAAAAAAACTTAGTCATTGAGCTACTTGTGCTATCTGGTAGTATAAGTGCTACTAATGACACAGCAATCTGCAATGGGGGGGCTGTCTACACTTCACTAGTCTTTAACAGTAACTATAGTATAGCTGTAGGGCACTTGTCCATACAGCATTAGTCATGTAATGTTGGTGACCACAGCAAATGACGCATCATAGAACTGGAAAGATGTAATGCATACACTACACTGATTAAGGAATGTCACTGACCTTACCAAATGAAACTACACAGTCATATAAGAGAGCCATGCATGTGATGCATGCACTACACTGATTAAGGAATGTCACTGACCTTACCAAATGAAACTACACAGTCATATGAGAGAGCCATGCATGTGATGCATGCACTACACTGATTAAGGAATGTCACTGACCTTACCAAATGAAACTACACAGTCATATGAGAGAGCCATGCATGTGATGCATGCACTACACTGATTAAGGAATGTCACTGACCTTACCAAATGAAACTACACAGTCATATGAGAGAGCCATGCATGTGATGCATGCACTACACTGATTAAGGAATGTCATTGACCTTACCAAATGAAACTACACAGTCATATGAGAGAGCCATGCATGTGATGCATGCACTACACTGATTAAGGAATGTCACTGACCTTACCAAATGAAACTACACAGTCATATGAGAGAGCCATGCATGTGATGCATGCACTACACTGATTAAGGAATGTCACTGACCTTACCAAATGAAACTACGCAGTCATATAAGAGAGCCATGCATGTGATGCCTGGCATTAATCAAGTACATTTAGTAAACACGATGAAAGGCATAACACAGTGTAGCCAAGGTGCTCTGCCTTTGTGTACTGCTCAAGGGATGTGAGTGCTTACTCTACATATCTTCAGTGCCAGCTGATCATGTTCTAATTCCTGTTTACACTGGTCAAACTTACCTTTCATTTTTTTTAATTTCTCCAAATCTTTTGGGTTTCTAATACCATGACGGGAATGGACCCCATTACTAAGTTAACGTATGATTAAAGTTCATGAAATTAGTATTGTTTCAAACTTTCATGTCAGCCAGAAGTGCTCTTCGCAGCACCCACAGTATGCCCAGTAATGGCTCCTCCTGTAATTCGTATGGAGTTACATGTATCGGTAACATATCTAAGTATGATTTGTAAATTCTTTTTTATAAGAGCAATTGCTCCTACTACTACTGGAACTGTCTGGATGTCTTTCTTCCACATTGCCCTCATTTCTGCCTGCAAATCCTGGTATTTTATGACTTTGTATCTTTCTGAACGTAAGACACTGGATCATTGGGTGTAGCAATTTCAATAATCAATGCTATGATTGTCTTCTTTTCATGGACTACTATATCTGTTTTTTTACATCTATTTTTTTTTGAACTGTTAGTAATAGATGATCCCATGTGATATAAACGTCATCATTTTCTATGATGCTTTGTGGCTCATATTTCTAGTCCTTTTCAGCTACTTCAGTATTACAATGTTTGCAAAATCCCCAGTGCAACAGTCTTTCCACATTATTATGCCTTTCAGTTCACAGTCTTCTACCATTAGTATATCACAACCAGCAACAAAATGTGCAACTGTTTCCAGTTCTATTTTACAAAACCTACATTTGTCTGTTTCTTCCACATGTTCAACGGACTTTGTAAACCAAAGCGTATATAGTCCACTATCTTGGGCCACCAATGTTAACGTTTCATCTTTTGGTTTAAATTCACCTCTCCTTAACCATTCCTGCATCCGATCCTGATCAACATGAGGTTGTTCCAAGAGTTTTCTATACTTGCAGCTATATTTATGCATTTTCCAGATTTCTTGCCTTCTTATCTGACCCTTCACCTTATATTCTTTCTTTTATTTTTTGGCACATTCAGTTGCTGCCTGATTTTTAACTAGTTATTGTTTGATTTCCATTCTCACTTGATGCGAATATACTTCTGCTAAACTAAGCAAGGGAGTCATCTTAGACTTATTCCCCTTTTTTTTTTAAAACTTCACTAAGTTTGGGTCTTGTGAGGTCAGCAGTATGCAGTCCCACTATTGCAGTTCTATACATGTAGTCAATTTCGAGGAGGCCCATTCCTCCTTCAGAATGGGGAATATATAGTATCGGTATGCACTGACTTTCATAAATCATTTGATAAGCATGAAGCATCCTTCTTGTTTTCCTGCCCAAATTGTCCAACACCTTTTGAGGCCAGTCAATCATTCCGAATCTCAAAGTTAGGACAGGAAGAGCAAATTGGTTTATAGCTTTGACTTTGTTTCTAGATGTCAGTGTTGTTTTTAGTATTAATATAAGCCTTCTAAATAATCCTTACTGAGTTTTATTCACATTTGTTCATGTTTTATTGTTGATCCTTCATCATTTCCCAAATATGCCTTTCCTTGTAGGTATTTTTATAGATATGCAGGCTCAGCAAGATCGCTACTTGCGTGATGCAACTGTGCACTGTCTTGGGGAGTGTCTCCTTTCCCTTCTGTTGTGTGGCAGTAAATAAATAAATAAAATAAAAATGTTTCAGCCTGTACAAGCAGATATGAAGTAGTTTGTGCTCTCAGTTATTATTTATTTATTTATTTATTTATTTTTTGTTAGTTTTTTTTTTTTTGAACAATTATGTCTCAGTCATTCATAGGGAAAGTGACTCCACCTATTTATGCAACTTAACAAAGCCATAACCCTTCCTACTGTGCATGTAACATCAGTGACTGCCTAGTAGCATATTACAGTACAGTCATGGAGAGCCTATCCATGGTGCACTAGTCATTTTCTGGCAGTACTGTCAATGCAGCATAAGGATGGATGCTGCCTTCTATCTGTTCCAACAGATACCTAAACCAGTGACTCCTCCCTCCCCCAACACACATGTTTTCTTCCTCCCCATCTCAGTGTTACTTACCTTCGTCTGTGTTCTGTATGCTCTAGGACAGAACCAAATGTTATTATAAATCACTCCAGAATCGTCCATTCTTTCTGCAACTCTTTGTCCTGTTTTCATTTGGGTGTCCCATGTTCCTGCCACATTCCAGGACATGCTGTAAATGAAATTATAATTTTCCAAATTAATGGTAGGTGTAGATACTGTATGAGTGAATAGGCATGTGTGTCCTCACGGTTAGTTTTCTTTGTTTTGACATTACAACAAACACTTTAATCTTTCTTAATATTTTAGACTAGTGGTGAGGAGGCAGTTTTACCCAATATTGTATTTGTTTGCACCTACAATTTTTTTAAAAATAAAAATTTGATTACATCAATAGGAGATAAAAGCAGGTTACAACTGAGTTCAGAGCATACCAGCTGTAACCTACACACTTGTTGGATCAAATTAAACAAAAAAGGAAACAAACAAAAATGTGATTAACAGCAGTAGTCAACCATATCATGCCATGTCCGAGCAAAATAGTCTTCATACTTCTAAATCTAAAAGGATAAATGTGGACAAATATTGGTTCTATTGATTCATATCCAGATGCTTACAAGACTATTGAATTAGTTTATAGCTCCACACATTAAACTGTGTCTTGGGTTATTGATTTCCAGAACTGAAACAGCAAAGGCATTGCTGTGAACGATGCATTCCACAGTAGAAGCAGAAAAAAATGGTACGGTCAACACAGCCAAGGCCAGTTTAAAACCACTTTTAATAAAATAACAAGAAAACAGAAATGGATAAGCACTTTCAGGCTATCAGCCCTTCATCAGATCACTGATGCATGTCACATCCATAGGGTACCATCTAAATAAACAACTTAGGTAAGGAACTGGTTTCTTGTAAGTAACAGAATTAGTGTCTTTGTTAAGTTCTTGATTATAATGTGTCTCAATTAAATATACTGCCACAAACATACCTGTAAATTATGGAACCTGGCAGACAATGTATCAGTTTATTTATACTTGCATCCAATTGGTTCCTAGTAAAGCAGATACCTTGATTATTCCAGTCCACCAAGGCCAGAGTAGTTTGGTCTGTACAGACAAGTGGGTTGTTCCAAAGTCTTGAGTATATACAGTAAACTTAGATATATCTGTACTTTGTTTAATCATTGTTAAATATGTCCTGAGTTCCAGACTTTGGAAGGAGGAGACACTAGTCTGGATTTATGTTTATTGGTTTCTAATTCAGTCTTAATGATGACCCATAGTGAGTTTAAATGTAATCAATGTTTCACAAGTTTTTAAGTTGGGTACACCAACCTGCCCCATACTTTTTGGGCACCATTAACCTGACTCTACTAATCCAGTGGGGGCAGGATTTACCATCCCAAATAAAGTCAGTAATGGCTTTCTGACATTTATTGATGGAAGGGGAAAAGCACATGTGAGAGGTGCCTCAGGACATATAAAACCTTGGTGAGAATACATGTTTTTACTGCTTGGATCTTGTTCATAAACATAAGCGTCAAGGTTTTGAAGTAGGCCATTTTCCTTGCAATGCTCTATAACATAGGCTGGATGTTTACAGTACTCCCACCATTCTGCTCATAAGATGGTCATATGGATTTCCAAGTAGAGATTCTGCTTAACTGTGTTAACTGGAATGGATTGACATTTGTGCAGCTAAGGGAAAATACATTTGGTTAGATTAATTCTTAGCCAGATATACATTGACAATTCATGTATTTGGACGTTTGAATCATCATCATCTTCTTCTTTCAGCTGTTCCCATTAGGGGTTGCCACATCGGATCACCTGTTTCCATTTCTTCCTGTCCTCTGCATCTTGCTATGTCACACCAACTACCTGCATGTCCTCTCTCACCACATCCATAAACCTCATCTTAGGCCTTCCTCTTTTCCTGTTACCTGGTAGCTTCATCCTTAGCATCTTTTTCCCAATATACTCAGCATCCCTCCACAGCACATGTCCAAACCAATGTAATCTTGCCTCTCTGGCTTTGTCTCCAAACCTTCCAACCTGGGCTGACCCTCTAATATACTTATTCTTAAACCTGTCCACCCTCGTCACACCCAGTGCAAATCTTAATATCTTTAACTCTACCACATCCAGCTCTAACTCCTGCCTTTTTGTCAATGCCACTGTCTCCAACCCCTATAACATAGCTGGTCTCACTACCCTCTTGTAGACCTTCCCTTTCACTCTTAGTGGTACTCGTCTGTCACAAATCACTCTTGACACTCTTCTCCACCCACTCCATTCTGCCTGTACTCTCTTCTTCACCTCTCTTCCACATTCACCATTACTCTGAACTATTGATCCCAAGTATTTAAACTCATCCACCTTCACCACCTCTACTCCTTGCATCCTCACCATTCCTCTATCCTCCCTCTCATTCACACACATATATTCTGTCTTAGTCCTGCTGACCTTCATTCCTCTTCTCTCTAGAGCATATCTCCACCTCTCCAGGGTCTCCTCCACCTGTTCCCTACTCTCACTACAGATCACAATGTCATCTGCAAACATGGGGACTCCTGTCTGATCTCATCTGTCAACCTGTCCATCACCATTGCAAATAAGAAAGGCTCAGAGCTGATCCTTGATGTAATCCCACCTCCACCTTAAACGCATCCGTCACTCCCACCGCAGACCTCACCACTGTCACACTACCCTTGTACATATCCTGTACCACTCTTACATACTTCTCTGACACTCCTGACTTCCTCATACAATACCACAACTCCTCTCTAAGCAACTTGTCATATGCTTTCTCTAAGTCTACAAAAACACAGTGCAACTCCTTCTGACCTTCTCTGAACTTCTCCATCAACACTCTCAGAGCAAACATCGCATCTGTAGTGCTCTTTCCCGGCATGAAACCATACTGCTGATCACTAATCATCACCTCCCTTCTTAACCTAGCTTCCACTACTCTTTCCCATAACTTCATGCTGTGACTGATCAATTTAATCCCTCTGTAATTACTACAGCTCTGCACATCACCCTTATTCATAAAAATCGGTACCAAACCACTTTTTCAGCATTCCTCAGGCATCCTCTCACTTTCTAAGATTTCATTAAACAATCTGGTTAAAAACTCCACTGCCATTTCACCTAAACACCTCCATGCTTCCACAGGTATGTCATCTGGACCAACAGCCTTTCCATTCTTCATCCTCTTATAGCTATCCTTACTTCATCCTTGCTAATCCACTGCACTTCATGATTCACTATCCGCACATTATCCAACCTTCTCTCCCTCTCATTCTCTTCATTCATCATCCCCTCAAAGTACTCTTTCCATCTGCTCAACACACTCTCCTCACTTGTGAGTATGTTTCCCTCATTATCCTTTATCACCCTTACCTGCTGCACTTCTTTACTAGCTCGGTCCCTCTGTCTAGCCGGTCAGTACAGGTCCTTTTCTCCCTCCTTAGTGTCCAACCTTTCATACAACTCTTCATATGCCTTGTCCTTGGCCTTCACCACCTCTCTCTTTGCCATGCACCTCATCTCCTTATACTCCTGTCTACTTTCTTCATCTCTCTGACAACCCCACTTCTTTGCCAACCTCTTTCTCTGTGGATCACTTAACCATATTAGACATTCATCAGCAAACCATATGATTAGAGGTAGCTTCCATTCCCCTGTCTTAATGCAGTACGAGTCAAACTTCTGCTGTATTGCAGAATCTATTACATAAACTACTATTATGAATAATAAGGGGGACATGAATAGCCTTGATGTATCCCACTTTACACCTCACATGCTCAGACAGTTGATTATTAGAGGCAATCATAGCAGTGTATTGGGCATATAAGACTTTGCATCACTCTATAAAGGAGTGCAGAAAACCCAGCTTCACCAGTGCTAGCCAAGTAAACCACCATATAACTAAATCAAAGGCTTTGCTAAAGTCCACCATGATGGCTGCTGCTGCTGAGACATTGTTACTTATGCATCCACACTGCATATCATACCAGAGCCTCTCTAAAGCTGGGGTTCCTGCTCACTGCTTCAGAAATCCCATGTTATTCATTCTTATTAGTTTAGGAAGATGTGGAGCCATTCTATTTGTTATAACTTTTGTAAAGACTTTTAATTCTGTAATATAGAAATTTGTCTGTAACTAGCTGAGTCTAGCTTATTGCCCTTTGGTTTGGGGAACATATGTATCTTGGCAGTGTAAAGATCCCTAGAGAAAGTTTTAGTCACTGTCATCTTCTGGAATAATCTAAGAAATAGCAATGCTAGATATTTCCATCTCTGGAAAGTCTGCCAGGAATCCATCTATACATGGGGCTTTGCCCACTTGTAATGCGTTAATGATTTTTTTTAATTTCTTCAATTTCAAAGGTTTGAGTTTCTCCACTACCTCCTCTGGCAATCTAGGTGTAAACTGGTGCTTTGTTCCTGTTTATTAGTACTTCCAGCACCTTCCTTTGAGCTTGGTTTTTGTAATCAAACTTTCCCCTACTACGTGATGTCCAGTATATTTTAGTTGGCCTTCACTGGGTACAATCAGAATATTCTTTGCTCAGTAATTTATTTATGACACTTAAATCCACAAATACCCCCCCTTGTATTCCTTAACACTGAAACTACCACATATTGGTGATTCTCCTTAAAATTTGAGCTAACTTTTTCTGGGATATTACACCCATGGCTCAATAATATAGCTGAACAGCGTTCCATGTATCACCAGTCTCAGCAGTCATGCTACGCCTATAATTATCTTTTAATTGTTTTAGTTCTCTCATCATGGTTTTGTTCCCCACCTATTTGTACTTACACTGTTCGGTACTTACGTATTATCGCAACCATGAGCAAAAGCTGCACTACTGACATCTTTTAAATGAAATTAAAGTGAATGAAATCTTTTTAAAAGATTTTGCAGACCTTTGTGGCTTTGTCTATTTTTGACACAATGGAAAATCTGCTTTTACTCATTTGTATTTCTGAGTCACACTACATGAGTACCCGTTTAAATGTTTATATGTGCATGCATTGCATGATTTCTGACAGACCACTTAAACCGTTATGAACTCCAAGTACTGTTGAGAAATCCTTAAATTATGGTTAATTAATTCATCACCTGAACTGCTTGCTAAGCACACCATGGTGTGTGAATGAAAGCTGATCGATCTGACCTGACAGTGAGAAGAACTTTTTACAAACACAGTCCTACTGTAGGAAATTTGAAATTGGTGTCTGTAAAGGTCTGCAGTACTGTGGGTAGATGAGCACACAGGAGTTCAACTTTTTTTCCTTGCATGCATGACAACAGTGTTATGACACTGCCTTTACAGAGGTGTTTTCACAGGGTGAAAAGGAGGTGGGCTACATCGCTTCTGCTTACACATGCCTAACCCTACTATAGTGACATGAAAAGTAGCATTCTTACTTTGAAAAGGAGTGTGCATCCCATCACAGCACCTGTCACAACTGTGCTGCTGTAAATGTAATACGTTTGTATGTATGTGCAGAATTATGACAGTTTGCCCTCCGAGTTGCGTGGTACGTGTTATGAAAATTACATGTAGTAAGGACTGTAACATTCTCACCCCAAGGAACTTTCACCACATATCTGACACTGGCAGGAGTATGGCCTTGGAAAAGAGCAATTTTTTCTGTTCAGAATGTGGTTGCGATAATATGTAAGTACCCACTGTTCTTTGATATTTATAATTTGTACTTCTAAGATTTTCTACTTTGTCATCCTATTTCCCCACAAGTCATTCCTACATTTGGTTATTGTTTCTTTGGCACCCCTTTTAAAATAATCCAATACCTTGGTATCTCTTCCTTAGTATCCAAGAACTTAGGTCAGTTACTCTTAATCCATTGTGTGAATGCTGTTAGAAAGTGTTGGTCATAATGGATCAAAGTTCTGAACCTTGCCTGTTGGAGATGGCAGATTGTTGTTCAGGTCTAACTGAAATGTGGCATAATCTGAGAAACCAGAAGGAACTATCCTGACATCTTAGCATCTATGCATCAGACCCTGCTAAATAACTACATGTCAAGCCTACTCCCAGCTCCTCCAGCAGGAGATATAAATATATAATTATTTTCCTCAGGGTAGAGAACTCCCCAGCTTTCTGCTAGATCAAACTTGCTCACAGTTTTCCAAGGAGACTAGCTGCTTTTAGTAGATTAACAACGATCTGAAATGCTAAACTACCATGGGTACAGTACAAGATTCACGCCACCGCCCAGGATGATTTCCCCAAGGAAAATATACAAGACCTCAATACAGCTATGAGTGCATGCCAAGCTCATATCATCAGAATTAGGCCTGTAAAAATGTACCAACATTAATGTCTCATAATTTGAATCTACATGAATTGACACCCATCTACTCCAGTTACTTTTAGCCTTTTTTCTTACAAACCACCCTAACATACTAGTTAGAAGAATTACAACTTTCTTTTTGCCTGATATCACACAGCTCATACAAGAACTTCTCCTCCATTAAAAAGCACAGTGGAAGTTTATTTTCTTTTGACTTTAGTTTCCTGCAAAAACCCAAGATGTGGCTGTAGCTG
>NC_056743.1:572753324-572860824 GCF_019279795.1 Protopterus annectens
CATTATAATGAATGTCCCAATATGCTGTCCACTCCACAGCACAAGAAATGTAAGGACAGGCTACAAAAACATAACTTGTAGAGCCTCTACAAAAGAAAATAGGAGTTCTATAATAGAAGCTTCTACCACAAAGGGACAAAGGGAACCATAGCATCCAAGACAAGTACATAATAGTTTTAGTAAAAGGATAAATGAGAGCAGGATGACAGAATATGGAGACAGACAGAAGAGCTCACAGGAGACAGTGACAATATATGGTGATGGGTGATTGGCATAGACTTCTTTTTACAGGTTGCAAAATTACAACAGTTAAAAGAATTCTAGAGTACAAGGCAATCTATATCGGCAGGTAAGAAAAAAAAAAAGGAAGTGACTTGCTGATTAAGCAGTATCTGCTGAATGACTGTTAGGTAGGAAATAAGGAAGACTAGCAAAGCCAAGCAGTCTTTATCTGCCACTGAAATGTATGTTTCTATGAGACATCAACCCAAATACACTCATGTGACGCTCACAATTCCAGAAAAAGGCAGCAGAGGTTTTCAGAGCTGGAGATCCCTGTGGTCTTTCAAAACACCACCACTTCTTCTTCTTTCGGCTTTTCCCAGTTAGGGGTCGCCACAGTGACGCCTGTCCGCTCATGATTGGCAGTGGAGTTTTACAGTGTCGAGTTGCCAGCCCAGCGCCCAACCTTCCACAGAAGGCGCACACACTCACACCTAGGGTCAATTTAGAGTGTCCAATCCACCTACTGGCTAATATTTATAGCCTTGTAGAATGAAATTCTGAAAACCCACTTTGTTTGTTTGTGTCTTTCTTTCTTATCTAAGTCTGTTTGCAGAACCAAATTATCAAGCCCTTGAGGAATTCAACCTCCGATTGAAAGAGTATCTGGTAAGCAGTATTGTCATGTTCTGAGTTCCCATATACTACTCTTTCATCACATATGGTATTTTTTGCAGTCACTGTATAAACATCTGGTTGCAACAACACTGTGAGAAACATGGAAAGGAGCATAGAAAATAACTATAAATGAAAATCACCTTCCAACCTCTTATTAGACCTTGCAGGTTGTAAATCTACAACCCTGAGAGCATTAGTGCATATGACACAGTCCCCCTCCCCTTCACCAGACTATAAAAAAGATCTGTACGATGAATAGTCCTCAGTTAGACAAGTGTCACATCCTTTAGTCTTGCTTCATCTCCCAGGCTGCCAGTCTCATAATTAGCAATCCATCCTTGTGACTGAAGAGCTGACACATTAGTGGAGTAAGTACAAGACAGCAGTAGTATTTAAAATGCTGCAAAGCAAGTTTGAAGTGCTGGGTCCGAGTCCTTTGTTTCAATCCTATCAGAGTCACTTTCTACCCTGTGCAAATCTGTACCTATGACTTAACTTCTTGGCACATACAGTGAGCCCTGAAAAGGAACCACTGACAAATAAATGGCACCGTGCATCTATAGTATCATTTCTGTGTGGATCCTGATTACAAATCCTATTTTCTTCACTCTTGTTCAGCATATATAGTTATTATTTACTCTGCAATCCCAGTGTTTCACCCTGCTGTCTATTAAAAAAAGCTGACCACACCACTGCATATTCATCTTCCTCTGCATTTTTAATGCAGCCCTCACATCAACCTGCACTTTTCCAACCCAAAGTCCCTCAGTCCTAAGCAATGCTTATTTCTTTTTTTAATCTTGTTACCTTGGTTGATGTAAAAGATGCTGTCAGGAATATATTCAAATAGAAATTACATTCTTACTTAATACTGAGTATCTTTTTGCAAATTGTTTATTGAGCTCCAATAACCACCTTAATCCAGTACAGGGTCATGAGGGAGCTGTAACCCATCACAGCATTCAGTTTGCATAAAGCAGTAAAATTAATCCTCAGCAGGACACCAATCCATTGCAGGTTATACACATAATCATCCACCCACATGACACACACCTATGGACAACACAGAGGCTTGGCAGTTCACTTATAGCATATCTATGAGGTGTGAGAAGAAATCAGATATACACACAAACACAAATACACATTTCCTTTACTGCATCAGACAATAGTGGTTTCCATCTTGATTTGACTTTCTGAACTACAACTAATATATCAATAAGTACATGTATTCGTTTATTTTTATTTTAGTTAATTTTACAGTTGTTAACCAGGTAGCCCAGCTGAGACATTGACTTTTTCAGTGGCAACTCAAGGAGTACTTAAACCATTATCATACAGTTTCAATAAATGTGCATAATAATACATATCATATAGAGATTGTGCTGCTGGACAGCTTGGCTGCATCTCTTCCATATAAATAATAGAAAAAAAGAAACTTTTCTTTTAACTTTTTCTTGAAATAGCTGACTTTCTCATTTCAGGGACCCTGAATGCTGCACATACAGACAGACTTCCAATTTCTATTAAAAAAAGTCTGGTAACCCTGCTGAGCTGTTTTTACAACAGCCCAACTTTGATGCATATGCACCAAATAAAGAATACGGTGATTACAGTTTATTACAAATTCTCCTGCTATTTCAGGGGGTTGGAAATAATATTACAGTGCAAAATGCATGAGCTGCTAAATGAAGCACCAGTCACCCCTTCCCATTGGTTAAGGCTGCATCAGGTGTCTGTTGTCATGCACAGCATGAATCAAAAGTTATTTACTTTAAAGAGAAGAGATGGGATTCTGGAAGAAGAGACATGGGAGAAAACTTTTTTTAATTCAAGAAAGTTCTTTTAATTTAAATAGTAATATCTCCATGATTACTTGCCAGACTGCCTATAGGATAGTACACTGTGTACATTTTGGATATGCATATATGTGTATGCATGTATGCACGTGTGCCTCTTTATGAATATATGTGTGTGATTATATGGACGCATGAAAAAGAATATTTTTGAGGAAAGTTGTAGCGGATTGCACCATTTCATTGTATGTGTCTGACCCCAGTGAGCTAAATTATATTATTATAGCCATTATTTCTATATTTTTTCATTCATTTGATCATAATTTAGAAATCTGAGGAGAACAGAGTTGATAATGTGTCTGTATTCCATGGGCACATCTGTGTATGTGAAGGGTGGTTCAGTGGGTTCCTCTATGTATTATTTATAGCTGATTCTAACATGCTGAAATGCATTACCATAGACATTACGTTTGTATTTATTTATTCATTTGATCACAGTCAGACTTCTAAGGTGTACACTCCCAGTAAGTGTGGAAAGAGGCAGTTTGTGGATGAAAGGAGCGACCCCCAACTGTTTTAATTAGTTGTTGATCAGACTTTGCAGTGTTAGTGAGTGCTTCAGTAAAACAAACTGAAATATGTTATTGCAATTTTTATTATTAGTGGTAGTATTAATATTTGATCAGAAGTGACATCTTGATACATATTTGGTCAATAAAGTGTCTGTAATGAGTGAGTATGGATACAGTCAGTGACTGATCCCAGCTGTCATTTTAAACAGCCAATGGCATTTCTTCACTGCTCTGGCGTGTGTGTTTGAGTCAAACAAGATGAAATGCATCATTGTTACTTATTATTATTATTATTATTATTATTATTATTATAATTATTATTATTATTATAATTATTTATTTATCAAAACTGGACAACTGAGGGTGTATACAGTCAGTAAAGTGACTATAATGAGTGGGTAAAAGTGACTGAGCTTCACTGTCATTTTAAACAATTGTGGATCTGGCTTGAAAAGGCTATTTTATTACAGTTTTACCTCTGAGGTGTCTGTACTCTGTAGATGAAACTGACTGATGCCAGCTGTTGTCTGATCACAGTTAAACAGTTGTTGACCAACTGTAATATACTTCACCCTATTCTAGTTGGCGCCACCCATTCAGTTTCTTTCTCCAGCCCCCCCACCCATATTTAAGTTTTCAGCCACATCTGGTATATATACATAAACTCATTAACTTTGATACATAAATAATATGTTAATATCAGAATGAAAGTTCTAAGCCACACTGGTAGAAAGTATGTAAAATAGCATTTCTCTTAATGCAAGCGGTTGCATCTTCAGCAGCTGTTAAAGGGCCATAGGTATAAAGAGAAGACATATTGAAGCTCAGTGTACAGAAGATACTTCTGATACATTTTGGTATTGTTCCCCAAGGACAGGGAACATAATTTATTAGAACCCATATGCCTACTGCACCATTGGTATTTGGGTAACTAAAGTGAAGCCTTGGATGATCTCAGGTTCCTTGCAAAGATGCAATATTCTGAAAGGATGAAGAGTATTGAAAGATTCAGTCTGCAATAACAATTAAGCATGACAAAGCTAGAGGTAAGGCAGTCTATGCTAAAGTGACATATAATCCTATTATCTGAGCATATCACAATGGTTGGCTACCTATCATGCCCCAAATACAGATCCTGCAATTTTCTTCCAAACCAAAGAGCCAATGCAAATCAGAATAGCATGGTACAATTAGGCAATCATAAATTCTGTTGCTGTATGTACTCTATGTACCTCGTGACACCTTTTCAGGTTTACACAGGAATATGAAGTAATCAATTACTTTGCTTAGGATCACACAATCCATAGGTGGGCACTGCTGATATTCAAACACAGATCTCTAGCCTTTTCTCTTTTGGGTTTTAGTGTCTGTCCTGCATTGCCTTCCAAAAGCAATAAACCAATAAATAAATACATTGGGTGAAATATTACCTAAGTGACTCCAGAAGAATGGAATTAAATTAGTCTGTTTGGAGTAAATGTGTAACGGGGCCAGACACGTTTATGTGTCTCCCAGTACACATCAGCTGTAAACACAAACATGAAAATTTATTGTTATTGTTATACTTTGCAGAACTTTGGTAAATCTCTGCAAATGGTGTCGATATCTGTGTGAAAAACTGCTATGTTGTCTATGATCACTGTGTAACTAGTATTTAACTTAAAATCTGTTTGTTATGCTATGCATCTTGCTTCCTTAACTATACATACTTCATTCCCTGTTCTCTGCTTTCCACATTTACTATTGTTCTCTTGTTACTTCTGCTGTATCCTAGGCAGTGTCTGAAATATGTCTCTATGGATCACCCACTGATTTGATTAAGAAAAATAAACAGAGAGAGAGGAATCTAGATAGCTAGTATATAAAGTTAAAGAAATAATTTAAACTGTAGATGTATTAGTGATTTTATTTTTAGTAGCAATATATTCCATGCTGCCTTTATATAATGTGCTAGTAATGTATTTAGGTCAGACATTGCAACTTGCCTCTGCTTAGTTCAGGGCAAACTCAAGATAATATACTATAGTCACATGTTTTTGACACCTGTCCTCTCTCGTATCCTTTATATTTTGCTAGGCTGGCATTGTATTGTTTTACCCGCACATGCAGTAAATGCTTGCTTTCCCTAACTCTGCAGCATCTTAGACAGAAATACTAATGCTGTTGTCGGCAGTTTTCAGAACTGTGCAGAGCTCCAACACTTATTATTTGTGACAGTACTCACCAGGTCACTCTGGCTTTCTGGCACTTTCTTTACAATTTATTCTTAATAAGGTCTGAGACCTAGAAAAAAACAAAATATGTTTGGCAGTGTATCATCTGTTCCCCTCCCCCAACACAAAGAGCAGTGCTTTTTGTAACCTTGCAGAAAGAAGAAATTGCAGTCCCACTGCTTTGTGAGCATTATTCATATTGAAAATTTATAATCATTGATTTTTCCAGAAATGCATTAGCAGAATGGAGTCGGTGGCTCTGTCTAAGTAAATAAATGCTTGCAAATGCTTAAACGAAAGGACAGATTAGGACAAACCTTGACTATTGTTACACAGCTTCAGTTATTTTAGGCCTGTCTACCAAATGCTCTAACAAATATTGGCAGAAATTATCAGCCGTAACACTCCACTGTGCCCAGAAATTATTTGCATATTGTGATCTAGTTTTACTATTGCACCCCCCGAAATGCCATGTTGCCCAAGCCTCTGCTGAAATTAAATACGAATTTGGGATAAACCTGTAGTAGGTTCCCTCACTATAGGATATGGTTTTCATCCTTCATCCTTGCTAATTTCTTCTCATGTATGTACCTGTACCGTGGTCAACGAAAACTATTTATATAGGCACTAAAAGATTTAGAATCTTTAATAGATTTAAAGTGGTAAAAAGTTTACATGCATGCAGTCAAGCTGAATAAAACCTGAATACATTTTTATGTATTTGCTCCACCCTGCCATGGTACCTCAGTCAAATGGTCTTTCAAAGTTTGTCTGCTTAAATCAACATACTCTACTTTCCCACACTGTCCTGACTGCCGTTTCCTCAGAGGCATAAGTCCCATTTCTGCAGGTTGCTGCTCTTAGATGATCCCTGCATTGATGTTCGCAATATAGACATGAATAGTAAATATACCCTACTCTTGTGGAAAGGAGAGTAAGAGTGTGAATGTTGTAGGATTTCATATTCGTTCCAATCATTTTTAATAGGTTTGCAGATTATGCTGCTGAAATTCTTAGAAGAAAAACATTTTCTTATAGAGATGATAACAGGGATGGTATACTAGAGGGACTGAAATAATGAAAAGGGACTTCAGACATCCAAAGCTATAGTTACGAACATGTTAGTTTAAATTCACTGCAAGAAAATGCAAACAAATCTGTCTGTGACACAAAAGTCCTGAAAGAATGCACAGCTGGAGAGGAATCAATAGCTGCAATGTAAGTGAAAATTACCTGAAATATTCTTATGAAAAAAAACTAAATAATAAGACCTTCTACATAGCCCACCTCATCACGAAGGGTTTCACATCTAGATCAAGAGAGGTAATCGTGCCCCTTTATTCATCCCTCATCAGGCCCATCATAGAATACAATGCCCCTTTTGGGATGTACCTTACCAGACACCTGCAGCAATTAG
Source organism: Protopterus annectens (assembly GCF_019279795.1). Taxonomy (NCBI): domain Eukaryota; kingdom Metazoa; phylum Chordata; order Ceratodontiformes; family Protopteridae; genus Protopterus; species Protopterus annectens. The sequence continues at coordinate 572,760,220 of NC_056743.1, forward strand.
AAAGACCCCAAAAGTATCTCACCAAGAGGATCAAGGGTCTCAAACAGAAGCCATATGCTGCTCGGTTAAAAAAACTCCAGCTCTACTCAGTTGCATCCCGCCTACTTCGAGGCGATCTATGCCTGACATACAAAGCTATGTCAAATCCAGAATTAATGGACATGCTCCACCTCAGTAAATCTAAATCCCTTAGAGCCACACTCTCGAGGGACTTGAACCTCAGCACAGAAATAAATAGAACTTGCTGGAGGGACAGGTTCATAACCCAGAGGCTCCCTTCGCTCTGGAATAGAATTCCAGTTCATGTGAGGCAGAGCACCTCACTGAATCTCTTCAAGAGAAATCTCGATAAGTGGATGGGGGATCGTAGGTTTGTCCCAGGGATTACTCCTGTGTCACTATTAGACAGAGGCACAGTAAACTAAACCTTAAAAAGGGCACAGTATACTCAAATCAAGGGGTGGCGTAAGCCATACAGAATCGGGCTAGGCTTATAATTGCCCCAGGGCAGATAGCCTAGTATGAACCTATGAACCTATGAATAATGAGAAAGCAGCAAGCAGAACTGTAAGGGTGACTAGAATATGCATAATGAGTCAGCATTACCGAAGCACAGAAACTCATTATCCATTTCAAGGATAGTTTGTTTAACTTGAACCACATCAGTGTTTGTAGTTTAGACCACACGGTTAAAATGAAAATAAGTAAATAAATAAACATAGGTGGAGATGGTTCTAATGAAGGCAACTAAGGTGATGCAAGTACTACACCAGAAGTCATATATATATATAGAAAATAAAATAATGCACTATGAGAATGCTTATTTGGCAGTTGGTGGAGAGGTTGTTTGCAAGCTGTAGTACCTCTGGTATAGGGTTTGATTCCTTCAGCCTTCATTTGTTTACTGTGTGACCTTGAGCAAGTCATTTAATCAGATATTACTCCCTGGCATACCTCGCAACCTCTTAGAGCAAGAAATCTGGATAAAGCCGTAAATAATGGGAGGATAAAGGCCCCAAAAACAGGGACACTTTTTAAATATTGCTCTTACAAACTCAGAAAGTTGACAGAATTACAGATTTTGCAATAGCATGGATTTCCTGAATGGTATGAAGGCCACGGTGGTGCAGCGGTTAGCATTGTCGCCTCACAGCAAGAGGTTCTCCAGTTCGATTTTCAGCTGGAGTGCCTTCTGTGCGGAGCCTGCATGTCCTTCCTGTGGTCGCGTGGGTTTCCTCCCACATCCCAAAGACATGCTGTAGGTGGATTGGACACTCTAAATTGGCCCTAGGCGTGAGTGTGTGCATGTGGGTGCCTTCTGTGGAAGGTTGGGCGCTGGGCTGGCACCTCGACACCATAAAACTCCACTGCCAATTATAAGCGGACAGGTGATCCGCTGTGGTGACCCCTAAGCGGGAAAAGCCAAAAAAAGAAGAAGAAGATGATGAAGTCTGAAACTCAAATGTCTCATCATTATTTCTGACTTAAACCCTGCATGATTTGCCAATGATATGCTAGAAAACAACAATCATATGAGAAATGAACCAAAATGATGAGGCAAAAATCTGGACATATTGCAAAAATCTGTACAGTTGAGAGGCATGCTCCCTGGCTGCCTCTGAAAAGGAACTGTGTACCCAGTGGGCCCAACTGGTTAACAAATAGAATTATTATTGCTATTATTATTGTTGTTTGTTAATGTTGTTGTTTTATTAATGGAAAGGTCATAAGAGCATGTTAGAAGCTTTTCAAGAAAATCAAAACAATTTAAGAGGGTACTTACAAAAAAGGAGGCAGCGACAGCTAGTCAGCATGGGTTAACAATAACAGGTAAGCAGCTCTGCAGAAATCTGAGGATGAATTTTAGCGCAAAAAAGGTACTGAATGAACAATGCAACATCCCTATTCAGGCTGTGGATGAGAAACAGCCATGGACTTCAAGAAAGCATGTGACAGAAGCAAAGCAATTCAGGTAAGAGTTAGAGTTTTTTAGGACCTGCAATTTTACAATAAACACTATTTACTCAAAACACACAATCATAAATGCACAGTTAACATCTCAGTAAGACATCAAGTACACTATTCAGAGCTCCATCTGATAACATCTAGAAGCAGGTAATTACTAAAGTCATGTCCATAAAACCACTAAACTACAGGGGAGCATGCCAGTTGTATGGTAGTCAAGTGTTCAGTTAAATGCAGGTGAACAGAATGTTCTTTCACAGAAGAAGGTGCATATGTTTAGTATCTGTACCTTTCCCAAAGTGCACCCATTCAAGTCTACCTTCCCAAACTTCAGTCAGAAGTCAGCAGCTTGAACTTTGTGAATACATTTCAGGATTTTGAAAAGAATGAAGTACAATTTGAAGGAAGCTTCAGCTGCCACATACTTCTCTGTACTTTTACAATCTCTCCTACATATATTTCTTTAAGCTTTCCAAACTTGCAAGAATGTGTTACCTTGTGGTTTAAACATATCTCTCATAAATCCCCAGAGCCTATTTTAAAGCAGTTTGCTTTCTTACTTCACAGGACCATATTCAGTCTCTTGATCCTCCCAAAATCTCTTCTATAATCTTTCTAACTGAATTTAAGAATATTGACAGTATGACAAGCTTTCTAATGTAGGAAAGAGAAATGTAGTCATCGCTCACTTTAACCTTGAGTACTTAAGGGTCCATTTGACCATTAACTTAAAGGACATCTTACACACTAACCATTTCAAGTTTCCAGATAAAGGTTCTTAACATTTCATTCCCATGGTTGAGAATATATAACAATATATGACTTAAAAAAATACACATTTTTTTCACATTATTGAATTTTGATAGGTGAGCTGCTATATTCTGCTGCCACCATTTTAAAGGGCAGGCCATGTTCCACTTTCTGCCATAGATTACACTTCTTTTCCAATGATTGAGTCTACATTCCCAGAAAACTGAAAAGCAAATGCTAAGCATAATCATCTCATATTTTTCATATAGCTTGTAAAAGTTCCTTGTAGAGCTCCTTAAGAAAAATAAATCTGAGTTAAACACATACGATTGCTTGATAAAAGACTTCCCCAACACTTTCCATATAGAGTTAACTTCCATTGTGCATGCTATAATTAAATTCCATTCCTTATCCCTAACCTCCAAAAGCCACATACCGCCCTTAATATTTTGATTTGTCTCTTATTAAAATATAACTGTCTTTGGGTATGTTTCCCCTAATACTTTGAACTTTTCCATATTCAATTGTAATTCCATGTGCCCCAATGTCTGATATAACATTTTCATAATACAGTTTGCAAAACATATACCCTTTATGAAAACTAAAATTTTGTCTAGATAACTAATCAAGATGGGTAAGTACATTTTCTCCATAATTTGCCATCATCATGTATTCATGTCTGCAAACAGTGTATAGTTCAATATCTTGCTGTAATGAATTGAAGGGAACCTTGCTCTGCCACAAAACAGGTATTCAGCATAGCCCAAACTTACTCAAGGCTCAGTCCAGCAGATGTTCTCCCGTGCAACAGCTCCACTGGTATTTCAGGCAGGGAGCCAGATCTGACAGAGCTGCATGACCATGGGGCTGTCCACAGTAGAAGCTCCATTTATAAAGTGGCATAGTTGACATGCCTGCATTCTCCCCATCCAAGGCAAGGAATGGGCTTGAGCACCACTAATTTCCCAGTTTAACCTCAGAACTTTGGGGATGGCTCATGCTCCATCGAATCACAGAAGTACACATGTATGGTCCCATGTTTCCACCTATGACTTACTTAACCTGCAATGCAGCTTCACCTGCATAAGGAACTCAGTACTGCTGGCAGTCTGGCCTTCTACCAGGTACTGCCTGCAATACCTAGTCCCACATACAGATGGAGCTTCTGCCTTTCCAAGAGTACTGTTTAGCACAATGAACAGTTTTCTTTCCAGCACTAACCTAGTTGACATATATCACATGCAAACATTCTTTATTGTAGGCAGTGATAGTGGTGATTCACATACCTCCTACTTTTCATCCCTAGGAGTGATCTTCCAGTGCTAGACAACTATTATAGAAGTTACTAGGAATCTTATCTTGTTCCATTTCTCTTCTGTTACTTTTTATTAGAATATAAATGCATTTCATAAGCTATCAGTTTATTGTCTGATTGTCCAACTGAGTGAGGGATTGACTGTGTTGTAGTCTGTGATGAAATTTGCTGCAGATTACATTAAGCATACCTATCTATCCAGTGCAAGCTGTTTATCCCCAGAATTGCGGCATCAAAATGCAGGACCAGATGTCTCAGAATTAGAAAATACCTGGTAAGTGCTCTGCATAGAGAAAATAAACTTAAGTATAATTCCAGTGAAGAAACTAAAGTAAAAACTATATATTTTAGAATTAATAACCACAAAATTATGTGCAGCAGTGAGAAAATGGAGCTAATGGTTACAGCACAAATTGAAGATTTATTACAAATATCAGGTTAGTTAAGCACTTTCATCCAGTAAGATTTCCAGACTTCATCAGAAATAATCCACAATTTTAAGTTTAATTAAATACTAACCAACTCACATGAACCTAAAAGGTCTTAAAGTGATACTCCACCATAGACAAAATATATAATATATAATTAAGCCTACTATATATTTTCTCCATATTACTTTAGTAGGGAAGTCATTAATTTCTGTATTGATATTTATAGGTCTCTGAAGAGTCTCTTCTCTCTTTAAAAATAAGAGCGTGATCTCTGCTTGATCTGCCCACGTCCTTGCTCATACTGTTATTTTTTGTACCAGATTCTTGGATATAAAACAATAATCTAATTTTGAAAAATATTTATTTTTGAGATTAATTTCTCTACTTTAAATTTGCGTTGGATTCCTCGATCACCACAGATCAACCAAATACAATTGAGAAAGGAGCTGGAACATTGTGGGATTATGGATCTTAGAAGCATGGTAACCTTTACTGGAGGACCTATTATTCTTCAGTTTCAGTAACTGTGTTGAACTCTCCTACTGAGATAATATTCTGAGTCTTGATTTCTTGAATTTCTTGAATACCTCCAATTATATTGCAGATAAGCCAAACAGCAGTTGCATAGAAGAATGAGCGATTTGGGCACCTAATGGAGCTGGCACAGAGGAAAAGATGAATGATGAAGCATTCTTTGCTCAGCTTGTGTGTGTGTGTGTGTGTGTGTGTGTGTGTGTGTGTGTGTGTGTGTGTGTGTGTGTGTGTGTGTATGTGTATGTGTATGTGTATGTGTGTGTGTGTGTGTGTGTGTGTGTGTGTGTGTGTGTGTGTGTGTGTGTGTGTGTGTGTGTGTGTGTGTGTTGGTGGGGATGGATGTAGGCATATGCTAGGAGCATGGCCATTTTGTCAGTGCTGCAGTAAGTGAATGGTCAAAAACGGTGTTATTTCTCCATGCATGTCTGGATATTTTTGCTCAAGGCAACATTATGCAGCCATCTAGGTGATGTCTGCCCAGCATCTCAGAGGAAGATATGGCCAAGCAAGTAAAAAAGCACAATGTGCAATAGTATAATGACACCTCACCTGATCTGTTCCACTTGGCAGTTCATGACTGGCTCTCACCTAAAGAAAAACACGTGAGAATTGATATTCCCTTATAATTTAATTTAATCTGAACTACTTCATTAAGAATAATAGCTACAATGCATTCTTGTCTTTTGAGCAACTAAATTCAGAAAATTTTATGAGTTTAACAATTTCCCAATAAATAAAGACAATCTTCTTTAGTGAAATATACATCTCACAAACAGCAATCTATCTTAAATTTATTTAATTAATATATAAAGTTTTGACCTTTTTTCTGGAAAATTTAACCTACTGATGTTAAGGGTGGAAATAATTCCTAACTAGATATGTTCTGTCAGAACAGGAAACCTTCAAATATTGGGCCCCATTGACATAATAATCTAACTTGAATTGTGCCATATAGCAGGAAAGGAGGAAAGAAAGAAATAGAAAATAGGAAAGAAAAAGAAAAGCAAGGAGGAAAGAAAGAAAGAAAAGATAGGAAAGAAAAAGAAAAGCAGAGGCATAAATAAACAAACAAAAAAAAAGGAAAAATCACTTTGAACCTCCTCATTACCCAGTGCCAGAACAGAGGAACCTACTGTCTTAATTCAGTTCATGTATTCATTTAACGATCAGTATAAATATCTTATCAGGGTCTATATTATTTCAGTGAACGCTTAAAATAGCGAATGCTATTTAATACACCCATTAAAGTCAAAATCCCTAAGTCTCGAACACACGGAACAGTGATATTTTTCCCAGGGAGAAAAATCGTTGATCCGTATTTAAAAAAAAAAAAACACAAAATAAAGTGGGGAGCTTTGCACCCCCACACCCCCCTACTTAAATATACCAACTCCAGGATCGCACTACAGTGGAGGAAATGGCAAAGTCCTGAACACGGCCCAGTGATTTTTTTTCCCCTTGAAAAAAAATTGCTGTTCCGTGTCTTCGGGATTTAGGGATTTCAACTTTATTGGGCCGATTAAACAGCGTTCGCTGAAATAATATAGACCCTCTTATCTGACTCTCTCATTAAATTAATATATTGCTTTCATATGCTCAGTTTATTTTCTGCACTTTCAGCTCTGTCTCATCTTCATATACTTAATCAAATGAGGCACTAGTGTCTCACAATACACTTACTTAAAAAAAAAACTTTTGTAGTTAGCACAGGGCTTCAATCTGAAATTAACAAATTGTTTTCTTTGACTAGCTTGTGAACTCAGATCCTAGTACAGATATATAATTTCCCTTTACGCAATCCAACTCTCTTTCTCATTAAAAACATTCAATCACCTGTTTGTGTAACAAGTTTGGAAAATTTAATAATTGCAGCCCTAAACTTCCTGTCATCCTAGGATCTGATATGGAGTCTGGGTCATATCTGAATCAATAGACACCACTGTTACCTTAGTGAAATATTTAGTAGTGTATAAGGCCATAGCTTATAGGCCTCTTGTCTGTTTTAACGATCTGGGGATACTGGTCATTTTGAGATCAATAATTCATTGCTTTTTTTTTTTCCAAGGCATAGCATTTTTCTTGTTGGCCACTATTATCTTCTTGTATGGAAACTTAGTCTGGAGTTCTCTTTGATGTAACTCTAAAGTTTATATTCAGTTTGAATTTTCCTTAATCAGGTGAAATCACACTGTCTAGCTTTTTCTCTAATAATTTATCTGACTACTTGATTTTTTGCTGGGATGAGGAGATTGTTTATGATTTTACTTCCTCTTCCTTTCAAATGAAAAGGGCTTTAGAATTTCATACATCAGGAAGAGTACAGGTCCTCCTCCTGACCTTTGCCCCACTGAGTGAATTTCATTATGTGTCTGTGCTTGTTGGCTCATACTTCATCAGAGCTTGACCTCCACTAACTCTGATGAGGCCTCTGACCCCAGTAATCCATCTGATCTCCATTAGATGATTCCTGCTGCCACTGCCTGATTCTGTTAATTTTGCTGGGGCCAAGACTCCTGATTCCTAAATCTTGTTAGACTTTATATTGTCTGTATTGTATCCCTTTGGGATCTTTGACTTAGTCCTGCTTGGTTCCCCAGGCCCATTTTTTTTTCAGAAATCCATTCTCGTCCTGTACTCTTACTGAGGATACTCCATCCTGACTAATCCTGCTAAAATATATGAAGCTGTTCTTTCTGTGAGAAATGCTTGACTTCTTTATGCCTGGTGTGGGCCACTGCTGCCAGTAATTCTGGTGATGTCCCTTCTTATTAATCCAGTTGTCAGCCTCCAAAACCTTTATGTCACCCCAGCTCTATAAACTGTACACAGGCACAGCACTTTGGGACTCTCCTGCTGGCTAGTGTTCCTCTCCTAGTGAAAGACTAGGTAGATATGTGTAAAACTCTTTCATTTTTTTTTCTGAAAAGTTTTTGCAGAAATGCCATATGCTGACTTGGTATCTATCTTCTCCAACTAAAACATAAACTGAGCCATCTTGCATGCCAAATTGCACCTTATTGCTGAGTACATGGGAATCGCAATAATATCTCCATTATGAAGGTTTGAAGCAGTGTATTCTAAATGAACAAGGTAAATCCACCAAATGACTGTATTCAGACTGCTTAAATGAGACTAGAGTCAGTCAGAAATGTTGATGCCTTAAGGATAATGTCAGGAAGCATTTTTGTGAAAGGAGTGCATAGCTTTTGTGAGCAGTTTAACAGATGAGAAACAACATTTAAGAGTTAATGTAGTAGCAGCAGCAAGGCTAAGAAGAATGTATTGGTTATTTAAGATGAACAGTTTTCCAAACTGGTACAAACAACTTGCAGACGTATTTGCCTAATCTGCAACAAGCTCCTTAAATGTGTTTCTATGTTTACTGCAGGGCAATAGCCAAGTGCACATCACAGGAGAGGAGATTTCAAAAGGGTAGCATTGTAGCAAATTATCCATATTATCACAGATAGATTTCATTGAAATATCTATGGAAAACAACATACAGGGCAGGGACAAGCAGACAATGCCTCAGGAAATAAAACATCACAGTCCATTACTGTGCTTAGGTACAATGCAGCCGTCATTGCCAAACAGATAATATGCTGGTAAATAAGCCATGTTGTCACAGCTGCATTACAGCAACACCTGCCTCAGGGAAAATAATACACCATGTGATAGTTCAGTTGGTTTCAGTACATTATGATATTGGCACTAAAGGTAGAAGATTAACAGAAATATTTTACTGTTTACTTTATTAGTAAACAGTGTAGCTACTTGACTTAGAGCTGCAGAGTTAATATTTTAATCTAGTTGTGAATTTGCCATGCTTCTGCTAAAAGCAGATGGTTCTTACTGTTTATAACTGATGGAGTGATAGGAGGGATTTCAGAAATGTCAGCTGCTAGGTGCTTTTTTATATCTGATGTTATACTTTAAATGGGGATGAGGTGCAGTTCAGTTGGTGAATTTTTGCTACTTGCTGAAAATTGTCCACTACTATTAAATATATTTCAACAACCTTAAAAATATATTTTAACAACCTTAAGGGTTAATTGGGATTGGGAGAAGTGAGAGTTTAATGAAGAGTATGTAGATCATCAAAGATATTATCTGATGCACAGCAGAATAATACTCAACTAAGCTTGTTGTCATTTAAGTTAAAGGGACAACAACAAAAAGTTGTTACACAGTTCTAACAGGAGTATTACTTTTAGGTATACTGGGATGAGTTTACAGTGAGGCATATTAAAAATATATATAGTATGATTCTCTTTTCAAGTGTTTTCAAATGCTACTCTTTATGGATCAGGACTGACATACACCTCCATTTATCAAGTCTTTGATATAACAGTGGGAATCCCTGTATAATCAGCATACTCGACTCTGAATCCCACAGGGCAGGATCATTGTATTCCTTTAAAAATTGCATTTCCACTTGCATATTGTGCTTTTAAAGTTTGAAAAATGAAAGAACTTAGTTAAAGGTTGATTTCTGAAGACTGCTTGAAATTTGACTGGGGGAGTGATACAAACCACCACACAGAAGGCAGCAGGGCATTATGGCCAAAGCAGTTAGAGACAGTAAGAACAGAACCTTATCTCAACAAAATGTAGTAAGTTTAAATTTACATACAATCAGCCTTACAATAAAAATGCATTTACTGCATTAGTTAACTGACATCTTAGAGGTTCATAGGTTCGTAGGTAGGTACTAGGCTATCTGCCCTCAGGCCTATATAAGCCTAGCCAAACATGTTCCCTGGCTTTCACCACCCAAGAAAATTATTTTCCTGAGCCCCTGTTGAGCAGAGCCACAAAAGTGATTCCCGAGGTGAATTCCCTATTTCCCATCCAATTGTCAAGATTTTTCTTAGAGGGCTAATGAGGAGCTTTGTTTGACATGAATGGGTAGTCTGTTCCAGAGCATGGGAAGTCTCTGGGACAGGAATCTATCCCTCCATCATGTCCTGTTTATTGTGGTGACAAGGTTTAGGTCCCTGGAGCGTGTGGCTCGGAGAGATTGGGATTTCTTTAAGTGTAGTATGTCTAACAGATCTGGGTTTGACATGGCTTTGTATGTTAGGCAGAGGTTGCCTCTGAGTAGGCAATATGCGACGGAGTAGAGCTGGAGTTTTTTTGAGATGGTCTGCATATGGCATCTGTTTGAGGCTGGTAATCCTCTTTGTGAGGTATTTCTGTGGCCTTTCTAGTTGTTGTAGATGTTTTGCGAGGTACTTGCCAAAAGGGAGCATTGTACTCTATAATGGGTCTGATGAGGGATGAGTAGAGAGGAACAATGACCTCTTTTTTTCTGGAGAAGAACCCCTTTGTGATGAGGTGTACCATGTAGAAGGATTTCCTGACTACTGTGATGTGATTATCAAAGGAGAGACTACTGTCCACCTGTGTCCAAAGGTCTCTTATCACACTTTCAGTGTTTAGTAGACTACTGCCTGTGTGGTAGTTCATGGGTACAGTGTTTTTCCCAAAGGGGATAACAATGCACTTCTTGGCATTGAGCTTGAGGCCATGACTTTGACATCAAGCGTCAGTCTATGTGTGGCCCCTTTGTAGAATGTCCACATCATTAGGCAATTCTATTATGGCTCCTAGTTTGCAGTCATCTGCGAACTTCATTAGCCAAAGGCCTGCTGTGTTAGCCTGGACTTTTGAGAAGTAGATGCCAAACAGGAGAGGTCCTAGGACTGAAACCTGTAGTACTCTACTTGTCACTGGTCTGAAGTCAGATTTGGACACGGCTACTTTCACTGTGTGGGTTCTGTCAGTGAGCCAGTTGGCCACCCATCTTGTGACATAGTGATTTATGCCCAATTTAGTGAGTTTATCTATAATTCCAGAGTGGGGGGTGGTGTCAAAAGCCTTGGCGAGGTCAAGACAGGTCGTGTGCACCACCTTACCCTCGTACACAGCTCTGGTGACTGCTTCAAAGAAGTCAATCAGGTTTAGGAGACATGATCTACCTTTTACAAACCCAAACTGAGTGGGGTCTAGAGTATCTTTATTAATAAGCTCCAAGATGATACGTTCCATGGCCTTGCAGACCAGGCTAATGAGGCAGTAGTTCCCGGGGTCCGTGGTAGCATCCCCTTTGTGGAGTGGGATAACCATTGCTGTGTGCCATTCAGTAGGTACAAAGCCTGAGGTGAGGCTATGATTGAAAATGGCACTTAGGTGGGGTGCCAGTTCATTCTGTAGTTGGCGCAGAACGCAGCCTGGGATGTTGTCTGGTCCCATGGATGCTGTGTTCTTGGCTTTGGAGAGTGCGGTCTTTAATTGTGCATCCGTGATTACAGGGATTTTGCACTCTTTCAGTATGGAGATGGGCCCTTTGGAGGGTGAAGGGGGGTAAAGTTTGAACTGAACCTATCTGCCAGAATGTTGGCAATATCAGTTGGTTCTGTATATCTACTGCCATTTTGCTGTAGCTCAGAGCAGATCTGAGTGTTGCCATTGAGATTCTTGACATAGCTGTAGAATGCTTTGTGGTTGTCTTTAGAATCAATGGTGATTTTATTTTTATAACTGACTTTGGAGGAGTTTATGAGAGATCTCAGCTTCTTACTGAGGCTGACCGGGGAGTTCCTGCAATCATGGGATTTTACTCTTTTGCAACAGCTTCTTCCTTCTGTTGTAATGTTTGTTTATGGCAGGGGACCACCAGATTGGCTTCCTTTTTTGGGAGGATAGCATCTTGGTTCTGTTGGGGATGGCACAATCCATGCACTCGTTATGTGCTTATACCATGCATTTGTTTAGGATTCAGCAGTCATACCTATATTTTCTATCTGTATGGGTGTCGTGAAGTTTGCCACTTCTTTCTTAAAAAGCATGAAGTTGGCTTTGGAGAAGTTTTTTTATGGTGGTTTCCTTAATGGGGGGTGAGGGTGGGATATGGATGTTTAGGGTGATTAGCTTGTGGTCAGATCTGACCAGGGAGGAGTTGACCTCTGGTGTGGTACATCGGTTACCCATATTGGTAATGACCACGTCCAGGATTTTGTTGCCCCTGGTGGGGGTATGGACAAGCTGATCCAGGGGATTGTAATTTATGAATTCCAGAAAATGCTGAGCAAATGAGTTAGTACTTGAGTAGTTTTCCCAGTTGATGGGGGGGGGGGGGGGTAGTTGAAATTGCCCATTATTAGGGTATTGGGCTGTACCTTAATATTTTCCAGTATATCAAGAAACGTGGAGTGGCTATCCTGGGGCATGGCGGGAGATCTGTAACAAGCTACAATCCAGTGTTAGTTGCACTTGGATAATTTTGGATACATTGTGTTGAGCAACTAACCTGGAGGTGTGGATATCCTTAATGAATATGGACACTCCTCCTTTAGTGTTTTGGTCCAGGTTAGGTGGCGGAAAGGTGTGGTATGAATTATAGCCTGGTAATGCAGGGGTGCTCTCTGGAGCATTGAACCAGGTCTCAGTCACTGCACAGATGTTGACGTTCTCCATTTTAAGGAGTGCCTCGAGTGAGTGCATTTGGAGGTTTAGACTTCTAGCATTACCCTCAGATTTTGCTTGCTTGTACCTGCTACGGTGGTGAGTTTGTCATTTGAACCTTGCCTAAAAAAGGCACTATAGGGATGGCAAGAGCCTTAGCCAATATCTGGAATCTGAGGGGTGACAGGTGCAGGCCATCTCTGGCAAAGCATCATGGTCTGCTGATCATGTCGTCCCAGGCAGACAGTTACTGGATCCCCTTAGAATGACACCAGAAGCTTAGCCAATTGTTGAAATTAATCATTTTATCCCTGTACTGTGGCATCATTCTGGGCAATGACAGGATGCTGCTCAGGACTATGGTCATACCTGCTTGGGCTACATGATCCGAGAGCTCCTCCAGCTGTCTTTTCATGTAGTACAGGGAGGTACATCTCAGGTCATTCACGCCAACATGGATAATGACAGAGTCATATCTGTACTTATTGTGGAGTGACCTGAGTGCGTGCATTATGTGGCAGATCCAGGCAGCTAACAGTAGTCTCCTTGTTTAGCTTGGTGAGTGGGAAATCAGTGTGCGTGACTATAGAGTCATGTAGGACTAGTGTGTTGGGTACGTTGTTTTGCCTTATGGGCTGAGGTTGAGTGGCACACTGATTTTGGAGGCTATGTGTCATTTGGGTAGTGTTGGGGGGTGGTGGTTGCTGGCATTTCAGCTGTGGAGGTCTCTGTTGCTTGGACAAACTTTTATTGAGAGCCTCCATGAATGTAGGTTTGTGTTTTGTGTTTCTATGTGTGGGTTTAGGTGGTGTAGGTTTTGAAGGACTATGTGTTGAGTGTGGTGTGGTGCAGGTGTTTACCTTCTCCTCTTGACTGTCTAGTCTAGTCTTGGCTGGAGAGAGTTTGGCTTCCAGTTTGGCTATATAAGTGCATCTCTCACAGGTTGTAGTGTTGGGTGGTAGGAGGAGAGAGTTGTCAGTGTATATGAGGCAATTGCTACCTTGCCCCAAGATGCCCAGATTCATCAGGTGGACAGGGGAAGACACCATGAGCTGACCCTTTGACATGCCTGGATAGGTGCTTATTAATTTAACTACTAAAAACTGTTTTCCTCTTGACAAGTGAGGAAAGTTGAATGTTGTAGTAATTTGTAGATTATTTAGTGCTTGCAATGAGTTTTGAACAAGTGCTGAGTACAAAGAAACAGTTTTCAGTGCTAGAACTAGAAAAACTGGCTAGTTCTAAGGAAAAATTTGAAGAGCAGACTTTCTGGCACCATGAATAGTTTAACCCGAGTCAAACACCTCTGTGCGATGTGCAAAACCAAGCAAACACAGGTTTTTAAACAGAAAGATGAAAGGGATAAAATAGCCAAAATAGCCAATAAAACTACAGATTCTGAGCTGAAACCACTCCTCCAGTGACAGGCTGCTCAAAGCTCACCACTCTCACTGATGAACAGAGAAAGCTTCTATCTCAGTAAGGTCTGGGCAACACAGAAACTACAAAACAGCCCAGAATTCAGCAAAATCTGAAAATGGACTCTATTGGTTATAGAAAGTTGGGAAACCAGTAGAGGGATAGGATTTTTTTTTTTCGAAAACAGATACAATAATACAAACACTTTCAAGGCAGAAAAATGGCTATTGCACTGGAGTGTGTAGTCCACAACAGTTAAACAGTTGAAAAACACTTAAAAACGATCAGTTAGAGTGCAAACAGTATCAGAATTAAAAACAGTTCAAATAAGTTGCAAAGTTAATATAAAATGCTCAGAATAGTACGGTTAGTGAAAATAAGCAATAAAAAGCAAAACAGAGGTACTTAATCCACTCAAAGTCTCCCTTATCTCTCTCTCTGCTGTTGTAGAACTCTGCAGGGCTCCCAGGCAGGATCTTGCTGATGTAATAAAAGCGCAAAAACTGCATAAACACGGGTTTTTAAACAGAAAGATGAAAGGGATAGAAATAGCCCAAATGGCCAATAAAACTACAGATTCTGAGCTGAAACCACTCCTCCAGCGACACATAGGCTGCTCAAAGCTCACCAATCTCACTGATGAACAGAGAAGATTCCTTCTATCTTAGTAAGGTCTGGGCAACACAGAAACTACAAAACAGCCCAGAATTCAGCAAAATCTGAAAATCGGAGTCTACTGGTTATAGAAAGGCAGGAAATGAGTATAGGGATAGGATTGGGGAGGTTGTTTTTTTCAAAAATTAAAAGAGATACAGTAATATAAACACTTTCAAGGCAGAAAAATGGCTATCGCACTTGGGTGTGTAGCCCACAACAGTTAAACAGTTTAAAAACACTTAAAAATGATCAGTTAAAGTGCAAACAGTATCAGAATTAAAAAAAAAAACAGTTCGAATAAGTTGCAAAGTTAATGAAAAAATGCTCAGAATAGTGTGGTTAGGAAAAATAAGCAATAAAAAGCAAAACAGAGGTACTTAATCCACTCAAAGTCTCTCTTTTCTCTCTCTGCTGCTGTATATCTAGACAGGATCTTGCTGAGGTAATACAAGCACAAAAACTGTGCAAACACTGGTTTTTAAATAGAAATATGAAAGGGATAGAAACAGCCCAAAATGGCCAATAAAACTACAGATTCTGAGCTGAAACCACTCCTCCAGCAACAGGCTACTCAAAGCTCATCTTCTCACTGATAAACAGAGAAACTTCCTTCTATCTTAGTAAAGGCTGGGCAACACAGAAACTACAGAACAGCCCAGAATTCAGCAAAATCTGAAAAACGGACTCTTCTGGTTATAGAAAGGTGGGAAACGAGTAGAGGGATAGGGTTTTTTTTTTTTTTTTGAAAATTGAAATAGATTTGATTAAGAAAGGTTCTTTAAGCTTTACTACTTAAATATTGGGACATGTCATTAGGTGGATCTGTTTTCTTCTTCCAGAGCATTATTTGAGCCTTTGAAAGGAACCTTGTTCATTGTGTTCCAGTTGTTGTGTCTTTCGGCTTTTGCCGGTTAGGGGTCGCCACAGCGGAACTCCGGTCCGCTAATGATTGGTAGTTGTTTTTTATGTGCTGAGTTACCAGCCCTGATGCACAACCTTCAATGAAGGTACGCCCATTCATGCATGTCTCCACGCAGAAGACGCTCTAGCTGAGAATCAAACCAGACAGCGTCTTACTATAAGGTGACAATGCTACCGCAGCATTGTGTGCCAGTACAGAAGAATATCCATCTTTTTTTCTTGATAGGGCCCAGTGATGGACAGTAATGATTTAACCACTAACGAAAGAGAGCATGACTGAAGAACATCTCCTTGACTGTGTTGTCTTTTACTAGCTATGGAACTGAAATGCTTACACCAGCAACCATGTAACTGCATCAGCATACCTGGCCATATATCAAGAAATGTTGTCATAAAGCATTATCTGAATTTGTAGCTTTCCTGTAAATATGTCAGTGATTTAAGAAGCAGTTTAAGCCTGGAAGCAGCACTTCTTCAACCAAATAATTTTTTTCTGGGATATTAAGTGGCAACGTTTAGTGCTTGTATTGAAACATGTGGACTTCACTTCTCTCAGGCTTGGGTTAACCACATCCCAGAAGAAATATATCATAAAGAGAGGAAGGAAAACAATAAAGATAGGAGTCAACAAGCAGTATATAATCTGCAGCAGTGCAATGCCCATTTCTGTGACCATCTATATAATCATAGTACATCATTCTCAACCCTGAACGTCAACACCAAAATACGCTAAGAAAGTAGTCATTGCTGTTTTGTCACTTCAGAATTTTTTTGATGTTTCCAAATTTATGAAGGTTGTGACAATGCATCCATAGTGTACAGTGTTGATAGCTGCAAGTTCCAGCACAACAAATTTGCAAGAGTGGCAGACAGCAGTTGTTAGCTGTGTGGGTTTATAGGCCTCAGTCTCAGTGTCTTCAGTATATTTATCAGACTACTTAACATTGAAACTCAGGAACAACCATAAGACACACACACACACACACACACACACACACACACACTTGCTCGCACGCTTGCTTTGCTTTACTTTACTTTGTTGCCATAGCTGATGCACGGTTTTTCACACCCAGAAAATAGACAAGTAGGTTTGGAAGCAATGGAATATTAACCACTTACAGAGATAGCATGCTGATAAACTCGTGTCAAAAGGAGGTTTAACAGAGATCTTTGCCTGTAGATGGAATACAGGGAAACTATTAGAGGAGATGTAACCAAGAAGGGACGCTACAAAGCTTTATCTGCGAATACACTATAGTCATGCAGTTTGAAGCTCAAAACTGCTAATTACCTACTGTGAGATGTCAAACTACTGCCGCATCTTCCCATTATCAGCTGTAATGCTAAAAATAAATACATTATGTGAATGTATTCTGTGAAAAATGACACTGTAGTAGGTGATCCATTGCGAAGTTAAAAAAGACATTCCATCAGGCTTATACAGATGTTTTAACTGTACTGAAAGTGTGAAAACAGCTTATTTATGTGCCAGTTTTTACTAACAGGACAACACCTGTAGTGTTTCATCCATTTTAAATATACAGCAGCAAAAAATAATGCAATATTGACTGACATGCAGGAACAGTCTTTTTAAATAGCCTAATACACAAAAGAACCCAAAGTAAGGCATGAATAAAAAACCTTGGGTTGGCTTTCTGACACAGGGACAACTTTTTAATGAAGTGAAGCAACATTCTCATATGCCACAAAGAAACCTTTCCTTAAAGGACACTCCTTTCATTTTTCACACACAGAGTATTACTATACTGATGCGGAGACTCTTTTTATCTCACCACCATCTGGTTTACATACTGATAGAATGTAAATTTTCTGAACTAAAAAACTCCCTTCTCTCCCAATCTGAATACAATATCACATCCCCAGGAATCCATTTTATTTTATTTGTGTGTTAATGTGGCAGCCTTTAAAAGTTATTCTTTTAGGGTTGACTGAGAAGTTGCATTCTGCTTAATAGACTTGCTCAGGACAGAAGTGGTGGATGAAAGAATTAAACCCAGGACTATAGCTTGAACTTCTTCAGCTGCTTATAGCTTTAACTCTGTGCTACACTGCCAGGCAATAAGGAGATATAGGGCCAGTGGTAAAGAGCAATTGATGCTCAGCTGGAGGGCATAAAAAGGGGAGGGGGGGGTTACATATGAAAAAAAATAATTTATTCATCTTTTACAGTCTATGTCTTCAACTCATATCACACAAACAATATTTTCATCCTGGCTATCATCTTATGGACAACCATTGATTTAGCTAGGCAGTTTAAAACAGGGGAATTAAGGCTATGAGCTTCATTAAGTATGATTTCCTCAAACTCCATCTGCAAGCTGGGTAACTCTTGAGTAAGTCACTTAACTCCTCGGCTGCCCCTGCATCACAGACTTACCTGCTTAACATAGTATAAAAAAATTAAATAAGTAATGGCATAACAGTGCCCACACCTCCATTGTCATTTACAGACTAAGAGCTGTGAATTAGTGTGTGAGAAGCCATTCATTTTCAGTAAGACGTCAGTCAGCAACAGAGATGTAAGAACACCTGATAGCTAATGATGCCAGCTAAAATAACATGACTAACAAGGAGCTGTAAAACTCCAGGGAATTTTGTAACTGGAAAAATTATGCAATCAAAGGGTTGGGGAAGGTATGAAACAACATTGTATCCAGGCATATTCTGCATAATCAAAGGAAAAATCCTGCAAAAAATATGAATTATAGAGACAAAAAGATTATTAATATGCAATCTTTTATGTGCAGTATGGCTGTAGCATAACTTACTTAAAGTTAGTAGTATTTATCAAAAAGCTTGATTTTATGGTTATAGGTGGCAACAGTTAGAATGATCATTTATTAACAGTGTAAGGGATAATATTTGGAGAAATGGGCAACTTACTTTTTTTTAGTATGAGGTGGGTTAGGGGAACAGTAGATGGTTGGGAAAATAAAAAAGTTTCTGGATACAGTTCTGGTGGGAAGGGCTTATACCTGTGATCCAATTTTGTTTTCTGATTGAAAACAGGAGTGCCATTATAACCCATCAGACATTCAAAGCTCAAATGCTCCACTCCATTTTTAAAATCATATGCCCCCCCACCCACCCACACACACACACACACACACACAGATTTAGCCAATCCAACCAGCTAGACATTCCAATGAACTTTTCTCAGAAGATTTAGATATTCAGTGATATTATATATCCTCGCCTTCAGTACATGACCAGTTAACTGACTTAAAGAATTGTTAGCATTCCCAAAATATTGTTGTACTGTTATAGAGGCAATCTGCAATATAATTGAACAGCTAAGTTGCACATGACTCTGGTAACTTATAAATGCAAGTATTTACATTCTTTTTCTAGTGTGTGACATTTAATTTGTATTGGAACTGTTTCTTTTTTTGTTAGTAAATATACAACATAATTCTGCCCAAGTCTTCCCTGAAAATGGATGCTTCCCAGTAGATATAGCATGGTTTTAATTATAAATATGGAAGTCCCTTATTATAATGAAGTCCTATGCATGACATACAGGTTGTAAAACGGTGCCACCTACATAGACAATATTACAATATGGTAAGCTAACGCACCATGCACCCAACTACACAGCAGAAAGAAAAAGAGAGAGAGCAAAGGTAACAGTGGAAGCAAACGCCAGTCCAAAACTAAACACCTCTACTTAAATGAAAATAAAAGCAATATTCTTAAAAAAATGCAGGTATTAATTGAACCATGTTCCATAACATAAAAACTCCACTTCCTTTCTTTGCTTCACACTGACACTCTGAAAATCGCATAAAATCCATGCACTGCAAAGGATAGTAAGTACTTGGGATATCAATGACCAAGAAGTGATACTTCAGGAAGTATCAGCAAATAACTATGACTTTGAGTGTGAAACCTGCCAATGACAATTATTTGTACACACCTCAAGAAATATAATTTCCTGACAAACATTATTTATACACATCTCAAGAAATATAACTTCCTGGTAAACATTATTATGCTAAGTCTTACCTTTTCTGTAATAAATGAATGTCTTTATCCACTGGTGATGTTTTGTATTGAAGGCAAGTTTTATACAACATTTCAAGCACAACAAAAATGAAGATAGAATTCATAATAAGCATGTAATACTGCTGTATGCCGGCATTCATGTGCGTGTCCACTGAGCTGGCTTGTATATATCCACCTGAGTATTGTACACAGAGTAGAAATGCAGTGCTCTGTCTCATGCCTGAATTGTCCTTACTTCTGTAGCTGCTTTTTACAGGCAGTGCAGAGTGTCTGGAGTTTATTGCATCTCCAAATACTGATGCGTACAGAGAAATCCAGCATACTCAGTCTGAGTAGTGCATATGTTAGTGCCATCTATTCAATTAAGAGATTGCATTTCTGGGATATTAATGCTGACTTTGCTTACAGTTACAGCTGTTTGCACATTTTTTATTTTCCTCATCAATGTGTCCTCCTGTGTTGATTTGTTTTACACATACAATTTTTTACTAGTGCTGTAAGGAAAAGTGTGTTCTGAATCCTCTTTTCCCCTTCTGAACTGTATAGTCTGAGCAAATACAGAAACAGCAAATGTATACAAAAAAATCATATAAAAATGATGAGTGAATGTCACTGCTTTAACTAGCAGTAGGCTGGTTGGTGTTGTGAATTGTTTTGCCATTTAGATCTTTTTTTTTGTTACTTGGTAGAATGGTATGCAATTTAATATATTATTACCGACTCTACTTGTCTAGTTGTCAAGATCTAATGTATTGTTTTCTTGCATTTTTGATTTAAAATGAACACTTTTAAGGGTAGAGTTTGGTGCTAGTCAAACAGGAACTCTCTTCCTACTTTTGCACTTCCTTTACTAGAGATACCACCAATTATAGAAGTAATTGACTGTGGTTTGGACCACAGCACAACACTTACCAGCGTGGCAAGTCACAAGCTAGAAGAAAAAGAAAGAAAAGTATAACTTCCCATGCAGAGCCTGTTTTCTCTCTCTCTCTCTTTAGACACATTTTCTTTTTGCAAACTACAACTGCTAAAACCTAAACAAATTCAAGTACTATTTTGCTTTTGGAAAAAAAAATGTTTTCTATGAAAGGAGAAAGGCAGATGCTGGCTGATTTGTATAAAATTAAGTACTTGTGTCTTGATGTAGTAAAGGTGACATCAGATGTAATTCAGAGGTGATTATAAGAAGTATTTATTTATTTTATTTAACATTTGTTAACTGGGAAACTCTGACTTGTACAGAGCCTATTTTCAGCAGAGGCCTGGGGAGAAAAGCTCCAGTCGCATGTCTTTGGAATGTGGGAAGAAACTGGAGTATATGGAGGAAAATCATGTGAATGCAGAGAAGACATGCAGACTCTGCACAGAAGGCATTCCAGCCAAGAATCAAACTGTGGAACCTCTTGCTGTGAGGATACAACATTAACCGCTGCACCACTACGCCACAAGGAGTGGTGCAAGTAGTATAGGAATGAGTATACCAAGGAACTTCCTCATACATGAAAATCTATTTTCAGGCAAATGTGTGCACATTTAGGTGAAATATTTCTATTTTTTGGAACACCCCTTTTTTAGTGTGCGCTTCTATAGCCCCGTCGCTGACACCATGGGTCTAAGCTAATTAATTAATATTTCCAGTGCCAATACCCACCTCTGTCTTTTGACTATACACTTTCCTAAATTCATATCAAGCCACAAATGGCCAGTAAACAAGTACAGGTAAATTAGATTAAATGTGGAGTAAGTAAAAGATTCAACTGAAAAAATGGAAGGCAGATGCATACAAGGAGGTTCTTTTGCATAAAGTCATATGAGGGGTAATTCAGATTCATACGAGGAGGTTATTTTGGACAACGTCACATGATAGATAATTCTAGAACTGGTTTAATTTCCTGAACTACCTCCTCACAATACTTTAAACATGCCCACAACAGTCTTTAGGTCCTTTTCTTCATTTTGTTTAATTTTGTGCATGAAACTCCAACATATCTGCATGCCAGTACAATTCTATGTGTATAGAGGTGCTCATAATTAGGAGTTGCCCAGAAAATCTGCAGTTTATTTCATAGTGAATGCAGAAGAGATTTGAGATTATGACTATGACTTTTATACTATAACCCTATTCCGGACTTGAAACACTGTTCAAAACAGATTCCTGGCATTTACTACTGAGGGTTAAGACTAGAAGTTGTTGATCAGCTGCGTACCTGTAGTACAGAGTTTTATTCCTTTAGCATACTTTTGCTTGTACTTGACTCTACTGAGCAAGTCACTTAGACAGTGCTCTGGGAGAATTATAAAGTTAGGCTAGAGTCCTCAACAATCAAACAACTAAGAATGGTAGTACACTAACTTGTAGAACGGCCAAAGTCTCCATTACAAAGTCAGTGAGAATTAAAGTTATTAACAGTGCCAAAATTCTTACAAACCTATATTTCAAATTTTTTTTTGATTGTTTTCATTTGTATCATATTTACCTGTATAGATACTGAACATACCACTTAACCTGTTAGCACAAGAAATCTGGAAAAGCTTAAAATAATGGGGGACAAAGGCCCAAAAGCTAAGGGCAGATTTTAAATATTGCTCTTATAAACTTAGAAAAGTTACAAAAATAACAGGATTTGCATTAGCATGCATTTTCTGAAGGATATGAAGTCTGATACTTAAGTGTATGTCATCATTTATGAAAGTGACTTCACTTCTCACTGATTTGCCAGAGAACCACAAATTTTATGACGAACAGACCAAATATATAAGATAAAAATTAGGGCATTCTGCAAAAATCTGGGCAATTGAGAGGTATGGTACTGAATATACTATGTTTTTAAGGATTTATCGACACTTACACAGTGGTTAAATGATATGGGTTTGACTGTTTTATAATCATGGGCATGGAATATTACTCCACTTCTGATGAAGTTAGATTTAATGTTAGAAGGATGAAAGTTATTTGCTCAAGGTATTTATTTCTGGGGCCTGTTTACAATAAAAAGTTTGACTGGAACCTACATTTAGTTTTCACTAGTTAGTGCACTACTATTCTTGATTACTAATTCTTTTTAGTGTACCTACACATGCTATGCATCTTTTTTGTTTGTTTGTTTTTTTTTTGTTTTTTTGTTTTTTAGTCACACTGCACTGTTTACAGACCAGAAGTAAGTGGAAGGCATTAACCAACAAAAGCAACACTGAAGAAAATAGCTGTTACATGTTTAACAGGAGAAATAACCAGACTAGTGAATGTGTTTTCTCAAGTTCCACACTTTATGGATATAATCAAATGAATAACTCAGATTTGTGAGCTGAAATTGGAGTGCAGCCTATTTTGGGATTATCTAGCCCTCCAAGTCAGTTGATCAAAACTTAGGAAAATGGATCAGGTACTGAAAGCTTTAAGGCACTAAATGGGGCTTTTACTGATATTTTGCACAATAGCAATTCAAAAGCAACACCGAATGACTCTGTTTTTGACAGATGGTTAACTAAAAGTTATTATTTTTCTGTACAATGCATAGAAACATGGAATGTTTGACAACTTGGCAGATATTATCCTAACTTTTTGACTAATGAAATTATTAACTTTGACACTTAAAACTATTACTTTAATGAATGCCTAAGGGTACAAATGGTACCTAAGGGATTGCTTTTTGTTTTCTTTAAACATAATGAAGAGTTAACTAGGGGCTTAATGTTGGAAATGAGGACAATGAATGCAAAAATTAATGAGTATTTGCTATTTCCTATATATAAAGATGAATATGACAGATTATTCACCAGGGTAGACCAAGACTGAATGACTATTACAAATAGGAAAGGGATACCAAACAGTATGACACCAACACAATTTATCCTTTAACAACCAATAAAACCAGAATAGGGGTACCAAGAATAAAAATGATATGCATGTGAACACAAATAGTACTGAACACCTTAGCCAACAAAATAATAAGCATGCGGAAGCAGTTGCCTTGAACTTGCAGATCTGAGAGGTTAGCCAGTCACTCCAGTGAAGCAGTGAGATATCACCAGCTAGAAACATAGAATTTGCAGATCAGAGAGATTAGCCAGTCACTCCAGTGAAGCGGTGAGATATTATCACCAACTAGAAATATAGAATTTGCAGATCAGAGAGGTTAGCCAGTCACTCCAGTGAAGCAGTGAGATATCACCAGCTAGAAACATAGAATTGGTCAGGAAGAGAAGTAACACACAGGAGATAAAAGAGGAAGGGGAGAAGGGAAAGGCAAAAGTCTAGCATATTAGATGTAGAAATTATTACAGAGAATGACAGAATTCTACTGGCCTGTAATGATTTCAACATTTTTAAAACTTCTTCCTCTTTGAAAAGGGGTTTTTATTTATTTTATTTATTTATTTATTTGCTGTTGGTTAACCAGGATGGTCCATCGGGCCAAGTGAACCCATTTTCAATGGAGTCCTGGGGAGAAAAGCTCCAACAAGAATACATGTTACAGAGATATACATTACATAGTATACAACTCATAGCAAGGTAAAGTTTACAAACAGTAGAATTATCCACAAAAATAATGATAGAGTGTAGTTATATACATTTTTTTTTAGGTTGATAGATGATATTTAGGATAGGATTATGAGCAAAATGTAGGAGGTGAAAGCAATAAGGATAGAGGAAGTGGAGAATGATTATGTGGGGAGGGAGCAGAGCAGGAGCATTCCCATCTGGATGTTAGGTAGGAGTGAAGTGTCTTTTTAAAGGTAGGAAGGCTAGCGATGGTGCGAATGGAGGGAGGTAGGGAGTTCCATAATCGAGCTATGGAAAAAGAGAGGAGCTTTTGTCCTGGGGGACGAAGGGGACTATGGACTACTATTAGGTTCTGATTAGTGGATCTGAGAGGCCTTTGAGTCTGGTGAATTTTAAAGGCAGAAGAAAGGGTGGGACAGAGGGATGGTTGGAAGATGAGTTTGTGTGCAAATGTGAGTTGAGTGTAGGAGAGGTAGTTGGGAAGTTCGAGCCAATTTAGTTTATGAAGTGGTGTGCAGTGGTGTGTTGAAGCTTTGGTACTAGTGGCAAATCTGGCTATTTTGTTGTAGCAGGTAGATAGTTTAGTTCTAATAGATGATTTTAGGTTAGTAAAAAGGGGGGCACCATAAAGGAGAGAGGGTAAGAGAAATGTAGTAGAGAGAGTGAGTTTGGTTGTTGATGAGAGGAATCGCTTGTGTCGATAGAGCAGGCCAAGTTTTTGGTGGGGTTTTTTTATGTTTATTAGTAGATGGGACTCAAATTTAATGTTATTGTCAATTTGAACTCCTAGAAGTTTGGTTTCGGATACCAGTTCAAGTGGAGTATTATTCTGACTGGTGATGGAGAATAGTTGTTTATCAAATGTGTTTGTTTTAGAGGGTGTAAATATCATTAATTTTGATTTGGCTGCATTAAGTGCTAGATGGTTATCTTTCATCCACAGTTCTGTGGTGGAGAATGCTTCTTGGGTGAACTGTAGAAGGGTTGGAATGGAAGAGGCTGCACAGATGATTGTAGAATCATCAGCGTATTGGATGATACTAGCATGGGGGATAGAGTGATAGTAATCATTTATGAAGATTTTGAACAGAAGGAGGCCTAATATGGAGCCTTGTGGGACCTCTGTGGGGGGTGTAGGAAAGAGGAGATGGCTTTTTTCCATTTGACAGCTTGTTGCCTGTTTGAGAGATAGCTGGTGAACCAGTTAAGAGTTGCAGGTGATAGGTTTAGCTTTGACACTTTAGTGAGCAGTAGGTTATGGGAGATAGTGTCTAATGCTTTGGAGAGATCAAGAAGGATGGTAGATACAGTGAGACCGGAGTCTCTAGCTTTATTCACAGTTTCAAGGAATGAAAGGAGGGCTGTCATAGTACTATGATTAGGGCGGAAGCCATGTTGGGTAGGACTTAGTAGATTGTTGTCTAATAAATAGGGAAGGAGTTGTAAATGGATAAATTTTTCTAGAATTTTTTATATGGGAGAGAGGATGGCGATGGGCCAGAAGTTGGTAATGCTAGTATTATTCCCTCCTTTATGAAGGGGAATGATAAAAGCTTTTTTCCAGACTTGTGGAACAAGACCTTCTTGGATGGAGCGGTTTATTAGGATACTAATTGGGAGGGCGATGGCATCTGCAGATGTGCTGAGGAAGTGTGAGGGGATGTTATCGGGGGCATTAGTGCATGGTTTTAGCTTCTTTAGTAGTTTTTTTACATTGGAGGTAGGGATTGGTTTCAGTGAGAATATAGGGGTTTGTGAGGTAGTAGGGTGATTGAGTGGAGAAAAGGGGGGTGTAGGAAGAGGGCAGGCAGTAGTAGGGGGTGGGTGGTTGCTTGAGAAGGAAGAGGTAAGTTTGGAGATACAGTCAATGAAAAAGGAGTTGAATTTGGTGGCGAGTTCATTGTCTTGCACATTTGGGTTGGGGTTTGGGTTTTCAGTTGTGCCGGGTTTTAGGAGGGATGTTATACCTTTCCAGAATTTTTGTGGGTCAGATTTGTATTTACTTTGGAGGGAAGAGTAATAGTTTTGACGGTCTGTCGAAATAAGCTTTTTTACTGTATTGCGAAGAGTTTTGTATTCATTAAGGGTAGTGGGAGATTTGTGCTTCTGACAGTGTGACCAGGCTTTATCTCTTAATCGCATGGTTTTCAATGTGCTTTTAGTTAGCCAAGGGGTAGTTTTGTTTTTTATTCTTTTGTTTTTTAATGGAGCATGAATATCTAAAAGACTTTGGAAGGTAGTATTAAAGTGAGTGATTGCACTTTCGAGGCGGAGAGTTTTTAGGGGGCACCAGTTGACTGATTTTAAGGAGTTGGAGAAGGCGTCTGGGTTGATGTTTTTGAGGTGTCTGAAAGAAATGTAATTATGGGTAGTTTGAACTGGAGAAGGGAAGGGTTTACCTTTATTCTCACCATGAGGCATGACATGGTTGATTCCTTAATTGAATTCAAACTGTTTACAAGAAAATTGAATTTAGCTATTCAGTTTCAAAGGGCAGAATGGAATATGAACACTAGACATCAGATATTTGTAAAAAGAGCATATTTATCCCCTTCATGAACCCGTTAGGACAAGCCTTTGCTACAGGTTGTGAAAAAGGCTTGTATAATCTCTTGCCTTTAATTCCTCTATAAACTGGCTAAAATGTCTCTATTACATTATTGTCATATAATTTGTATATGTATTATATTATATTTATTTAACCAATGTTATATTATGTCTAATACAGTTTAAATAAGTATACCAATTTTTTTGCATTATTTTTAAAGACTGTAAAATTTCTGTTCTTAAAATATTTTGTAATACTTTGGAGATTTTCTCCCTGAGCCTTTGCTGAAAATGGATTCCTTTCCAGATGGAATTTCCTGGTAATCAAATGTCAATAAATAAATCAGTAAAATGTCATTATTTTTCATCCAATCACAATAACATTAAACATCACAACCTTACTAAAGCGGTAAATGCACTTCTACAAGCTTTAATGTATGATAAATAACTGAGAGTGATGAAACCTGACAAACGTGATGGCATTGTTTTATACAATGCCATTGATTGCACCAGTGATATGTTTACTTTGTTGCAGAATGAGGACACATATTCTGAAGTGTCCAAAAATTAGGTAAATGTTACTTACAGGAGGATAGAAACCTATTTGGAAGAAGGTGTATTTCAAGGGTCAAATTCTGTTATCACTCTTTAATTTTTTACAAATGGTCTTCTGTCATACCTACAATCTTAAGGAAGCCATGTTTTAGACTGATAGTTGCAGCCCATGGATCACAAACCTACCCATTTGCAGTGGTTGTGGATGGGGGAGAAGGAAAGGCCACTATCCCTACAAGATGCACACATGGTAAAAGATACTTGGGATTTTTTAGGGAGATTAAAACCTGAAATGTTAACTATTAATGTGTTTGATCTATATATCAGCATCTCCCAAGAAGGAGGTCTTGATTGTTTATTTCAAGCCCTCTTAGCTAGTAATTTCCTTTCAGCTAAAGAGATCACATTGATTATGGACTTCATGGAAATCATCATGAATAAAAATTACATCTTTTTTGAGGGTGAAATACATAAGTAAGTAAGGGGTGTCGCTATGGGGAGGGCTGGTTTATACCCCAGTCTTTGCTAATTTGGTGATGTATCTTAGGAAAGGAAATGTATGTTTAATTCAAATTTTCTTTTAAATATTGTAGGGTTTATTTATAATATCTAGATGATATATTTATACATTTGCATTGCCTGGAGAGTAAAATAGCACAATGTATGGATTATACTGATGATGTAAGTACTTTTTTATGGTTTACGTTCCACTACAGTGCATTAAAAAATAAGAAAAAAATTGAAGAGAGAAATAAGCTAAAATTAATATTTTTAAACAGGGAATAGCCAACTAAATTGGTCAGTGACATAAGTGAAGAGGTGACAAAGGTGTTTAGTGTACGATACAAGCCATTGTTAGGGACTGGCTTAGACAATAGTAAAATTTGTACAAGTAACTTGACAACCACCTTCTAGGTAAAAGCAGTTTGGAGGAGAACACATTGTAGAGAGCATTAGTATTACAATACAATTCTAGTTCCCAGATGATTAAAAATATAGTTAAAAGAAACTGGAACATCTTCAGAGTAAATGACAATACACACAGAATACTTAGTGAAGAACCCCATTTTATGTATAAAAAAAGACCAGTAACTTAGAAAAAAAACTGGTGATGAACAATGTGAATCATAGGAGGTTACTAGGCTATTGGCCCTGAGGCCCTTATAACCCTATCCAGGAGTTTAGCCCATGTTTAGACAAGTCAGCACCCACAGTCCTTATAACCCTATCCAGGAGTTTAGCCCATGTTTAGACAAGTCAGCACCCACAGTCCCTGTCCAACAGGGACACAGGTGGAATCCTAGGAGTGCATTTTCTGTTTCCCATCCAGTTATTCAGGTTGCACTTAAAAAGGGATAATGAGGCACTCTACTTGACTAGGACAGGGAGTCTATTCCACAGATGAGGGAATCTCTGGGACACAAATCTGTCCTGCCAACATGTCCTATTGATTTCATAGACCAGATTGAGGTCACAAGTATGGGTTGGGCGAGTGTAGCTCAAGGCAGGGTCTGAGATTGCATTGTATACCAGACAGAGGTCACTTCTGAGGAGTCTGTATGAAACTGAGTAGAGGGATAGGGCTTTTAGCCTATCTGTGTAGGGTAGGTGTTTGAGGAAAACACAAAAGGCCAGCAAGATAGTTTCACCATTTAATAAGAGGCAAAAAAAGCGGACAAAAATGTCCAAATTCAAAAACTCATACTAGTTTCGGCACCAGCCTTCATCAGTGAGTGAAAACAATCAATAAATCCATTGTCAACGTCAGTTTAAATACTGTGATAAGCCAATAGAAAAAAGGACATTCACATATGGCTCCTGAGTCAAATTTAAAGCAACATGACAGTATTGGTTCAGGTATATATCACAATACACTAGAAATGCAGATAATAGATAGTTCTTATTATAAACTAACCTAAAACAAGTTGTGACATACTATTTGTAAACATAATAGTAATATAGTCTTGTATTACATATGAAGATACATGTCTAAAATGCCATATTATAAGCTGATGTATCATTAATATAAATATGGATTATAAATGGTCATTGAGACCTGGAGGAAAAAGGGCTCCTAAATGTGTGATCCAGTATCTTTCTTTATGGCTTAGAATGCCTTGCCATCCTGTCTGGTTTTGCCTATTGCCTGTAATTTTGTCTATGATGGTAAACATAAACTGGGCACTGGGATGTTTGACTGTATGTAGGTATAGTGCATTAGATGTCTTGTGGTTGCGAATATCGCTACGATGTTCCCCAATTCTAATACGTAGTGAGCGTGAAGTCTTGCCAACATAGAACGATTTACATTGGCATGTAGCCAAATATATAACCCAGCTAGTGGAACAATTGCCAAAAACCTTAATATCATACACTTTACTGGTGTTAGAGCTCGTAAATTGTTTAAGCTGATTGACATGAGCACAAGATACACAATGTCCACATCTGAATGTTCCCAATAACTCATCCCCCATTATAGTAAGTTGTTTGTATTTAGCTGCCCCACTTTCTTTATGTTTATAGTGGGAAAACAGGGTGCCTAACGTTTTACCACGTCTAAATGAAAATGAACACTGGTTGTCTAAAATCCCCCTCAAAAAGTCATTTGCTAATAAGATGTTCCAATTTTGATTAACCGCTTACCTAACAGTTTGATGATTTTTACCTAGTGTGGTGATCAATCTAACTTTGGAGCTATTAGTATTTTTGCTCTTGTCCCTATATTCCAACAATGTCTTTCTTTCCTGGTTATCCGAATAGGTCTTGGCTAATTCAATGTCAGAAATACAATAGCCCCGGTCCAGGAATCTAGTTTGTAAATCGGCTTTGGCTGTTGAATAATCCTGTGAACATGAATTGATTCTCCGAATTCTCAGATATTGAGATTTAGGGATGTTCCGGATGGTGTGGCGTGGATGCATGCTATTAGCATGTAACAAGGTGTTAAACTGGGGATATTTCCGATAGATTTTGGTATTAAGTGTGTTGTCACTGTTACGATATACAGTGACATCCAAAAATATTATAATCTCTCTATGAAATGTGATAGAGAATTCAATCCCCCAAATATTGTTATTCAAATGTTCCAGAAACTCTTGAAGATAATCCGTATCAGCACGCCACACCATCCAACAATCATCTAAATATCTCCTCCATATGTCTATTTCCACTAGGTATAAATTGTGTAAAGGGTTGTAAATCAGGCATTCCTCAAGGTAGGCCATGAAAAGATCCGCATAGATGGGGGCAAAAGAAGCCCCCATCGCCGTACCTTGTAGTTGCCAATAGCAATCACCCTGGAAATAGAACACATTTTTAGTCAAAACATGTTCTGTAAGACAAATAAGCAAAGTATTGAAACCCAGAGAATACAATTCTGCTTTGGAAGCCAATATTCCACAGCCTGAAGCCCAGCCCAATGCGGAATACTGGTATAGAGGGATTTTACATCCAACGTACACATTATCCAATGGGGCTCTATTTGGCAATCCTCAATAATTTGCAAAAATTGTGTGGTGTCCTGAATTCTTGCTCTGACCAAGGACAATAGTGGTTTGAGAAATTGGGTAAGGAAAGCAGACAATGGTTCTGTAAGAGAACCATGACCAGAGACTATGGGCCTACCTGGTGGATGTGTGAGAGATTTATGTATTTTTGGTAGTAAGTATAGAATTTGTCTATCCGGTTCCTTGACCTGTAGATGTTGAACAGTTCTGAGCGTGAGTATACCCTCCTCCAATGCAGATTGTAAAAACAAATCAATCTCTTTTTTAAATTTCATAGTTGGATCAATATCCATTTTCATATAGCAATGTCTGTCAGATAGTTGTCGTAAACCCTCATTTATATAGAAGTCCATGTTCAAGATCACCACTGCACCCCCCTTGTCGGCTTGTAGTATTGCTATATTTTGGTTACTCCTAAGTTCTGACAAGGCCACTCTTTCAGTAGAAGTGATGTTATCCCTACTGGTAGCAACTTCAAAAAGGGGAAAATGTAAGTCCTTTAACACTGCTTGTTGAAAAATCGCTACGTTCTTATTCATAGGTGGCTGAAATGATGATTTGTGAAAGGTGAAATCAGTAGATCTTTGAGCATTGGAACTATCCTGTTCTGAAAAAAACAATTTAAGGTTGAGTCTACGACAAAAATCAATGACGTCTAGTGAGGTTTGGTATTCATCACAAAAAAAGCTGGGAACAAAGTTTAACCCTTTATTGAGAACTTGTTTTTGTTCTAATGTTAATACATGATCAGATAGATTCAAAACATTTTCAAAAACTTGTGTGTTTACTTGAGTAGTGCCTGAATAAGTCCCGTCATGGAATCTGTAGATATATTTGTTTCTATGTTTCCTCCCCCCTCTGGATTTCCTACCATGTCTAAAGGGTATTGCGTGTTGGTTTTCTTCTTAAGTGGAGAGTTGACAGTGTTGGCATATTCACCGTCAGTGTTAGATGACTCCTCCCCTGAGGTACTGGTTTGAAAATGATCCCTGTTTTTTAATATGGATCTGGGCCTTTTTCTGGTCCTGCCCCTGCCTATGGTAGGGACATTATCCTGAAACCTCACAGATCGTTGTACTTGAAATGGATGTCCCTTTTCATAATCATTGTTATCTCTGTTGAATTTCTTTATTTTTCTATCTCTGATGATTTTATCATAAGATGTTAGCTCCTTGGACAACCTGTCTAAATACTCCAAATATTTGGGACTCGATTCATGTTTTTTACATTTGTTTGCTAAATCCTTGACTTCTGAAAGACATATTTCTATTGTTCTTTCATAATATGAAGCTAGGATCTTTACAAAAACCATGGAACCTTCTCTAAGTGCTGCATCCCATTCATCATTAAGCCTCTCTTCAGATCTGCTTACAAGTGGGTGCAATTTTATCCGTAGTCCTCTAGGTGCAATATTTTTGTGGAGATAGGCTTTAAATAGCTGAAGATGCCAAATATTGGCTCTTAATCCTTTCAAACCCTTTTCCAAATCCCGAAAACAGAATTCACAATTATCTATGGGATTTATAGCAGGTTGGATGGGGTTGCTGCTTGGGGCTTGGTTAACACCAAAAATAGCCAAGTCTTCCCTATCAGCACACAGCCCCTCCAAGATCTTATCTAGATCCATACTATCAAACAGATGTCCAAGAAGCCAACTAAGGAAAATCCAATAGTACAAGAAATTATGAAAAGTAATAGGCAGGGACAGGGCCAGAATCGTCCAGAAAAAATTGTCAAAAAACCTCAATATTTGAATATCACCAAGGTCAGTTTCAAATCAATAAACCCCCAGTATATTTAAATGAGGAGTGACCAAAGGACAAGTAGGTTAATAATATCTGACCAATGAGATGTCTGTCAAAAAATCCACATAAATATAGTATTATCAATCTCAAAATATGTATAAAAACCCTACTCTAAACATAAGTCAAATATTGTCATGTAGACAGTGATAAAGGAACAGAAATGTATATAGAGTTAGTTATTAACAAGTCCTATTAGAAGACCTACACTCTCAAACTATGTGAAACCAACTTGATACCGAAAAAAGGGTTCAAACCCATAACATAGATTATATATAGAGAGTGTAGATGTGAAATTCGGGCAATCTGCTGACCTGGACACAAGTTTAACTCAAACTGTGTACACCAAAAAATTCTAATACATTTCTATAAAAGACGTGCTTAACTATAATAAACACAAAGATGAAATGTGTTATTATCTAAGAACGTTCCAAAATCATAAAACAACTTGTTATAGAAAAAAATTTTTATACACATAACATAGTTATGACATATAACCAAAACCTGTCCTAAACCTTAAATGCACTAGAATCTATAAACCAACACTATCAATACTGCTCAAGACAAAATATACATGATGTTAGACCCCCATGGATCCATGAGCCACACAACTGTTAATAGGCAGGATTACTGATAATGCACTGAAATATAGAACCAAAATGTTTAGATGTGGTAAAAAGTAGTATATATCCTAGTTTAGCCCCCAGTAACCTACAAAAATGTAAGGTATAGTTATTGTCAAAAAGGACAAAATTCAGTCCATAAAGTAAGTGTGAGAAAATCAAATCACAAAAATGGGAAATTGGTAATAATATAGTTCTAAGCAAAATTTCTTCATATAAATATATTCGCAATATTAACCAAGGATGGTATATGAGTAGATGAAGAGTATAAAATTATTATGATATGGTCAAGCTCCAGGTTATAATCCCACTCATACCAAAAAGTCAAAATCCAAAACAATGGATTTCAATATGTGTATACCAGGAAAAATATTGTTCTGAAACAACAACCAAGTCCAAATCCCAACCCCCTGACTGTTAAATATCTTAAATAACTGCAAAAAAAATTTTGTTGTCAATTTTTTTCTACAACAAGTTGTTTTATGATTTTGGAACGTTCTTAGATAATAACACATTTCATCTTTGTGTTTATTATAGTTAAGCACGTCTTTTATAGAAATGTATTAGAATTTTTTGGTGTACACAGTTTGAGTTAAACTTGTGTCCAGGTCAGCAGATTGTCCGAATTTCACATCTACACTCTCTATATATAATCTATGTTATGGGTTTGAACCCTTTTTTCGGTATCAAGTTGGTTTCACATAGTTTGAGAGTGTAGGTCTTCTAATAGGACTTGTTAATAACTAACTCTATATACATTTCTGTTCCTTTATCACTGTCTACATGACAATATTTGACTTATGTTTAGAGTAGGGTTTTTATACATATTTTGAGATTGATAATACTATATTTATGTGGATTTTTTGACAGACATCTCATTGGTCAGATATTATTAACCTACTTGTCCTTTGGTCACTCCTCATTTAAATATACTGGGGGTTTATTGATTTGAAACTGACCTTGGTGATATTCAAATATTGAGGTTTTTTGACAATTTTTTCTGGACGATTCTGGCCCTGTCCCTGCCTATTACTTTTCATAATTTCTTGTACTATTGGATTTTCCTTAGTTGGCTTCTTGGACATCTGTTTGATAGTATGGATCTAGATAAGATCTTGGAGGGGCTGTGTGCTGATAGGGAAGACTTGGCTATTTTTGGTGTTAACCAAGCCCCAAGCAGCAACCCCATCCAACCTGCTATAAATCCCATAGATAATTGTGAATTCTATTTTCGGGATTTGGAAAAGGGTTTGAAAGGATTAAGAGCCAATATTTGGCATCTTCGGCTATTTAAAGCCTATCTCCACAAAAATATTGCACCTAGAGGACTACGGATAAAATTGCACCCACTTGTAAGCAGATCTAAAGAGAGGCTTAATGATGAATGGGATGCAGCACTTAGAGAAGGTTCCATGGTTTTTGTAAAGATCCTAGCTTCATATTATGAAAGAACAATAGAAATATGTCTTTCAGAAGTCAAGGATTTAGCAAACAAATGTAAAAAACATGAATCGAGTCCCAAATATTTGGAGTATTTAGACAGGTTGTCCAAGGAGCTAACATCTTATGATAAAATCATCAGAGATAGAAAAATAAAGAAATTCAACAGAGATAACAATGATTATGAAAAGGGACATCCATTTCAAGTACAACGATCTGTGAGGTTTCAGGATAATGTCCCTACCATAGGCAGGGCAGGACCACAAAAAGGGCCAAATCCATAGTTAAAAACAGGGATCATTTTCAAACCAGTACCTCAGGGGAGGAGTCATCTAACACTGACGGTGAATATGCCAACACTGTCAACTCTCCACTTAAGAAGAAAACCAACACGCAATACCCTTTAGACATGGTAGGAAATCCAGAGGGGGGAGGAAACATAGAAACAAATATATCTACAGATTCCATGACGGGACTTATTCAGGCACTACTCAAGTAAACACACAAGTTTTTGAAAATGTTTTGAATCTATCTGATCATGTATTAACATTAGAACAAAAACAAGTTCTCAATAAAGGGTTAAACTTTGTTCCCAGCTTTTTTTGTGATGAATACCAAACCTCACTAGACGTCATTGATTTTTGTCGTAGACTCAACCTTAAATTGTTTTTTTCAGAACAGGATAGTTCCAATGCTCAAAGATCTACTGATTTCACCTTTCACAAATCATAATTTCAGCCACCTATGAATAAGAACGTAGCGATTTTTCAACAAGCAGTGTTAAAGGACTTACATTTTCCCCTTTTTGAAGTTGCTACCAGTAGGGATAACATCACTTCTACTGAAAGAGTGGCCTTGTCAGAACTTAGGAGTAACCAAAATATAGCAATACTACAAGCCGACAAGGGGGGTGCAGTGGTGATCTTGAACATGGACTTCTATATAAATGAGGGTTTCGACAACTATCTGACAGACATTGCTATATGAAAATGGATATTGATCCAACTATGAAATTTAAAAAAGAGATTGATTTGTTTTTACAATCTGCATTGGAGGAGGGTATACTCACGCTCAGAACTGTTCAACATCTACAGGTCAAGGAACCGGATAGACAAATTCTATACTTACTACCAAAAATACATAAATCTCTCACACATCCACCAGGTAGGCCCATAGTCTCTGGTCATGGTTCTCTTACAGAACCATTGTCTGCTTTCCTTACCCAATTTCTCAAACCACTATTGTCCTTGGTCAGAGCAAGAATTCAGGACACCACACAATTTTTGCAAATTATTGAGGATTGCCAACTAGAGCCCCATTGGATAATGTGTACGTTGGATGTAAAATCCCTCTCTACCAGTATTCCGCATTGGGCTGGGCTTCAGGCTGTGGAATATTGGCTTCCAAAGCAGAATTGTATTCTCTGGGTTTCAATACTTTGCTTATTTGTCTTACAGAACATGTTTTGACTAAAAATGTGTTCTATTTCCAGGGTGATTGCTATTGGCAACTACAAGGTACGGC
Organism: Protopterus annectens; assembly: GCF_019279795.1. Taxonomy (NCBI): domain Eukaryota; kingdom Metazoa; phylum Chordata; order Ceratodontiformes; family Protopteridae; genus Protopterus; species Protopterus annectens. Next base: position 572,796,206 of record NC_056743.1, read on the forward strand.
GATGGGGGCTTCTTTTGCCCCCATCTATGCGGATCTTTTCATGGCCTACCTTGAGGAATGCCTGATTTACAACCCTTTACACAATTTATACCTAGTGGAAATAGACATATGGAGGAGATATTTAGATGATTGTTGGATGGTGTGGCGTGCTGATACGGATTATCTTCAAGAGTTTCTGGAACATTTGAATAACAATATTTGGGGGATTGAATTCTCTATCACATTTCATAGAGAGATTATAACATTTTTGGATGTCACTGTATATCGTAACAGTGACAACACACTTAATACCAAAATCTATCGGAAATATCCCCAGTTTAACACCTTGTTACATGCTAATAGCATGCATCCACGCCACACCATCCGGAACATCCCTAAATCTCAATATCTGAGAATTCGGAGAATCAATTCATGTTCACAGGATTATTCAACAGCCAAAGCCGATTTACAAACTAGATTCCTGGACCGGGGCTATTGTATTTCTGACATTGAATTAGCCAAGACCTATTCGATAACCAGGAAAGAAAGACATTGTTGGAATATAGGGACAAGAGCAAAATACTAATAGCTCCAAAGTTAGATTGATCACCACACTAGGTAAAAATCATCAAACTGTTAGGTAAGCGGTTAATCAAAATTGGAACATCTTATTAGCAAATGACTTTTTGAGGGGGATTTTAGACAACCAGTGTTCATTTTCATTTAGACGTGGTAAAACGTTAGGCACCCTGTTTTCCCACTATAAACATAAAGAAAGTGGGGCAGCTAAATACAAACAACTTACTATAATGGGGGATGAGTTATTGGGAACATTCAGATGTGGACATTGTGTATCTTGTGCTCATGTCAATCAGCTTAAACAATTTACGAGCTCTAACACCAGTAAAGTGTATGATATTAAGGTTTTTGGCAATTGTTCCACTAGCTGGGTTATATATTTGGCTACATGCCAATGTAAATCGTTCTATGTTGGCAAGACTTCACGTTCACTACGTATTAGAATTGGGGAACATCGTAGCGATATTCGCAACCACAAGACATCTAATGCACTATACCTACATACAGTCAAACATCCCAGTGCCCAGTTTATGTTTACCATCATAGACAAAATTACAGGCAATAGGCAAAACCAGACAGGATGGCAAGGCATTCTAAGCCATAAAGAAAGATACTGGATCACACATTTAGGAGCCCTTTTTCCTCCAGGTCTCAATGACCATTTATAATCCATATTTATATTAATGATACATCAGCTTATAATATGGCATTTTAGACATGTATCTTCATATGTAATACAAGACTATATTACTATTATGTTTACAAATAGTATGTCACAACTTGTTTTAGGTTAGTTTATAATAAGAACTATCTATTATCTGCATTTCTAGTGTATTGTGATATATACCTGAACCAATACTGTCATGTTGCTTTAAATTTGACTCAGGAGCCATATGTGAATGTCCTTTTTTCTATTGGCTTATCACAGTATTTAAACTGACGTTGACAATGGATTTATTGATTGTTTTCACTCACTGATGAAGGCTGGTGCCGAAACTAGTATGAGTTTTTGAATTTGGACATTTTTGTCCGCTTTTTTTGCCTCTTATTAAATGGTGAAACTATCTTGCTGGCCTTTTGTGTTTTCTACAAGGTTGGTTGGCCGGGCAGCCGTACGTGCGAGGGCTTGTGTTTGAATTAGGTGTTTGAGGCCCTGGATTCTCCTGGTGAGGAACCTCTGTGGTCTCTCTAGCTGATGTATGTGCATTGCGAGGTACATCCCGAAGAGGGAGTTGTACTCAATATTTGGCCTTATAAGGGAAGAATGCAGGGATTTTATTACCTCTTTGTCCCTGGATGAGATACCCTTACTTATGAGGTGGTCAAATGTCAGGTTGCTATCAACCTGGGTGCCAAAATCCCTCACTACTGATTGTGTACTTAGGACATTGTTATTAATGTGATAATATGTGGGGACATCACTCTCCCCAAAGGGGATGATGATTCATTTTTTTGGCATTCAGCTTGAGGTCATGTTTCTGGTACCAGTCATTTGTTTGGGTGAGACCCTCTTGGAAGACATCCACATCACTTGGGGAATTGATGACTGTGCCCAGCTTGCAGTCATCTGCAAACGTGGTCAGCCATAGCCCACTGGTTTTGGCCTGCACCTCAGAGAAGTATGTCCCAAATAACAGAGGCCCTCAAGACCAATCCCTGAAGTACGCCACTCATTACGGGTCTACTGCTTGAGGTGGCTTCCCCTATTTTGATTAGGTGGGTTCTAGCAGTGAGCCAGTTTGCTACCCATCTGGTAACATATGGATTGATGCCTAGTTGAGAGAGTTTATCTACTATGCCCGAGTGGGGAATAGTGTCAAAGGCTTTGGCCAGGTCAAGGTAGGTGGTGTGCACCATCTTCCCCTCATCCATGGCTTTGGTGACTGTCTCAAAGAAGTCAACCAGATTTAACAGACATGACCTCCGCTTGACAAAGCCAAACTGTGTGGCGTCAAGTGTTTGGAGGTTGCCAATGTCCCTGTTAATGAGGTCCATTATAATCCATTCCATGGCCTTGCAGATCAGGCTAGTTAGGCTGATGGGTCTATAATTTCCTGGATTGGTGGACGCTCCACCTTTGTGTAAAGAGATGACAGTGGCTGTCATGTACTCGGCTGGGACAAAGCCGGTACTCAGGCTTTGGTTGAATAGGGTGCCTAATGGTGCTTTAAGTTCATGCCTGAGTTCATGTAGGATGCAGCCTGGGATCCCAAGTATTTAAACTCATCCTTCTTCACCACCTCTACTCCTTGCATCTTCACCATTCGTCTATCCTCCCTCTCATTCACACACATACATTCTGTCTTAGTCCTGCTGACCTTCATTCTTCTTCTCTCCAGAGCATATCTCCATCTCTCCAGGGTCTTCTCCACCTGTTCCCTACTCTCACTACAGATCACAGTGTCATCTGCAAACATCATAGTCCACGGGGACTCCTGTCTGATCTCGTCTGTCAACCTGTCCATCACCATTGCAAATAAGAAAGGGCTCAGAGCTGATCCTTAATGTAATCCCATATCCACCTTAAACGCATCCATCACTCCCACCGCAGACCTCACTGCTGTCACACTACCCTCGTACATATCCTGTACCACTCTTACGTACTTCTCTGACACTCTTGACTTCCTCATACAATACCACAACTCCTCTCTAGGCACCCTGTCATATGCTTTCTCTAAGTCTACAAAAACACAATGCAACTCCTCCTGACCTTCTCTGTACTTCTCCATCAACACTCTCAGAGCAAACATTGCATCTGTAGTGCTCTTTCCCGGCATGAAACCATACTGCTGATCACTAATCATCACGTCCCTTACTCTTTCCCATAACTTCATGCTGTGACTGATCTGTTTAATCCCTCTGTAGTTACTACAGCTCTGCACATCACCCTTATTCTTAAAAATCGGTACCAAAACCCTTTTTCTCCATTCCTCAGGCATCCTCTCACTTTCCAAGTAATATTCTGCAATATTTATAGAAAGGAGAAAGCAAAAGTAATAATTACAGAAAGAGCAGCACCAAAGTTATTTGAAGAGAAATACAGGCAAAGGCATCCAGATATGGAAAATCTTGTAATATAAAAAATAAGAAAACAAAGAGGAAAAGTAGAAAAGAGGATTAGCAATGGAGACGTTAAAGAAATAGAAACTGAGGTTATGGATTATCTGCAAAGTAAAGGATTTAGTGTAGAAAATTTTATTCTGGTAACATTATAGCAGGCTAGAGCAATTGATCCCTAAATTAAGGAGAAACAAGTGGAGCAGGAAACATCTGATCAGTTTCCATATGAAGATACTTTGGAGTCTTCCATAGGAAACCAGTACAAAGGTTCAGCTACAGTTGCACAGCCAGGAAAGGAAAAGGAAACTGTGGCAACTCTGACGTAGTCAACGTTGTGAAGTGATAGGCTGGTGAGTCTCCATATAAAAGACAAACAGACGACACAGAAAGAAACTGACAAGAATGTGGCACAGGAAGATGCTCTGGAGCTTTTTATAGAATGCCCGCAGGAAATGGAGAACAAAGAATGTGCCCTCAGTTTAGCAGAAAATGAAGAGTTGCTTGATTTAATAGAGATGGACGGACATATTAAGATCAGTGGAATAAACAGACTACAGAAAGTCAATAAAACACAAAAAGTTAGAAGTTTGATAAAACAAATGAACACAGTAATTAGGACTATTCACAGAGATTCATGTGATGTAACAGAAGTAAATAGAATATATTACTGTGCAGCTAAATTAATAACAGATAAAGTCTTACCACAAAAACACAGGGTAGTAAGGGAAAGGAAGTAGAGAAATCAAATGTCATCATGGAAGCGTTGGCTAGAGAAAGCTATAAAGCAATTAAGACAAGAAGTGTCACTGTTAGAAAAGTACAGAAGAGAGTACATACAGATCAAAAATGCTCAGAAAGATAGATGTGATAAAAGCAATGCGCGGTAAGATAGATGTGATAAAAGCAATGCACGGTAAGATAGATGTGATAAAAGCAATGCGCAGTAAGATAGATGTGATAAAAGCAATGCGCAGTAAGATAGATGTGATAAAAGCAATGCGTAAGATAGATGTGATAAAAGCAATGCGCAGTAAGATAGATGTGATAAAAGCAATGCGCAGTAAGATAGATGTGATAAAAGCAATGCGCGGTAAGATAGATGTGATAAAAGCAATGCGCGGTAAGATAGATGTGATAAAAGCAATGCGCAGTAAGATAGATGTGATAAAAGCAATGCGCGGTATCAGAACAGATAGGATCTATCATGCACTATCGCAAATAAAAATAGCACAGACAGAAAAACTTAGAAGATATGCAGATAAATATAAAGGAAAAGTACAAATTAAGCAATTCATTAATGACCCAGAAAAGTTCTGTAGAGAATTGGGAAACAAGGCAAAAGGAATTGAAACACCACCAAAAAAAGCAGTAGATACATTTTGGAGAAATATCTAGTAAGATCCTGTGGCACATAGCAAGGATGGTAAATGGATTGAAGAAGTAAAATGAAGAGTAAGAAGTTCAAATGTATAGGATATGAAATGGGATGAAGTAACAGCCTGAGAGATTGAAACAAAGTTAAGAAAAGCTCATAACTGGAAAACCCCAGGCGCAGATATAGTACCTAACTTCTGGCTAAAAGTATTAACATCTTTACATGAAGAATTAGCCAAGAGTAAGAACTATTTATATGCGCACCCCGACATGGATAACAACAGGAGAAACAATACTCCTACTTAAGAGCAAACTTGCAAGCTATTCTAAAAACTATAGACCAATAACTTGCTTTCCAACGACATATAAAATATACACTGGAGTTGATGCTGACAGAGTTTATAGTCATTTAGAAGAAAACTCAATCATGGTATTAGAACAAAAGGGTAATGAAAGAAAGTAATATGGAACAAAGGATCATTTGTTGTTAAAGTCATAATGGAGAACTATAAAAAGGCCAAGAATCTAAGTATGGCATGAATAGACTACAAAAAAGCATTTGACAATATCCCACAATCATGGATAAAACGGTGCTTAAAAATGTATAAGATGCACCCTATACTGATCGATTACATTACAGTGGCCATGAACAGTGGCAAACTACTTTACAGTTAAGCCATGATAAAGGCAAACTATTATTCCAGGGAAAAAAATTCAAAGAGGGATATTCCAGGGTGACTCTTTGTTACAGTTGCCCTTTTGTCTTGCCCTTAACCCATTAAGCTGTTTACTTAACAGATTAAGTCATGGCTACAGTTTGGCTCCCAGAAAAACAACAAAGTGTAAGGACTTTTCATCTTGCTTTTGTGAATGATTTAAAACTGTATAGTTCATCAGACGAGGAACTGAAAGCATAACCGCAAGTAGTCAAACTTTTTCAGTTGATACAAGAATGTCATTTGGTCTTGATAAATGTACAAAATCAACCTTTATAGCAGGAAATCTACAGCACCAAAAAAATCAGTCTAGGACAGGAATGTGATATAAAGGAACTTGAGCAAGGGGAGAATATAAATATTTGGGAAATGATAAAGAATCAACAATAAAACATGAACAAATGCAAATAAAATTTAATAAGGAATGTTTTACAAGACTAAGATTAATACTGAAAACAGCACTGACATCTAGGAACAAAGTCCAAACTATAAACCAATTTGGTCTTCCTGTCCTAACTTACAGTTTTGGAGTGATTGACTGGCCCCAAAAGGTGTTGGATCGGTTGGATAGGAAAACAAGAAGGATGCTTCATGCTCATCAAATGATTCATAAACATCAGTGCGTACCAAAACTATATATTCCCCATTATGAAAGAGGTATGGGCCTCCTCGAAATTGATTACAAATATAGATCTGCAATCGTAGAACTGCATACATATCTGCTGACCTCACAAGACCCAAATGTAGTGAAAGATGATTTCCCTGCTTAGTTTAGCAGAAGCATATCAGTGTCAAGCAGGAATGGAAATCAAACCAGAAGTAGATAAAAAAATCAGGCAGCAACTGAATGTGCCAAAAAGAAAAAAAAAAACAAAAGAAAGAATATAATGTAAAGGATCAGATGAAAAGGCAAACCATGTGAAAAATATATAAATATATAAGTATAGAAAAGTATTGGAACAACCTCATGTGATCAGGATCGAACACAGGAATGGTAAAGGAGAGGTGAATTTAAACCAAAAGATGAAAGGTTAATATTGGCAGCCCAAGATAATAGACTATGTACATGTTGGTTTACAAAGTTCATTGAACATGTGGGAGAAACAGACAAATGTAGATTTTATAAAACAGAATTGGAATCACTTGCACATCTTGTTGCTGGTTGTGATATAGTAATAGCAAATGGACTGTATACTGAAAGACATAATAATGTGGCAAGACCATTGCATTGGAGATTGTACAGACATTAAAATACTGAAGTAACTGAAAACATGAGCCACAAAGCATTATAGAAAATTATGAAGTTTATATCACATGGGATTACCCATTGCCAACAGTTGAAAAAATAGATGTGAGAAAATCAGATATAGTAGTCCATGAAAAGAAGACAAAAGTAGCATTGATCATTGAAATTGCTACACCTAGTGACTACAGTGTCTTATGTAGAGAGAGACACAAAGTCATAAAATACCAGGATTTGCAGTCAGAAACAAGAGCAATGTGGAAGACGGAAACCCAAGTAGTTCCAATAGTAGTAGGAGTCTTTTAAAAAAGAATTTACAATCGTACTTGGATATGTTACTGGTACATGTAACTCCATATGAATTGCAGAAGGAGTCACTACTGGGCACATTGCGGGTGCTCCAAAGAGCACTTTTGGCTAACATCAAACATTGAAACAATACTAATTTAATGAACTTTAATCATACTTTGACTTAGGAATGGGGTCCATTTCCATCATGGTGTTAGAAGCTCAAAAGACTTGGAGAAATTAAAAAAGTGGTCAGGTGATCCCTCCTATAATCTACCTTCTCCCAGAATGCATTAGCCCCAGCTTACATTTAAGGACTGACTACTGAATGATTGAATTCATTGAATACATAAATATCTGCTCATCCAGGCAGGCATATATTCCAGCTGAAAGCTGGCCATGTCAGTGTACAGATCACTGTATTTTTCATTGGCTTCATATGATGCCTGGCACACGTGTATGTTTGCGTAAGTGGGTTGATGATACATTAGTTTACCACAGAGTTTTTGTTTCACAAGGTTTGTGGTTGTATGGGGAGGATGTATATTTGGAACTTTAGGATTTCAGAGATTGATACACTATGGAATATGAACTGGGGTGGCTGGGAGGAGAAGTGCCATTTGTTTATAATGGCAACCACATTATCAGGGAATGTTTCATGAATCACATGCATTAGTGAAGGCACACCTGGAGTATCTAACATAACTTACTAAGGGTATGTGTGTGTGTGTGTGTGTGTGTGTGTATATATGCACATGCTCGCTGTAATTATTATTGCATGGGTAACAAGTGAAGCTGTTTTGTTTTCCCTGTTGCTGAAATTTGGGGAGAGAGCTACTCTGCTGACTGGAGGTCTCTTCAAGTACAATTTTATTTTTACCAGCTACTCTGCCAGAACCTATTTAGAAAGGGACACTGCACCTGAGTATAGGTTTGCTGTACTCTGAAGCAGCCTGCCTGAAAGGTGAATTCATTTATGTTGGACTGCAGACTTTGTTTGTTAAGAACTGGAATTTTTCTGAGCATCATTTATTTGTCAGTAGATATTTCTTTTTAAGTCAGAAGGCTGATTCTAGTGACTAGTTGGTTTGTTTCAAACCACCTTGCATACTAAATTGATGGGGAATGCAGGCATAAAAATGCACTTTTTCTATATTGTGAAGTTTTCTGAAAGCTGCCTGTTTCCTTGAGTTATATTCTTCACTAGAAGCAGTAGGCTGACTATCAGCTGGCAAAAGAAACATGCGCTGTGTAAAGGAGAGTATTAATTACACAGTGAGTATGTCTAGCTCTGTGGTAGACCAGTTATCTACATAATGATTATGGATACTGAGTATTGATAGAAAAATGGAAAAAATGTTTGAGGCATTTGTAAAATCTACAGCTGCCTTACAAGAGAAGTATGTAGCCCCTGACCAATATCCGGTCAACATTCAAGAGAAAACTAACAGCCTACCCCTATTTCACAAAAGAAATGTGGCAAATGAACAGCACTTGGATAATCTTCAGGAAAGGATAGACAACCACATTCTAGTCACCTAGCAGCAGAGTTCCTCTCTGGTTAACCGGCAGTCTACTTCTGCAGGATTCCAATGATCCAGTGTAACCCTGAAGACTTTTTGACCTGATTATGACGTGAAGACTTACCTGGTTGCTTTTAAAAGATATGCAGCTATGGGATGCTGACCTCAAGTAGAATGGACCACAATGCTATCATCCTAGCTTTCTGGAGGGGCCTTGAATATCTACATTGATCTGAAAGCTTCTAATGCTCATGAATATCAGAAATTAAAGAGAGAGAGAGAGATTTAGCAAGGACTGTGGGGGAGGGGGAACCTGAAGTACAGTCATGTAAATTTCATAAATGGAACTTTTGTATGGACAAACCAGTGTGAGAACAAATAGCAGGTTTGCTACATACTTTGAAACTGTGACTAGAACCTCAGATAACCAATGTAAACAGAAGTTTGGGAATTCTGGCAATGAATACATTTTAGAGGTCACTCTTTACAAACTTAGAGGGTAGTCCCAAGCAATCCTGACTATTTTACTCCACCTTATATCTACTACTCCTTCTTCCACATATCCTCTTATTTGTTGTATAATATGATGGCTTTACTGCATTTTGATACATTTGTAAATAACTATTATACAATGACTCCCCATTAATAATCGAAAACGTGCACACTGATTGGCCAGCCCAACCAGAGTGCCCATTGTAAATCCCACAATATACCAACGGAAAAAGGTCCGGTCACCCAGACTTCTTTCCATTGGTATATTGTTTACATTTTATTTTTATTTCTTAAAAAATAAGAAATAAAATCTTAAGCCCCGACTCCAGACATACCAGAGATGGACAAAATACTAGGGAAATCAGGTACGTTATTTAAAAATAAACACATGTAACCTGATATCTCTTGTATTTCTTCCATGCTGTCTCTCTCCTACCCCTAAACTGCCCTAAAGTTTTTTTTTTTAATTAAAAAAAAAAAAAAGAAAACAAAAATGGAGCAACGGAGACTTTCTTTTCTCTATTGCTTTCATTTCAAAGCATTGATGTACTGGGTATGCGTGGGAACGCAAGTCCAATACGCATGCGCAGTACACCAACACAAGGAAGCAGTACACCACCACCTGCGGAAGAACAGTAATGCGCTGTTATACAAAGACATTATTTAAGAAAAGTAAGTTTTTTTTTTTTCTTAAATAATGTCATTGTATAATAGCAATAACTGACTCCGTGGTTGTGGTATATTGAAATTTACCCACGGTTGGCTTTAATTAATCATGAGGGCGAAGCCCTCATTGTTAAACCACACCAACTGTGGGTAAATCTTCAATATACCACACCATGTTGTTGGTTATTGCTTAAATACATCTTTTATTATTTTTTCTTTCTGATTTGTAAAATCATGTACTTGTATTATTATAAGCTAAATGTGTAAACCCTATATCTCTATGTATCTGCATAAGTGACTAAGGTTCTTGTAAAAGATATATAGTTGACTCTGTCTGTATAATTGAAGGAGCTTTTCTCCCTGGGCCTCTGCTAAAAAGGGGTCACTTCTAGTGCCCAGTCAGACAATTCCAGTAAACAAATACTACTAAATTAATAAATAAATAGTTTTGGGATTAGATTATCTGTTACTAAGTGAAGTTACTAGACATGAATTCAGACTTTTATACCCAAAGAAGACAGATTTATTAAAAACAAAAAGAGTACTTTCATTTACTAAATGAATGAGACTTATTCCAGGTTACTTTGATGAATTCTCATTCATTACAGACAAAAGTGATCATTTTTTTAAGTAATGTGGTCTACTTCTGTTCATTCCAACCTCCATGTTTTACTGTGAAGATAATTTTTGTGCGTGCATGTTTTTAGTATGCAGGGCCAGCAATAAACTTTCACCTTAGTATGCTTTTTGCTAAGAAAAAAAGAAGTATAGAATTTATGGATGACAGGTTCAGATAAATAGACAGCCAGAAGTATGTGACCCCAGCAAACAGAAAAATGCAGGTCTAGAAGATGCAAAGGAAGTCAAAATTAGAGTCTGTGTGGAAAAGTTAGATAAATCCACTAAAAAAGCTCCTGTTAAAATAATGTTGGAAGTCAGTATAGCCAATGAGAGAAAGTGTGAGGTTAAGCAAAATAATCCAGTAGTTAGAGGTTAAGCAACATAATCCAGTAGTTAAAGTAAGAAATGAAATAAGCACAGAGAATGACAGAGAGACACCCCCTAGCTAAGAATACACTAAGGGAAACAGAAGCAAAAACCGAGGAAGGGACACATGGTTCTCATACTGAACAGAAGGAAAATTGGAACCTGAACAGAGTCTTAAGCTGCTCTGTCTCTTCTACTAAAAGAGAGAGGCATAATATCCCAAGGAATAAGCAAGTGAAACTATCAATGAGGAAGACAAAGATAAACAGCTAGTACCTCTGATGATGGAAGAAGGCAATTATTTTCAGGACTTGCCCTTCACAAAGGATGAACTAGATGAAGGGGTAAATCCTGTACTTGTATTTGTAGGAAGAGAGTCTACTATCTCCATCTCACTTCAGAATACTGAGGAAAATGCTGATTTAGCTGACCTCCAGATAAGTCATCTTAATTTCAGGGAAGCTCAGTGGGTGGATAATGCTCTATGTAGACCTACAAAGAACACAGAGAAAATAGTTGACAAACCAAAAAAAACAGAACAGAAAGGACATACTACATACCTCTCATCCTACTTCAAGCTAAGGAATGTTCTGCTACACAGAATAGTTAAAGAGAAGAAACAGACATTTAGCCAGTTAGTAATTCAAAGACATTTTACAACACCTGTAATGAAATTAGTCACATTTTGGGTAGTCGTTTAGGAATGGGCAAATTAAAGGATAGGGTTTTGGCTAGATTCTGTTGGCCTGATATTAAGAAGGATGTAGAGAACTTTTGTGCAGTCCACACTGCATGCCAAAGGACAACACTAAGACAGCATTTAGGAATTTCCTAATACCTTTGCCATTGCAGAGGTTCCATTTCAATGTATAATAATGGATTTTGCAAGTCAGTTTGCAAAACTAAATAATAGTCAGCAATTTACATTTGTAATATTTTAATTATGCAACTAATTTGGCAGCACCCATGTGAAGAGTCACTGCAAAGCCCATAGTGAAAGAACTAGTATTATTGTTCTCTAGGGTGGGAATTTCCCGAGATTTTTTTTTATTCTGTGAGAATGGTCTTACTGGTATTATCCAAGGCATATTATTCCTGTCCAGAATAATGCATGAATTTTGCCATTGCTTGAAAATGATACAGCTGACAGCATCTGTATATAACCATCAAACAGATGGACTTGTGGGATGATATAACAAAACTTAAAATCAGAGTTTGCAAAAGGTTATAGAAATAGATCTAACAGAGAGTTAAATAAAAGGAGATAAGTCACTTGCGTTAGTAGCTGCTGCAAAGAACAAGCCCCTTGCAAGGTGGCAAAGCCCTTCTGAAGTAATAGATAAGGTATGTGAAGTAAATTATAAGGTGAGACAGCTGGGAAAAAGGAAGGACGGTTATATCACATAAATGTTCTGAAATTATGGCTAGAATCCCAGAGGAGTATAATAGACTTACTGCACTATTACCCAAGGCCAGTGAGTTTGTAAGACTTTGAAATGACTTCAGGAAGCTAACCAGCATATCTATGTTTGATGATTATCCCACGCCTCGTGGTTCAGGAAGCTAACCAGCATATCTATGTTTGATGATTATCCCACGCCTCGTGGTTCAGGAAGCTAACCAGCATATCTATTTTTGATGATTATCCCACGCCTCGTGGTTCAGGAAGCTAACCAGCATATCTATGTTTGATGATTATCCCACGCCTCGTGGTTCAGGAAGCTAACCAGCATATCTATGTTTGATGATTATCCCACGCCTCGTGGACAACACAAACTGATTGTGAAATGTGGTAAAGCTAGGTTTCAGTCTGCTTTAGACTTAAACAAAGGATATTAACAAATCCCACTAGCTCCAGATGCTAAGGAAGCAATGGTATTTTTCACACATAATGAGTTATTCCATTTTGAAATGTTGCCTCTTGGTCTCCATGAGGCATGTGCAATATTTCAGAGGCTAATGGTTGTAATCCCTGACCCCCCCCCCCCCCGCACACACACACAACCGATATGCAGCAGCCCGAATGACATTGTAATACTTTCTTAAGATTAAAACAGCCATTTGTCCAAAGTCCAAGCTGTTTTAAGTTTTCTGTATCAGGCTGGATCAACAGCTAATCCAACTTTCTGTATCAGGCTGGATCAACAGCTAATCCAACTTAGCCCAAGTTACTGATAGTAGATGTCAACTCTTTGTACTAAGTGATAGTCTAGTCCAAGCCATTATGAAATTGCAAACTGAAACATAGAAGCATAGAAGCAGTGCAAAATCTATCCACACCAGCCACTAAAAAGTAAGTGAAAGCTTTTTTGAGGGCCTGACTAAATATTATCTGAAGTTTGTTCCTGACAATGCCAGTAATGCTTACCCCATGAATAACCTGGCTAAAGGTAATGCTCTGCTGAAGGTAAAAGGATAAATGCAATGGACAAGCCTTTAGACAGTTAAAGAATATGCTTTGCTAAAAGCTCAAATTCATAGCTCTTGAGTCTGAAACATCTCCTAGTACATGCAGATGATTCAGAGAACTGTATAGGTGCATTTCAGTCTCAGGTGGCAGATAAAGAGGAACACTCCTTCTGTTACTTAGTAGAAAGCTTAGTAATGCTATGTAAAGATAGTGTTTAGCAATTAGGTGAGCCCCCACCTCCCTGAAATATTTCCTCTTGAGAAAGTTTGTCCTGATCGGAGATCATGACCCTTTTTAGTGGCTATTCTGACACAAGGACACCATCCTAATGCTGTACCAGCCTTTTATATTTAAGATCATGCAGTTGCCAGGCCGCAGCCACCTGAGTGCATATGGCCATTCTAGGCACACTGTCTGAATGCTGGGGCTCAAACCAAATAAATGGTTCTATGTTGGGGACTCATGTATGATAGTGGTGACTGGTCTTTCTAGAAGTGCCAGATAACATAGTGGCCAGTTGTCCCTTTAACGAATTTAACCCATAAACAACCAAGAATGTTAGCGGTAATGAGGCACAGCTGCACATAAGGGTACTCGAGGTATAGTGCCCTATTGCACAAGAGATTCATGACCTTGAATCTGAAGAGTGTTTGAGGAGAACTCTAGTTAGAGATACATTGATCAGAAAGAAGACAGTCCAGGGGGTATCTCTATAAGGGAAAGGTCCTACCACTTGAGAGAGGTCATTTGATTGCCTGGATAGAATGTGATGTTTAGTAGTTCCCGTTTCTGGTTTTGGGAAAAATTGCTCCACTATCCAGAGGATTTTGTACTGTTCTGATAAGAACTACAATTCTATTCTGTTTGGCTCATCACTAACACACCTACATATGACATGTGTGTTCATGTGAGATAGGATGTACCTTTCCAGAGATTGTACCATTACAGGCTGCTTCATACAACTATTCACCAGCTGGGAATATAGTCAGGACTTGTGGAATTGTCTACCACATTCCAGAATGCTGCTGTGTTAACCCCCAGAAAGTTGGATAACTATTTTTTTCTGTGCTATATTGCTATAGATCTAAAATACAGAATGAAGTATGTAGTACATTTATTTATTTAACATTTGTTAACCGGGAAAGTCGGACTGGGACAGAACTCATTTTCAGCAGAGGTACAGGGAGAAATGCCCCAGAAACATGTGTTTGAAGTGTGGGAGAAAACTGGAGCACCAGGAGGTAACCCACGTGAACACAAGGAGGGCATGCAGACTCTACACAGAAGGCACCCTAGCCAGTCGAACCAGAGAACCTCTTGCTGTGACGTGATAACAGTAACTACTGGACCACTGCGCCACCTAAGTACATGCACTAAAATAACTTATTGCAATTTTTTAATATGACATCTGGTATAACAACAGTATATCACCCTAGACACAGATATCCTGTTTTCTGATCAAATTAATTTTCTTCATTACAGCTTACATGATGTTTGCCTGGCTCCATCCTTATTCATTGCTGCTGTTATTAACAGGCATCGTACACACATTAGCACTTTCTATCTGTGAATAGTTCATTGTCAAGTAAGTGTATAAGACTAGTGATGCACAAATTGTCACTCTTTCTAAATCATACTTCTGGACTCCAGATAATATTGCAGTACTGATATTTTTCTAGGTGTTGTTTTTTGCATCCATGCCTGCTGGTCATCATGCATCCTCTAACTTGACTTGAGTTCATTCATTCCAAAGTGTTGTCTCCAAAATCATAGAAGCAGCAGCAGTCTGGGTTGGGCATCATTCAGGTAGCCATGAAGGTTGCTTGTGGCTGGCTATGAGGATATTTATGATTGGCCTAAACCCACAGCTTGGTTTGGCTTATGTGTAAACCATATCATCTTGGAGCTCCTAATGCTTTCCTCATGTAGTTGCATGCTCCCATACACCCACTTCAAAGGCTACTCCTCAGTGGTGGCTTGGTGAGCCTAATGACTGCCTCGGGTCAAGTCTTTTGCATCCTAACTTCTCCTCCAAGAAGACTGGTGTTTTCCATGGCCAGTTCCACCCTCATTTCCCCCTAGGATGGGAATGCCTATCCCCCTGCCACCTCTGTCAGTCACTCAAGTCTCTAATAAATCTCAAGTCACCTAGCCTCCAATCTGGGCTTTATTCTTCTATGCCACTGTAATGGACTACTTTTATTCAGTGATTTAGTGAATTAACACCAGAACTGAATTTCCATCAACACTGCAGTAGTAGACAATACCTGTTTCAGCAGAACCACAAAGGATGCAAAGGACAATAAAATTAAGTGGAGTGATGCACTTAGGAGAAAGTAAGTTATGTCTAGGAATCACAGATAAGAAAACCAGAAGACTGAGTTCAGGATCAAAACTAAGGAACTCAAGTTGAACAGAAGGAAGCAGAGTGTTGAGTTAGAGGACCAATGTCAGAAATAAGGGCTGTGACTATTGTTGTACTACACAGGCAAAGTACTGGGTGCAGTACTCTTCAATGTGTTTGTTTTATACATATCTATGGACTAAAGAGCAGGCGACTTCCTCACTGATGATACAAAGTTAGGGGCAGTTATGGACAGCAGAGGAATAATCTATGGAAGCATTTGGAAAGGCAAACTAAGTGGGCAGAAATACAACAGC
Source organism: Protopterus annectens (assembly GCF_019279795.1). Classification (NCBI taxonomy): domain Eukaryota; kingdom Metazoa; phylum Chordata; order Ceratodontiformes; family Protopteridae; genus Protopterus; species Protopterus annectens. Next base: position 572,812,184 of record NC_056743.1, read on the forward strand.
TGGTGTTCGCTGCAGACAAAAGCAAAGTTCAGCATTTACTCCACAATTACCCTGATGTAAAATAACACTTAGTGGAAAGAACATGATGAAAAATCATTTTTGTGCATTGATCACACACGAAGAATACCATCAGGAGCAGGAAAAGAAGGCTGGTGGTACAGCAAAAAGAATGCTGCAGTAGATTATCAGTATATCCCCAAGGTAATAAACTCTGACATGAAAAGATCCCACCCAAATGGGCCAAACTCAGGACATACCTTGTGTATTGTGTAAAATTCTGGAGGCCACATATAAAAAAGGAAGTAGTCCAAGAAGTAAGCTACCACAGGTGTTGGGGGGGGGGGGGTAAAGCCAAAGGCAAAGAGGAGCTAGAGCTCTTATCACAAAAAACCATAAGAGGCAGAGAAGATGTGACATTGGAGTACATGATCATGTCAGGGAGACATAATGAGTCATCCTGAATAGGAAGGACAGACAGTGGAGGGGAGACACAGGCAGTACATTTTTAAGGACCTTGCAGCTGAAACTGTATTTCTTCACTTAAAAGGATAGGGAAAAACTCAGTCAAGATGGAATGGAACAGGGAGGAGGAAGAGGCGAGATAAAAATAGAGAAAAGGCTGGGTAGCATAAATGTAGAATGCTGAATGACCTTAAAGAACAGATTAAATTAACACAGTGGTGAGCATATTGGTTCCTGCTATCAAGTAAATATCACTCCAATTCATTTTATTCAGCCTTTGTTTGCTACAAAAATTCCTGTTCTGTAGGTTTCCCTATACTTTATATACTATGTTCTAAACTCCGTTTCCATTTTAGTACAATGGCAAATAAATAAACAGTAAATATTTTAGCAGAGCTTAGAGTATACTGACAATAACAGCATGTCATTTCTAAATGAGAAATTGGTTTTAGAAACTATACACTCATTGAGTCAATTTATCTTTGAATGTCTTCTTGTCCAAATTATAAATCTTACAATTAGTATTATATACGTAAAATAAGTCTTCAAGGCAACACTTACACAAAAGCATCTGCCTTGCAAATCCATTTTATTTTTATATTTTACTTTGATAAATTTAGTGCCATAAAATATATATTCAAATTTCAGAACAGATTCCTATATTGTTCATTTGGTAAGGGATCCAAAATATCTACTGAATTAACTGGAATCTTTTTAATCTACATATTTTTTTTAGGAAACCTACTGACTATCACCTCACTATAATCTATGTCTGTATAATATTTATAATGACTTTTAGCACATGTAATATAAACAAGTAATACTTCTGAAACCTGTTCTTAATACAGTGCCAGAAAAAATCTAATCTAATTGACACAGTTTTAATGTGTAATTTACCTTAATATAATGTATTAATGTAAATAGGTTCATTGGTAAACACTAGGCAATTAGTCTGCAGCTTCTTACATGCCTAGGCACTAACTAGACGCTGATTAAAGATGAGAATTAAACCCTGTACCTTGTATCTGTAAGGTAAACACCTTAACCATTATGCAAACCCTCAATCCTGATTCTTTATTTTTACCCCTGCTTTTATTCCACATACTCTTCTATCTAAGGATAACTTTGATACCAATGAGCCCTTAGTTGGATCAGCTGGATCAAAAGTGCCATTGCTAAAATATTTACTATAGTGACAATTTTAATATCGTCAGCATATTTAGAAACCCAACATGGGGAAACAGTAGGAAATGAAGCAAAGACAGGATTAAACAGAATAAGTTTTAGGAATAAGCCCGGTTGGACACATGATATGGTAGCAAAACAGAGATACATGTCATCTGTTTCTATAGTCACAGACATATGCATCTGGTAATATTTGGGTTAATTTGTTCAGATCTCAGTGAAGCTTGGTCCTACCACCTGTGACAAATGAGTCTTTTCTGTCTGTGACAACAGCAGCAGCAGTCTTGATATTGTCAGAGAACTAACACTGGTATCTTTCTCTTGTACAATTTCTAGACTAAATAAGCTAAACAGAACCATTGCTAAGAATAAACTGCATGGGACTTTGGCATATTTGTATGCAAACAGTCCTCACTTAGCTGTCTTTTCCTGGTTTTTAGTATGACAAGTTGCCACCCTATTGATTTCATTATTTTGTATGAGCACTACCATATACCATTTGAATTTCTTAACAAAGTGCTGTGATGTGCGGTTTAAAGGTACTGCTAAATTCTCAAAACACTGATCTGCAAGGTTTCATTTGTCCACTTTGGTTTAAACCCCATTATAGAACTAGATCAAGCTAGTCCAGCAAGGCCACTGTGCATGAAACCAGCTTCCTCCACAGAAACTTCCCCATATGCTATCCTGGAGTGGAACTCAGACAAGTAGGCCAAAAACTGTTCATCTCCTTCCCAAACCTATTTTTTTTATGTAAGAAAATAATGTTACTGCTGTTCTATGAGACCACTCCAGCTCTTAAGTGCTACACAGTTTAACTACTGGTTCATTAAATACTATGCACTACACACCATTTTAGCACATCAAACTGAAGTACATATTGACTGTACTTAAGTTCATTGAGTCTTATGTTTCTTACACTCTACATTGGGCACTTTTCTACCTGTAAATTTGTCCCCATCTTCATACTTACTCTACATTTCCATTTCCCAGGCTCGTACTCTACCAAACATTCCTCTGCAAGTCATGAGGTGAGCAACGGATTCAGTACTTTTGTTTCAACTCTGTTTAGCAGTTTCTACCTCCACTCCACTTTCCATGGACATTTAATGGCTTCCCTATACATGCTTGAGGAGAAATTGCTTAAGTGTCAGTAGCCAGTAGAAAAAAAAAGATGAATGGCATAACTCCAAATGCTTTTTCCTATAGGAAATCATGCCAATGTGATTTCTTGCACTGGTAATGATTCACTTCTTTAGGGAGACTTCTTCCTTATTTGGGTTGGTATATACAAGTTTGGAGGGTGTGTGTGTTTGAGGGGAGCTTGCCCCCAATCATAAAAACAAGCAAAAGGAAGTTGTTTACCCTTTTAGATTTCTGGTATTTTTTCACTGTTTTGGAAAATAGACATTCATAAAGTCAAAGTTTCATAGTAGAACCACATTAAACTAATTTCCTACTGAAACTTACGTGTAATGTATTTGAGGCATTTATTCCCTTATCCCCACACTCAATTCATTATATTTTTCTGATGTAGTGTAAATGCCGCCAAATTATCTTTAATGTATTTTCCTGAATTTCTCATAGGTCTTTTCTCACCATTCCCACTTTTTTCCACCAGTATACCTACCTCTTTTCAAACATCATCTCTATTATCACTCTTCTTATGCAAAATGTCTGTCTCTACCTGTGTTTCCTTTCCTTTCTGATATGAGACTTCATTATCCTTTATCCTTATTCACTCTTTAATTACTACATCCCAGTAGCTCCTCCACTGTCCTGTCTTTATCTGGCTCATTTATCCGCCCCCCCCCCCCCCCCATAGTGATGATCCACAGTATAGTACTCCACCCCCTCAGCTCTTAAAGGAAAAAAAAAATCTTCTACTTCTATGGTAGCAAGTTGATTGGTACATGTGATGCAGTTAGCTTCCTACAGTCTTAAATCATGCCTTTTGGTATTTCTTAACAGACCGGTTCGATTCTGAGCTAGAGCGTCTTCTGCGTGGAGACATGCGTGAATGGGCGTACCTTCGACGAAGGTTGTGCGTCAGGCCTGGCAAGCCGGTACGTAAAAATCAACTGCCAATCATTAGCGGACCGGTGTTCCACTGTGGTGACCCCTAACCAGGAAAAGCCAAAAGACACAAACAAACTGAAGTCCAGTTTCTAGTCCCAGAATTTTGTCCTTATTACAGCCTATAGTAATACATCAGCAGATCATAGCCTATAGCATGATATGGTCATTGTTGTATAGTAACTCCTGCCTTCTGTACTGAGCACCCCTTCTGCCCTGGAGAGGACCATATCAAAGACATGTCCCTTTATCAATGATGTTCTGACTTACTGTGAAGTCCAGTTTGTACAAGAGTTTTTACAGGCTCCTTCTCTTTCTTTGCCTTAGGTTTGGGTAACTTTTAGTTTAATGGTATAAGATTTGTGTCTTTATGTGTCAGGATTCTTCCCCTATTCCATGCGCTGTCATTCTACCTCCTGTGGTTTATAAGCGAACATACACAACAGGTTCCTTTTTCTTCCCACCTGCAAGCCTTAAGGTCAGCATGTCATGCTCATCCTACTTTTTTTCACTCAGCAGTAGATTTGTTAAACTGTATTACATCTCATTGTGAATATAAATTGCCACCCTCTCCTCTGTTGTTCTTTCTGTTTCTCTGTACACTATGGATCTTGTACATTATCTTCATATCCTGGTCCTTACATAACACAGTTCAAAGTTCTGCTATTAAAAAAAAAAACAGCAAGCACAAGTTCACTTTAATGTCACCTTCAGCTTTACTGAAAATAAATGTGCTATAATATGCAATAATGCATGCATTAGTGTGCGTAATTATTTATATATAAAGGGGCAATGTTTAGAATGAAGTGATGCTTTTGTGCCATCCGAAAATGTTCTTCTGTTTGTTTAATCTCTGATAAATGGAGGATTTTTGCAATTTAGAATATGTCCCAAAATATTATCCTAAACTCACTCTCAAATGCAAATCTTCTGAACAGCATAACGATCTTCTACTGCTGATCAACTGTTGTAATGGTGTGGAGAAATTATTCCTACCATGTTTTGCCATCAAGCTCAAAGTTCTTTCAATACCAGGAAAGCAGGAAATAATTTCATCCTCTAGTGCCAAGCATGGCACAAGTTGTCCAACATACAAACTATGTACAGGAAAAGCTACAAGCTGGTAGAGGCCTGATCAGGGAGTTTGAACCTTGGCCATTGCCCAAAATGTAATCCCAAACAGCTGGATTGCATAAACCTTCAAGCTATTAAACTGTTAATTGCATGTCACAAAAGAATGTTCTGCCTTAGTTTACATGTTTGTTAACATTCTTCCAGTCTTTTCCCATTACAAATAAATACCCTAACAAACAAATAATTTATGTAAGACAGCACAAGAAGTACACACAAGCCAGTTTTTAGTTCTTATGCTTATAAAAACAGAAAAGCTGCAGGCTTATTTTTGTTAATTATACAACCAAAAAAATATCTTTGGCATGTAATGTATCCTGCACCCCGTAGTTACCTGCTTGTCACAGTGACTGCATTGCACTGCAGAACAGGAATGGCATTTTGCTGTGCTTCTCTGTTTGTTTAGTTCAGCTGATTACAGTAAGTGCAAACATGAAAAACAGAAAAGAAAGTGTTCACCGATTTCCCATCTGCGAATGGGCAGTAGAAAGCAATCTGCTCATATATAACATTTGCAGCAATTACAATCCATTTTTCTAAAGCTGTGTGCAAACCTGACCAGTTAAAATTCACTAAATAAAATCAGATTTTTTTTCTTGGGTGAGTGGTCAGACACTCTTTAAGATACAGTGACCATACTTCATCTGCCTGGGTACAGCTTTTTTAATTAGTTCCTTGCAGAAGTACTTTAATCTAACGGATACATAGCAATTAATGTGGCTATGCTTGCATATTTAGCTGTTATGCTACAAATTATGTTGACTCCTTTGCATTAAGTCATGTGGACTTTTATGTATCCTAATCATATAGTGAGATTTACCACTAGTGGTGAATTGCACTGTAATCATAAATGCCACAATAAATAAATGTTGGTGACCTTTTCTATGCAACAGAACAGCATTATTGCTTTTTTACCCTTTCTGCTAACCTCTGCAAATCATAGAGTTTATGAGCTAAATTAATATAGACAAACTTCAGTTCCTTATGCACAAAGAAACAATGTAACATAACTGTTATACTGATTTATAGCCAGAAATGTATTTGAACTGACTTGTAATTGTGGTTAAATGATAGTGGTCTGGTTTTGTAGTGTGCTATTTATGCCATAAATTAAAAAAAAAGTTTGTTTTCCTTGCTTATACCATGGTCAGAAATGAAAAGAAGGAAACACTTTACTAGTGTTGGTTTTACATATTACATCACTTCATCTAATTCTCATTAAAATATGTTTCATTTTTATCATTTTTGTAGTAGGTTGTAGGTTTTCGTATTTTCAATGCTCTAATGAATTATAGCTCTAATTGATTTATTTGCCTATACTATGATTTTTTTATTAGCCCATTGTATTTTGCTTTTCAGAAATTGACATTACTTAGAACATAACCAGGATTAAATATATGAAACTTTTCTCGTATTTATGTGATTGTGGCTTGTGTCGTGACAAATACAGCAGTTTTAACTTTTATTTAAATGCATTTATTGTCAAGCACATTCAACGGGATATAACATACTGTGCAATATGGGTGCATTGTGCACTTCTATCCATTTTTGAATGGCTCCTCAATAGTGACTATTTCACTTTCAACCTGTATACTTTATTCTTATCATTTAGTCAAAGACCAGTTCTGAGAATTACATATCTGCTTCATATACATCATTTTATAACTTCAGATACCAAAATTATTTACTCATAAGTGACATTCTAAATCACATGCTCTCTTTTCCCCACACATACCCACCCTGTGTGCTATGACTGCCACGTCCTGCTTACTTCTCTTTGGTCATCTATCAACCTATTATGTAGTAACTGTCCTTTATAATAAAAAGAAAAGAAAAAAACAAACATTCAGCTGTCTAATCCTAATCAGACCTATATACACATACTTTGCAACCCACAAAAATTCGCTTATACTTCCTCGCACCTATATTGGTCCTTACTTTACCCTGAATTTAATAAAAATTAATTATTTTCTAGGTTTCACTTATCTCCCTCTCTTTTTACCCGTTCCTTAATGGTACAACTGAAGGTAAAACAGAAGTTATGACTTTAAATTTAAAGTCATAGCTTCTGTTTTACCTTCAGTTGTACCATCAACTCCATTTTGTCTACAGTTTTTCTCCCATCCTTCCTTTTGCTTGTTAGTTACATATCTCTGATAGTATTCATCTGATTTTACTTCATTAATGCTAGGAGCCTCTTTAGATTTCCTTAGCCTTGTAATGGCCTTTTTTGAATGCAATTATTAGGCTTCATGAAGATGTTTATATATTTATCCTTTCAATTTCACTAGCAGCTCAGTAGGAACATTTGTTTGTCTAGTTTCAACCCCAGTCATTCCCACCTTAACTTGTAAGTCTTGCTGAAAGTACTGCAACCCCACACAGTCTCAGAAAACATGTTCCCATGTACCTAATAGCTCATTCTCAAATCCCCAACAGTTGCTAGATGCCCGAGGGTGTATCATATTAATTTTGCTAAGGTATGAAATACCTGTTTAGGCATCTCCAGGTGAAGATTCAAAATCTTCTTGACATAGTAGTGTATCTTGGGGACAACACAATCTCACTACATTCTACTCTCTCCATATGTGCACTAATCCTTCTACTCAATCTTTAGCCTCATTCACATCACTCTGATTGCTGACTTCTTTTAGTGTCTTATGTAAACTATTAATGATCTTCTTTTGTGCTATGGCACAATTTTGAATCCCTACAAGTATGTCTGTCATTGCTGGCTTACCTTCATCTTTTAGAGACCCCCTTCTTACCTCTATGTATATTAATATCAACCCTCAGTATTCCAGACACTCCTTTCCTCCAGCTAGATTTTTTTCCTCTGCCAATCTATTGTCTCTTTTTCTTCAATGAATTGCACCCACATATGTCAGTCTTTTCTTTTCTTCATTTTCCATTTGCCTGATGCTTACTTGGTCCTCTCTGTAAGTTTCTAACCTATGTTAGTATTAGGTATTGTTATAGCTTTACTGACCCAAGGTCCACAACTTTTTTTCAACTCTTGATACATACGATCTATTGTTCTATTCACCCCATTGTTTTTCTGAGTATCCCATATTCCTAACTTTTGAGCATCTCCCACTCTGTTTATATTCCCCTGCATCATTTCCTTCCATCTAACCTTCTAATCATTGATTATACAAACCTGTGACAAGCTTTCAAGTGTGGCATTCCCAATGTTCTTTTTTCAGCTGGGAACATAAACTTTCTCCCACTGTATTCCTCCCATTTCCCTTTCAAAAAATATTTTATTTCCTTAAACAATTTCTCAATATAACTTCACCTGGGCTATATTAATAGGATTCACAGACATACAAAATTAATAAGAAAACAAACATCTTAACCGTGCCCCCTTTGGTGTATTTTTCTATGCAACGCATTTTCCATATTTTCTGCTACTTATAATCTTCCCTATAGTTTCCACCCACATTTCCCTTGCTGCCTATTTCACTTCTCTCCTTATCCACATTTCTAGATAGTTCAGTCTCTGGTGCCCTCAGAGAAAGGGATGTTCTTGCACCAAGTCATGTGTGAGGGGAAAGTTATTGTGGACTTTATATTCACATTGTTAATTTTATATCCTGATATAGTCCCAAACATTACATCTCTTGAAATACACAGCTCAAGTTCCTTTCTGGATTTGCCATATATACTATGATGATATCTGCAAAGAGCTAATTTTCCTGTTGGTTCCCCCCATCAACATCCTTTAGTGCCACTTTTTATAATTTTCTTGGCAAATGGTTCCAAGCTAAGCACAAACAACAGTGGCAAGAAAGGACAGTACTGTCTGGTCCCCCTTATAATTCCTATTTTATTCAAGAGAACCCCCACACACATTTTAGAACCACCTCTGAACTTGTGAATATTTTGAAAATTAAATCTATGAATCCCATGGGGAACTCCATTCTTATAAGGTCTCCTTTAGAAATGCTCAAATGACAATGGCAAATGCCTTTTCAGCATCCATTCACCCACATATGAGTTTTACCCTTCTGTACTGCATACTGCTGTAACAATACAATTCTATTAATGTTGTCAGATGTGTGCCTGCTATCAGTAAAACCACATTTATCCCACCCTATTACTCCTGTTAGTATTCCTGCACTCTCCTTTCCATGATTGCATTAAGATCTTGTAGTCATGATTTAGGACAGTTGTGGGTTTGTATGGCACTGGGTCTAATGGATCCTTGCATTCTTTTGGCAAGATTACCACACTCACCCATTTCTAGGACTGCTGTATATGACTACCTCTTATTATGTCATTGATTAGTCTGCACCATATATACACCATCCTGCCTTTAATTCTCTTCCATACCCCCATTGGTATACCATCCGATCTTGGCATTTCCCACAACTTCTGGCTATTCATAGCCTCCATGATCTCATCTTTACTTACTTCTAATAGCCTTCTCTTATATCCTTGAAGTATTTCTGTTACCTCTCAGATATCTACATATTAATCTATTTCATCTCTCTGTATTTTCACTTTATCATCTTATCTATACAGATTTCTGTACATGTCTACCATCATCTGTCTTATTTTTGGGGGGAGTCTCTTACTTTTCTATCTATGCCAGGATCCCTCAGGGCTGCAGCCTTAAACTTTGTGCCAAATACTTGTTCACACTTGGGGAAGCTGCAAAAAATATTGTTTTTGCCCTGTAGGTATTGAGGTTATAAATATAGTCCTCCATATCTTCCTTGACTTTCTTAATTAATTCTTCCCTACACTCATATCCAACCATTATTTGCTGAGTCCCTGCCTTTTGCACCACATCCCAATGCCCTCACATACTTCTCTCATCCTTCTTTCAATATACCTATAACTCTACCTTGTACTTCTGCTCTTTTTCTTTCACATTACCCTATACCTCTGCCTATCTATCCACTTTCTTATCTTCTCCTTTTGGTTCCTTTATAAGTACCTATATACCCATTCTATGAAAACAACATTTGTTAGCAAATATCATTATTTGAAAGGAATATGTTTATCAAATATATCAGGAATTGCCAACCACTTTCTTTCCCCAAGCTATCTGATGTTCCATAATAAAATAGGGATGATCATTTAAAATAACTGTTTGGGTTGCAGTTGACTCTATTAAATATACTTATTTTTGGTGATGTTTTGCCTAATTTTGCTCCATTTCAGTATCTACCAGAAAAAGGGAAACTCTCTGTTATCTTGTATCATTTGAATAATATCTACCATTCTGAACAACTTCTTGTATTTCTCTAAATATTTCCCTTCAAATTGCACCTTCATCCACAGTGGCCCCTGGATACATCTTGGACATTTCCAACTACATTCCAATCTCCCATTATTATAGTGGCATCCTGCAGCCATGCCATTATCCTCTCCAGTGTATGCCTTATTTCTCTAATTTTTGTCCTGGGAAAATGTACTGTGACCAATGTTAAAACTCTTCTTTTCCATGTCCCCTTTACTGCTACATATCAACCCGGTTTATCTTTAATCTCTTGCTCTACTTTTATATCCATCTATTTCTTAATCGAAAGCATCATCCCTCTGCTTCTTGCTTCCTCGTATCCTATGTAATAACCCTCCATCTTGACTTGTTATATCAAAGCATCATGCTCTTTTTTTTTTTTTTTGAAAGGTATGTCTCTTGTAGCATTATTACTTGTGCTTCACTCATCTCTATGTATTTGAATATCCTATGCTTTTTGTCTGTTAGACCATGTGATGATATAGACAAGTACCAGCATAGCCACCTGGAGTTTTGTAAAAAATGATATGTCTTTTGAATTTTGAATATCAAACTGATTTATACAAGATGCTTATGTTACAAATGTATTAGAACTGTATGTCATTTGTATATCAAACTGATATTGTACAAGTGCTTGTGCTAAAAATGTATTTGTGAGCTTTGCTTGTGTTGAAATGTATCAACAGTGCATCCTGCTGAAATGAAGAGAAATGTACATATATTATTGCAGCTGAATTAAATGCATATGTTTTAACAGATGATGCTGTCACAGCTGAGGTTAACATTAAGAAAAACATTAAGAAAAATAAGGAAAATGTAAATAAGCTATTAAACCATTAAAAGGTACCCCACAGTGCTGAATAGGACCAGAGACACTGGATCTGGGGAAGACCCTTTGTCCATTAACAGTGAAAAGAGGGGAGGTCCCAGGCACTGCTATAAACATTTGGATGTGTATTGTGGCCATCTGGGCTAACTTCCTGTCTCAGCTTCAAAAGGGAATACTGTGAGAACCAAGAGTCAGGTGACCAGATGACCTCATTCTGCCAGCCCTCTTGGAAATTATATTTTAGATATTATAAAGAGAACTCTCAGAGTATTGAGTATTTTGTTTTGGGAAGCCTGACTAGAAAGACCCTCACCCACAGCATCTTGCCTTGCGGTAGTAAGTAACTTAACTAGAGAACAGTAATTCTCTTAGATTCAGTCAGGAACATAGTGAAGCTTAGTTTAGATATTCTTTTTCTTTATTTGTCTGGGTCTGTTCATCAATATTCTCTTCAATATTTCCTGTGATCTGAACTCTGTGGTTTACTGTGAATATATATTTTTAGTATTCACATGTATTTTTATTATTTATTATTAAATATATTTAAAACTTTTATTGTGGCTGGTCCTTGCAGAAAATATCTAACCTTGGACAGTGCTTATATTTATTTGGTGACACTGTGTGGGCCACTCCAGAAGGCCTAGCCATCTTGGTAAACTACCACCATTTGTATTAGTATTAATATTACACAGTATAATTGGACACCCTTTGTTAAAAGCCTTATAGTACTGACTGGTGGCAGTGAATCTACCTTATAGTCTGGGCAAAGTAGGTAGAGCGGGTAAACTGTGCCAGCCTTTCCCATGTGTGTGTGTGTGAAAATTAAATCTTAAGAGTGCGTGTATCAGCTACTTGGGGCAGGGACACGAAGCACTGGGTTTACAGAGAGGGTACTAGAGGACTTGGCTTGGACACTCTACAGCTGTACCAGTGGGGAGTCTTATTGAGGATCTGGAGGGAGACCGACATAGAGACATCAAGACCCCGGGCTGAGTTTGTTCCCTGTGTGCTCTTAAAGGAAATTGTATTTGATGCAGAGAGGTCTGCACTAGAAATACTAAATGTAACCATTCACATTCCAAGTGCACGTCCCTCTCCACTGTCAGTGGTGAGGATTCAGGCTCCTTGATTACTGGCTCAGCATGGGGATGATATATATTGGTGGCAATCACATCTTGGTAGCAGTAGTGGACATTACAGACTATTCCTGTCCATATAAGCTTCTGATATTCTTAGCATTACCCCAATTTTTTGTCATTTCTTGTAATGTGACTACCTTCTGTTCACTCACCATTTTTTCCTGTAACATTCTAGGACATAAAATATCTTAGCACCATTTTTATCCATTGTCTTGATGTTTTTGTTTAGCATTAAAACTCATTTCCAAACCACCACCCCATTTGCCGTGTTGTACATAACCTATATACAACTTATATTATGATCTTCTTTATTTTGAGAACTTAATCCTCACTGGCTGCTTGCTAGAATTTCTTCAAGTTTTTTCATCCAGTTCTTTTTGATGCCCCCCCCCCCCCCCCACCTACTGAGATCTTGGCATCTTCCCATAGTCACTTCTGTGACATGATTTTTATCTCTGTTCTAGTTATCCCTTTCACCAAACTCATTCATGTATGCATCATGGTAAAGCACTTACCTACAACCTCTGTAGCCAGCCTGATTGAGATGGGTATCTTGACAATATAAAAGTTGTCTCATGCTGTCTGACAATCATCTATTACTCAAACAGTATTACATAGTGTATGAGATATGTACATGTATATCCTTGGAGACAAACATCTCTCACACAGTAAACTCAAATATCAAAATGTATGCAGTACTTTACAAGTCACACCTCTTCAAGGCCATCGCAAAACACACAATCCATCATATGCTGAGGTTCTAAAGATTAACTTGCCTAAACCTCAGAGACTACCAAAAACACAATACAGGCACAAAGCTCACTCAGCAAGTTTAACCTACTTCCTCACATAGCACAAGGAGTCCCAAAGTCACAGATGCTAAACCTGTAAGGCAGACATTGACCCAACCAAACATTCTTGTTATAGGTAACTCCATTGTAAAACTTACAAATGTGCCTCTTGCCAGGCAGAGCAAGGAAATAGTGGCGGTTATTTGCTTGTCTGTTGCTAGGATCCATCAGATCACATATGTGCTCAAGTCCTTGAACAACAAATACCAGCATGACTCTGTCATAGTTCATGCCAGTATCAATGACTTCATGTGTACCTCCCTGGATCTATGACAGACATGCGGAAGATCTCAGAATGTGTGTCCACTGCAAGAATGAGCCTAGCATTGAGCAGCATTGCATTCTCCAGAGATGATTCCATGAAATGAACAAAAAATAACTGCCTTATTTATTTATTTAACATTTATTTTACCAGGATAAGTCCAACTGGACATCATGTGTCCTTTTTCAGTGGAGTCCTGGGGAGATCAGCTCCAAAGAAATAACAGTGTACATACATGCTTTAGATAACAATAAAACTGGCATACAAGATAAGAGAAACAATGAAGTACAAAAAAACATTATGTAGAACAATAAGATACTCTTAGTTTTTGGTGTCATTCAAAGGGGGTCCAATATTTGTCAGCCTCAGAACTTATGATCGACAGACCACACCACTTCATGAGTCATGGCCCGCATCTGTCACCTGTCAAGTTTTGATTATTGGCAAAGACATTGTTCACCCCCACAGTGCCTTTTTATGTAATGCTAACCTGATAAACCTATCAACATAACAAAACAGGTAAAGAAAAATATGAAGGTGTTACTGATCAAAGCTAGGAGCCTAAACAAAAAACTCTGCTCTGTACAAGCCCTTCTCACATTGGATAATATTGACATCTGTGTAGTGACTGAGACATGGTTTAAAATGGTGGAGAGCATCCCAGCTGTGCAGGGCTATAATGCCATCCATATGTTTAGACCAGTTACTGCACAGGAGTTAAAAAAAGGTGGAAGTGTTTCAGTCTACATCCAGAAGAAACTCACATCACGGCTGTTAAAGAAACATGATACACTGTAGCTTCTTCATGTCCAAATAACCATTAGTAAGGTCCCATACCATATATTATCTAGCTATAGAACTCCTTCTATAACACAATAAAGGCCTAGCGATAGGAACTAGAATCACTCAGTATTAAACACAATACCATTTTCCTAGGTGATCTATTCTAAACTATCCAACTGTAGACTGGGAAGCCTACACCACCACTCATGCATAAGTACAGAGATTCCTGGACTTTGTCAATGCAAATACCCTGTCCTTACTAATATCAGAATATCTTGCACCATCCCTTGTGTGTCTTCATCACTTGTTAGGTCTGACCATAAAACAATCTTCTTCAAAATAAATTTTAAGCCATTGATCCTTTCCACCCAAGGTACTTTTAGAAGTTTCAAACTACCTACTTCTAAATGATACATTGGCAAGTTTCATATCCCCAACAAACCTAGTTAACTCCACTGAGTATGCAGAAACTTACACCACCACACCATACCAGCAAGCTGTTTGGCTGCACAGATACAGCCATAGGAACAACTGCAGGGCAAACTTCAGTAACAAGCCCACATATTGGTACCATAACAGAAACAAGCTTTATAATAAAAGGAAAATAATTTTTACCAAATGTAAGAAAAGTAATTCCAGAATGTTAGAGCCCTTGTCACTGAAATAAATAAACAACCAGGAGCTTATTAAAATCCACCAAAGGCAAATTTGAGTCTAAAATAGCTACCGAAGCAAAAGACAAATCACAAGGCATGTTTTAATTATGTTCATAATCTCAAAAGCACAGTGCAGTGATGCACTGAGGCTGAATATGTAGTAAACCCACTGGCCACTAAATTTAGCTCTAACTTTATTCCTTACTCCCCTCTATCTGTTGCTCAATATATACCTGAAAGTGGCTCACCTCCAGCTATCGGATCTCTGTCAGATTATCAAAGTTTCAAAACTTTGAAATTCATATGGCCGAGACCATATGATCGAAGTTTTGAAACTTCAAAAATAAAATAAAAAAATAAAAACTATTTTTTGTGTGTTTTTGCAGGGGCAAGCCCCCCTGCACCCCCACACTGCTCTGTTAATTAAATATACCAACTCCAAGATAACACTACATGAGGAAAATGGTAAATGTTTCATTCCGTGCTGTATGGTGATCTCCATTCAAAATGTTAAAAGTTTCAAAACTTTGATCATATGGTCTTGGCCATATGAATTTCGAAGTTTTGAAACTTCGATAATCTGACAGGGATCCCAGCTATTACACAAGACCAGGTCCTAAAAGTGCTATCAAAAGATGAAAATATTGTATTGATGGGTCCTGAAAATATGCCTGGATGCATCTTAAGTAACATAAGCACTATTTAGCCACACTCCTAACAACACTGTTGAATCTCAGCATCCATACAGGTTTTACACCAAGCAAATGGAGAAAAGTTACAGTCATTCTCCTGCACAAGGGAGGACCTTCTACAGATCCAGGCAATTTACAGACCCATATGTCTGACCAGCCTCATATGCAAAGCCATGGAAAGGCTTATCAAGGAACTAATTAAACAAAACATAGGGAACCTCCAAACAATGGACCCATCCTTGTTTGGATTCATCAAGGGCAAGTCACGCTTACTCAATCTGTTGGATTTTTTTGAAGAGGTCACCAAAGCAATGGATGAAGGCAAAATGGTGCACGCAGCATACCTCGACCTGTCTAAAGTTTTTGACACAATTCCCTACTCAGGCAAAGTAGTAAAGATGCATAAACTGTAAATAAACCTTATTGTCACCTGCTGGATTGCCAGCTGGCTCACAGATCCCATGCAGGAAATCAAAGTAGAGGAAGTTACCTCCACAAAGAGACCAATCACTAGTGGAATTCCCCAGGGCCTTGTGCTGGGACATCTGCTGTTTAGCATCTACCTTTCTGAATAAAATGAAATGCAAAAGGGCTCTGGCTGACTAAGTTTGCAGATGACTGCAAGTTAGGAGCAGTCATTGAATCCTGAAATGATTTTGCCATCCTTCAGGAAGGTTGTTTGTCCCAAATAAGCAATTGGTGCCAAAGTCATGAACTGAAATTACATGTAAAAAGTGTATTATTGTATCCTTTAGTAAGTCATGTATCAAAGGGAACTACCACATTAACAATATGCCCCTGAGAGCTGACCCTTTTGTTTGGGATTTGGGTACTTATGTGGACAGTGAACTAACTGTTCACCAACATGTGTCCATTGTTGTAAGAAAGTCCTGCTGTGTTGCACAGCCTATAAATGAAAGGATTGTGTCTAGATCTAGGGATTTCATTGCTCCCATTTACTCAGCCGTCATCAGGCCAGCCATTGAATATATACTGCACCTTTGGAATGCATCTGTCCAGATGCATGCAGTAACTCAAACACCCACAGAGATACCTTACAAAAAGGATACAAGGCCTAAACAACATGTCCTACATGGACTGACTCACAATCCTCTCACTATACTCTGTATCGTATAACTGCTAAGAGGTGACCTGTGGCTGGCATATAAGGCAACCTCTGACCAAAAATTGATGGATTTACTGCAAGTCAAATAATATCAGGAATACTATATAAACCTCTTCTACAACATCAACAGAATGGCATGGAGGGACAGGTATTTAGAAGACTTAAATTAATCCTGAAAGCAGCATTGACATCTAGGAATAAAATCCAAGCTATAAACCAATTTTCTCTTCCTGTCCTAACTTACAGTTTTGGAGTGATTGATTGGCCCCAAAACGTGTTAGACAGATTAGATATTAAAACAAGAGGGATGCTTCATGCTCATCAAATGATCTATAAAAATAAGTGCATACCAGGATTATATATTCCCCGTTCCGAAGGAGGGATTGGGCCTCCTTGAAACTGATTACATGTATAGAGCTACAATCATGGGACTCCACACATATCTGCTGACCTCACAAGAACCAATCATAGTGAAAGTTTTGAAACATGAGGAGAATAAATCTAAGATGACTTCTCTGCTTAAGCTATCAGAAGCATATCAGTGTCAAGCAGGAATGGAAATCAAACCAGCAGTAGATAAAAATCAGGCAGCAACTGAATGTGCCAAAAAACAAGAGAAAGAATAAAAGGTGAAGGACCAGATGAAAAGGCAAGAAATGTGGAAAATGCATAAATAGAGTTGCAAGTGTAGAAAACTTCTGGAAGAACCTCATGTTGATCAGGAACAAATGCAGGAATGGTTAAGGAGAGGTGAATTCAAGCCAAGAGATGAAATTAATATTGGTGTCCCAAGACAGTGGGCTATGTACACACTGGTTTACAAGGTCCATTAAACATGTGGGAGAAACTGACAAATGTAGGTTTTGTAAAACTGAATTGGAAACTGCCGCACACCTCGTTGCTGGTTGTGACATACTCATGGCAGAAGGACTTTATACTGAAAGGCATAATAATGTGGCAAGACTACTGTACTGGGGATTGTGCAAACATTATGGTACTAAAGTGGCTGAAAAACATTGGAAACATGAGTCACAAAGCATCAGAGAAAATTATGAAGTCTGTGTCACATGGGATCATCCATTACCAACAGTTCAAAAGATAGATGTTAGAAAACCAGATATAGTGGACCAAGAAAAGAGGACAAAAATAGCATTGATCATTGAAATCATCACAGCCAGTGACTACAGTGTCCTGCGTACAGAGAGAGACACAAAGTTATAAAATATCAGGATTTGCAAGCAGAAATGAGAGCAATGTGGAAGAAAGATACCCAGATAGTTCCAGTAGTAGTAGGAGCAACAGGTCTTAAAAAAAAAAAAGAGTCTACGATCATATTTAGACATGCTACCAATACATGTAACTCCATACGAATTGCAGAAGGAGCCATTACTGGGCACGTTGTGGGTGCTGGGAAGAGCACTTTTGGCTGACATCAAAGAGAGAAACAATACTAATTTTATGAACTTTAATCTTACTTTGACTTAGGAATGGGGTCCATTCCTGTCACTGTATTAGAAACCCAAAAGACTTGGAGAAATTAAAGAGGGACAGGTATATCTTGCAGAGGAAACTGCTGCTCTGGAGCAAACTCCCTAGCCACATAAAACAAAGTTCATCTCTGTACATATTCAAGCACATCTTGGAACTTTTGATTGGAAATAGAACATTTTCCCCAGGACTTCCCCTGTACAACTACTGGACAGATGCAGCTCCTAAATGCCTTATCCCATGAATGGGTCCACTCAAATTATCGATGGTATGATCACAGTTATTCTCATTAAGGAGTAATATATAATTACCACCATGGGTTGGGTAAGGCCAATCTCTAACCCAACAGAAAAGGTTAATTTAAGCACAAAAAGGGCTAGCCTGGTACATACCTGTGAGCCTATGAAACAGGCAATACTCACCACTTAACTAAATCTTGCAAAAAGTCATATGACACTAAACAACCAATTGGCAGAGTCTAGTACAAAGTGTAACTGGTATTACTTATAAAACATATTTTATAACATATTTACAAATATTGAATTTGTAAAAGCAGAGTTTTGTAAGAGTCAGTAATATGTTTCAAGTGTCCCTCAATCCTGATTGAATCATTTAAACCTGGATTGCTTCCTGCATATAAATGTAATTACCACTGCATTTTACACTTGCCAAGAAGAGCTTCCAAGTCCTCCTTCCCCAACATCCACGGACAGATCATCAATGATGAAAAAAGTTTATTTTTTTTTTTAAATTCACTCAGAACAGTGAATGTCTGTACAAAGCATTTTTGTGAGTCCTTTTTATAGCATAAACATGTTCAAAAGTTTCCTGTGACAGTTTGTATAATGTCTTCCACTCTTAAAATACTACAACCTTGTTACCACTAGCAAGGTATATCACACCAGAAGTATGGGCTCGCCTGTACTTGGTCGAAGTGCACTCTCATTAATTCAGATTAAAGTGATCAAATAAATGCAGTATAAAAAGATTGAATGGAAATCCAATATTTGTGCACGATTGCTGAATACTGAAGAAAGAGGAATGGTATTGTCTCCCAGACTGGAGGTGCAAGAGGGCTCACCTCCTGCAACATAACACTTATTTCCTACAGAGTGCTTTACTTCAGTAATTCTGTTCTTTGATATATTTTATATGGGAGCAAACAATGTGAAGTAAGAGTACTCTGATTCATTATTATAAATCAAAAACAATACTTGTGTGGTTTGTTCTGGTTTCCAAATGTATTCCAACATGTAACAGATAAACACTGGGTTTTCATTAATGCAGTGGCACATTGAGTATATCCCATGCTTTAATGCACACTCTGGCTTATTTGTAATCACAGCACCATGACTTTTTTTTTTTAAGAATACTTTAGAAGCTGAAATTATATCAGTGATGTCAAAACTACCAACGTTGTCTTCTAATACAATGACATGTTTGGAATGACAGTCCTAACACTTCTGCTGATTTCCACATTTATGTTATCTTTAATAAATCACAAAACTTAGGAGATGGCGTTTGAATGTCTCTTGCTTATAAATTTAACTGTGAACTTACAAGATTTGTGTCATAATCCCTTTCAATAAAGTTCTGTGTAAATACTCCCATTTTATTCTTCAAATTGTCATCATCTGATATCAGCTTTATTGTGACTGCATCTCCTCTAATCACATTATTTTTGAATATCTGAGGTTGTACATTACAGACATGCAAGAAAATACTGTGAATTTAAATGCTTTGAAGTCACAAGTTATCTTTTTTTTTGCAGCCTTGCAGGACTAAGCCTATTTGGCCCCTCTTCCTGCACCCAACTGGCTCACTTGTTCTGTTGTTATGGGACCCAAGGATTCCCCAGGCAGGCAAGAGCCCTATGGCACTTTCCTGCACAGGAAGTCAGGTGATAGAAAGTAGGTCAGTATTGCTGGTCTTTCAGAGCAGCCTACAATCTCCCCAAGTAAAGCACCCCATCCCCCTCTGCTGTGGCAGCTCTTCTGAGCTCCATTTATAGCTTCCGTCTGCGGGTTCTCTTCAGCTCACAGTGCATTTGCATACCATGTAGGGCTGACACCTTTTCAAATGACCAAAGTGGGACCTTTTTGGCACAAACGTCAGATTTTGCAGGGCGTAACATACCCACGGCCAGTACCAAGGACACAACTTCACTTTTTTTTGCCTAAATAAAAGCTTATTCTTGTAGCATTTTAGTTGCTTATTCTGTTTCTTATAACATTTAGGCGTTTCAGATACAGAATAACTGTTTTATGCAACTATTACATAAAATATAGGAAATACTTTTATCCTAAAATCTCAGGACATTTGCCATTTTTTCAATTTTTTTGCAGGACACATCTGCCCAAAGAGGGACTGTCCCTCACAAAGTGGGACAGGTGGTAACCCTAATATCATTGCACAGGCTCACTAGACCTAGACTCTGTGGAGTAGACACCTAGTGCTTCCATCCTATCTCAATCCAATTTGACCCCCCCCCCCCGAAATAGGTAGGTGAACAAGCAACATACACTCCCTTCCTTCCCTGATAACTTCTGAAAGCATCTAAGTCACTATTCATACTCCAGTCACCTGCAATCTACTCAGGGCTTTATCCCTCTATGCTATAGAGTGGCTACCAGAAAATGAATGCTGATGTTAGACCACTGAGGTATAAAATCAAGCAATTCAGCTATCTTGTTGATGTAAATAAGTAATTTGTCAAATTTATGCAGTGCCAAACCCTATAATAAAATGTCACCTACAAAGTGGCAATAAAAACCAAGCCATTGCTCAAAGACATAACTATCGATATGTTTCATCTCCAATTCACTGGGTCATGTTGACAAGGGAGTGATTGTGGATGCGTACATGGCTACAACTTAATAAATATGAAAATAGTTCCCATCAAAAACAAAAAAAATTATTTTTTCAGAATATTTTCCAGTAAACATGATACCACATCAGCTTGTTCTTCTGACATTTATTTGTTGAGAAACAAATACCCCCTCAATATATTGACCACCGCAGTCTGAGGAATCCCTGTATGCAGGACTTTAATATCAACAACAGCAACAGCAGACAGTCATTTGGTACATCATATACTCTTAATTTGTTAAAAAGATACCAAGAATCATGTAAAAAAAAAAAAAGAAAAGAAGACACCTGCAGTGCGAACGCATTGATTAATTAAATCTACATAAAAGGCTAGAGATTCAGTTATCAATCCCAATTGCAGAAGCTATAGTTCTAAAAAGTGGGCCAGCAAGATTTTTATGTATTTTCTGATCCCAAACAACACAGGAAGTTTAGAATTTTCAACATTCAGGTAATAGTAAATTTCAGATGAAATGTATGTATGTATCTGTCTGTCTATCTCTCCTTTGTTGACCAAGTTACTTCCACTAGGCTAGTGGCCTCTTTTCAGGGACAATCCAAGGTGGTATTTATTCTAAGAGAAGGTTGGCCTGGTTACTAATGTTCTCTAAACCTTTCAGCAACCCAGTGTCTATATATTTATATGCCTCCTGAATATCACAATATTTTACCCCCTTCATTCACATGTACTTACTAGGGCAGGATGTCCCATATACCATTATGGAGCCTAACCCAATTTTCCAACTACTCCAGAGCACTGCCAGAGTCACACCATAGGCAAATGGAGGTTGAGGGAATCCAACCCTAAACTACAGGTAGCCCTAATCCTCTGCACTGTCAGACCCCACAGAAGTATATTTTAGTCACTGCAATTGCCCGTGTTGGCCAGCAGTGTATGAATTCATTGCTTGTACCCGTTAACATCCATAAGCAGCATGTTTCTACCTTAGTGTCCGTGAATAATATGACTATTTCTGTCATTCTTCAGTTCATTGAGGGCATAAGTTCTTGTTTATACAGATTGCAATATATAATTTTTTGAAGGTATTTGTAATACAGGCACTTATTTCTCCTTCACGAACTTAAAGAAAACTGATGTGGATTGATGAGGGGCCTTTAATGTACTTTTCTTACCTCGCACTATTAACTTGCTGGATTCACTAGAAAAGTGTTTGTAACAAAACGTATTCACTCAGAAACTACATTTCAGCTAAATTCAGAGTACTAACCACACTAGATCTTTTATCAGGAACAGAGGAAAAAACATTTCCCAATACCCCTTTATGGCATCACTTTAATAGAAAGGAAATTAAATTACATATGTGAAGGTGAACATTAACTCTGGCTGCAATGGAAATGATGCACATCTTCCTCTTCTTATGTATTTCCTTTGCTGTGAAGCCTCTGATAAAAAGTTCTCATCTGGCTGTAATTCCTAATATTCTGGTGGAAACTGATTCCAGGTGATCTTCCAACAATGATCCCAAATGCTGCCTGCTTTAATTCTTCTCTGTTAACCTAACTCATCATGTGCGTGGTGATGTACTCTGAAATAATTCCTGGTTTTATTGCCCTAACTAGAAGACTCACTTGTCAAGCTTGCCCTTCCAAAGTCCTGATTGTAGGGTTTGAAGCTGTTCCCTTTTACTGTGTATATTTTGCCTTATGAGTAATTGCTATGATCTCTGAGGATTTTTTTATGTTTCTTTTGAGAAATCACTGTATTGCATTCTTGATTCATGAAAATGTTGTAAGAAGAAGCCTGAGTCAAAACTCTCTATTATTTACTATTCATATGTCTTCCTTAATATGCTGCTTAACATTCGGCTGACTGGGAGCTTTATTGTACGTCTCTGGGCTTCATTTTTCTTTTGTGTTTACTGTTTTTTGTGGAGCCCTTGCGCTTTCTTTGGGATTTATGCTGCTTAACATAACTTTATCTCTTTTTTAAATAACAAGGTACACTACAATACAGTAGTCCAATCTGTATTGTAATGTAGTGTACCGAGTTATTGTTGGCCGGAGGAGAAGGAAAAGAAGAGGGGGAAGGCATGCCTGAAAGCAGTAAGACAGGAGGAAGGTAAGGAGTGTGGTAATGAGGGTGGGAACTTTGAATGTTGGCAGTATGACTAGTATAGGGAGATAGCTAGCTACACTATATTAAGGAATTATATCAGATGATTGCATAATACAAATGTCAGCTATAATACCATAGAATGTAATTTCTGGTGTACTATATGTCTTGTATATTGTATGTATAATTTCTTGTATACATTTTATATAATTTCCTGTATAAGTTTTATATAATCTCTATATGAGGAGCTTTTCTCCTTGGGCCTCCACTGAAAATGGGTCTTATCCCAGTCGGACTTTCCCGGTAAACAAATGTAAAATAAACAAATATGATGGAGAAAAGGAAGACTGATATATTGTGCATGCAAGAGACCAGACGGAATGGGAGTAATGCCAGGTGTATCAGAGGTGGGTTCAGATTGTTCTACCATGACGTGGATGGGAGGAGAAATTGGGTAGGGGTTATCCTGAAGGAACACTCTGCCAAGAGTGTTTTGGAGGTGAAAAGAGTGTCAGACAGACTGATGTTTATGAACCTAGAAACTGATGTGATGATGAATGCTGTTAGTGTATATGCTCCACAAGTTGGGTGTGCGATGAATGAGAAAGAAAAATTTTCGAGTGAGTTGGATCAAGTAGTGGTGAGTGTACCCAAGAGTGAGAGAGTGGTGATTGGAGCGGATTTCAATGGAGATGTTGGTGAAGGGAACAGAGTGGATGAGGAAGTGATGGGTAAGTATGGTGTTAAGAAATGCAGAAGGTGAGATGGTAGTGGTCTTTGCAAAAAGGATAGACATGTCTGTGATGAATATGTATTTTAAGAAGAGGGAGGAGTATACGGTGACATACAAGAGTGGACAAATATGCACACAGATGAATTATATCTTATGCAGGAGGGCAAATCTGAAGGAGATTGGAGACTGTAAAGTGATGATGAGGAAGCGGTCTGTATGATGATGTTGGTGACGAAGAAGAGAAGGAGGAGAGTGAGGGCAGTGCCAAGGATCAAATAGTGGAAGTTGAAAAAGAATGATTGTGAGGTGGAGTTCAGGTAAGAGTTAAGACGGGCACTGGGTGGCAGTGAAGAGTTACTGAAGAGCTGGGTAACTACAGCAGAGCTGGTAAAGGAGGCAGCTATAAAGGTGCTTGCTGTGACATCTGGACAGAGGAAAGAGGACAAAGAGGCCTGGTGGTGGACCCAAGAAGTACAGAAGAGCATACAGAGGAAGAGGTTGGTGAAGAAGAAGTGGGATTGTCAGAGAGATGAAAAAAGTAGACAGGAGTATAAGGAGATGAGGCATATGGTGAAGAGAGAGGTGGCAAAGGCTAAGGATAAGGTGTATGGGGAGTTGTATGAAAGGTTGGACACTAAGGAGGGAGAAAAGAGCCTGTACCAATTTCCAAGACAGAGGGACTAAGCTGGGAAAGATGTGCAGTAGGTAAGGGTGATAAAGGATTACAAGGAAAACGTACTCACAAGCGAGGAGAGTGTGTTGAGCAGATGGAAAGAGTACTTTGAGGGGCTGATGAATGAAGAGACTATGAGATGGAGAGAGAAGGTTGGATGATGTGAGGATAGTGAATCAGAAAGTGCAGTGGATTAGCAAGGAGGAAGTAAGGACAGCTATTAAGAGGATGAAGAATGGAAAGGCTGTTTGTCCAGATGACATACTTGTGGAAGTATGGAGGTATTTAGGAGAGATGTCAGTGGGGTTTTTAAACAGATTGTTTAATGACATCTTAGAAAATGAGCAGATGCCTTAGGAGTGGAGAAGAAGTGATTTTTAAGAATAAGGCCAATGTGCAGAGCTGTAGTAACTACAGAGGTATAAAAATGATCAGTCACAGTATGACACTATAGGAAAGAGTAGCAGAAGCTAGGTTAAGAAGGGAGGTGATGATTAGTGATCAGCAGTATGGTTTCATGCCAGGAAAGAGCACTACAGATGCAATGCTTGCTCTGAGGGTGTTGATGGAGAAGTATACAGAGGGTCAGAAGGAGTTGCATTGTGTCTTTCTGGACTTAAGAGAAACCTTATGGCAGGGTGCCTAGAGAGGAGTTGTGGTATTGTATGAGGAAGTCAGTGGCAGAAAAGTATGTAAGACTGGTACACAGTATATGTACAAGGGTAGTGTGACAGTGGTGAGGTCTGTCGTAGGAGTGACAGATGCATTCAAGGTGGAGGTGGGATTACACCAAGGATCAGCTCTGAACCCATTCTTATTTGCAATAGTGATGGACAGGTTGACAGATGAGATCAGACAGGAGTCCCCGTGAACTATGATGTTTGCGGATGACATTATGATCTGTAGTGAGAGTAGGGTACAGGTTGAGGAGACCCTGGAGAGGTGGAGATATGCTCTAGAGAAGAGAGGAAAGAAGATCAGCAGGACTAAGACAGAATATATGTGTGTGAATGTGTGGGAGGTTAGAGGAATGGTTATAATGCAGGGAGTAGAGTTAGCGAAGGTAGATGAGTTTAAATACTTGGGATCAACAGTTCAGAGTAATGGTGAGTGTGGAAGAGAGGTGAAGAAGAGAGTACAGACAGGGTGGAGTGGGTGGAGAAGAGTTTCAGGAGTGATTTGTGACAGACTGGTACCGGTAAGAGTGAAAGGGAAGGTCTACAACAGGGTAGTGAGACCAGCTATGTTATATAGGTTGGAGACAGTGGCATTGACAAAAAGACAGGAGTTAAGAGCTGGATGTGGCAGAGTTAAAGATGTTAAGATTTGCAATGGGTGTGACGAGGATGGACAGTATTCAGAATCAGTATTTTAGAGGGTCAGCTCAGGTTGGACGATTTGGAGACAAAGCCAGAGAGGCAAGATTGCATACATTTGGACATGTGCTGAGGAGGGATATTGGGTATAGTGGGAGAAGGATACTAAGGGTGGAGCTTCCAGGTAAGCAAAAAAGAGGAAGGGCTAAGGTAAGGTTTCTGGATGTGGTGAGAGAGGCCATGCAGTTGGTTGGTGTGACAGGAAAAAATGGAAACAGTTGTCACGACCCCTAATTTGAACAGCTGAAAGAAGAAGAAGGTACATTTACAATACAATGACATGCAAGTATAGGCTTGTACCCCTTTAGCCTGTGTAAAAACCATAACAGTAGGATCTGTAAAAACTGTACAAGTTGGCTTTAAAGGACACTGCCATTTCACTATTTTTAACATTATTGCGTGGGATGTTCCATTCATCAGTCATCCTTATTTTAACATACAGTCTACTAAAATGGAAATTTCACCAGAGGAGGTTCTACCTGAATTTACTATTATACTTAGAGAGGACAGGTACTGACTTTTCTGTGCAGTTGTTCAGGCACTGATAATAGCCAGAGGTAAATGTGGTGGTCTTCTTAGTCTACTTCTTTTGCAGGGGATTGTTGGACATTTTGCATATGTTTCTACTAGCTGAAGTATTTAAGGAAGGTCTTATTTACTGGTGGAGGTGGTACCACTGTGTCTGACAGAGAAGATGACCAATTTGCTGTCAGATTTAACAAGTGTTGATGAGATGCACCATAGGCTACAGGCAGAGGCTAGGTTGGTAAGGACCAGTTCAAGTATATTACAGCCTCTACTAGCTAGTTTTGCAAATTGCTCTAGTGCAATTGGTTTTAAGAAAGTTTAGGAAATGATTTGCATAATCATTTTTAGAACTGTAAGTATGTCAGTCAAGCTTGGGTAATGGAAGTCCCCTAGCAACAAGGTACTAGGTTTGATATTTAACCCCTCAGTGGTGTTAAGATAATTTCAATGATCTTTGGGGGCCATTAATGGAGATTGTATGTAGCAATGAAGTAATAGTTGAACTTGTTAAAAATTATATGGATTTCCAGGACCTCCAATGTAGGGCCTTGGCCTAAATTCATGATACAGCACTCAAACCTAATGTAGAGGCAGTGCTGTCATTGCATGAGACCATGTCTTGATACCTACACAAATATGAATGTGTTCAGGAGCACAATAGTGACCCCAGGCAAGATGGCGTCTTGAGCCCACAACTCCAGCTGAAATGCCAAGAAAAAAATGAAATGTAGTTCCTAACAGAAAAATAAAAGGGAAAACATTAGGATAGAGGAACAGGAGCAGCAGGAGAAGTAGCTGGCAGCATTGAAAGCTGACCCACAGGAGGAACAGCTTTGCAAGTTGTTCCATAAAATTATGGAGATAGCTGAAGACACAAGACTAATGAAGCAAACAATGGTAGGCCAGCAAAAGGAAGTTGACAGTTTGTAATAAAAAATACAGGATCTTGAAGAAGTGAGAGCTACTTTTAGGGTGAGGCTGCAATAGAATATTTACAGACTGAAGAAATTAGAAAATGTAGTGAAATGAGACAATAGTAAACTGGATCAGATTAGACACCAGTCCCAGTCAATCCAACATAAGGGTAGTGGGAATAAATTAATCCATGCTAGAAGAAGAAATGGAAAGCTTTGTGCTAGAATTAATTGACAGTAGATCTGCCTTATGCAGGGATAGAGAGATGATAATCGAATACATACACAGAGTAGGAACTAAAAAAAAACAGTAGCTGTATCCTTCCTATTGCATATATTAACATCTATCCATGGCTACAGAACAAAGGAAGTAATTATCAGACAAGACAGTTATAAGATAATACCATTTCATGGCATGCTTATAAATGTACTAGAAGACTTTTCTGATTGTCTTTCTGAAGACAGAAAGAAAAACAAAAGGTTGTCATATAGCAGCACTGTAAACCATGGTGATAGTAACTTTAAGCCACCCCAGTTATTTTTTGAACAGTAGAAAAAATAATAAACTAAAGTTTACTTCAGAGGCAGAAGTCCAGTATTTCCTGGCAGAGCAGGTAGTGAGCAGAAGTCAACAACTGCAGACAAGAGCCCAAATTCAAACCTAGTACACCAGATAGAATGGTAAATGAATCTTCAAATATACACAGGAGAGGAGGAACACGCACAGGCCAAGAATGCATAAAAAATAGACACAGCTGTTGGAAAGAAGATAAGAGATGAAAGGATATTACAGAAATGTGACAGCATCGTCATGGGAGGAGCTGAGAAACAAATACTGAAAGACAATAAAATGAAAGAAAACAGAAACATCAGAGGATACAGAAATACAGCAACTGCTGCAGCAACACAAAGAATGGAGCAGATGTGATCACAGAGCTGGTCGGGGTGAAGCAGCATTCGAAGGCACAGACAGAAGTTTAAACAGGGACAGAAGAAAGAAGTGAAGAACAACATAGGTGGGGAGACAGTCTGGCTGATACAACAACAGATCTGGATTCCCAGCCTGGACAGCAGGGAGGCTAAAGAAGTTGCACGGTTACAAGGAGTATTGCTCTCAAAATCAATCAGAAAGGCATGTATAAAGAAAGCAGGATCAGAAGGAAAAAGGAAAAAAAGGCAATCCGGAAAAACAGGAGGGCTAAGGAAATTTGATCTTGTCCAAGGAAGGTGGCTCACAAAAGCAATCAGAATCGCACGTGGAACGAGAGTGCTTAATTTCTTTTTTCCTCCTTACCTCAGTCTGGAAATGGCAAAGCAAGACTAGCAGAGGAAAATGAAGTGGAACTGACACAATCTATGTAGCAGTGACAAAAAGGCTGTCTGCAGCACACACAAGGATACAGGATACACAAGGATACAGGATACTTACTCACGGACACCTTATCATAAAGGGAAGGAAAGCGGGATAAATGAGAGGAATGGATTCTGTTGAGGTGAAAGAATGATGTTTATGGAATATCTATCTGCCTTGATAAGGTTAGGAACATCTATCAATTCAAACATGGAAAAATTAGGGGGGGATTTATAATGTCAAGAAAATGGGCATGGGCACAAATAATGGGAAGGATAAAAGCAAAAAGAATTGGGGCAATACTGCAATAAAAAAGAAAAAATGCAACAGGAATGGGGTAAAACAAACTATAAATAAACCACCTTGGGCTATTTTGTACTGTATTAAACAAGGAGAGACAAACTACAGAGAAATGAATGCTTATTTAAGAAAAAGGAACCAGGATGTTGGCACAAACCAACAAAAAATGATGTTCATCTTGATGGGAAATCCTGGGGGGGTTTCAAAGAATGCATAAGGGGGTAGCTCTGAAAAGGGGGGAAAGTATACAGTAAGAGCTGGAATAAAGATAGTAAACTGAGATACAGATGGGGTGTTTCAACTGATAAAAAGCAAGAAAGTACAAGCAAGTGTTAAAAGGATAGGAGGGGATGTGATTCTGATACAAGAAACTAAGCGAAAAGTAAGGAAGTGTGATAAGATACTGCATCCAAAATACCTGAATGGAAAATGTGAATGTAAAGCAGGATGGGGTAAAAAGAAAATAACAACTGCCTTCAGGAAAGGATTACACATAAAAAAGTGGAGAGGGTAGATGTCTCATAAGATGGGGAAGAATTGGTGGACGTAGGTCAGGACAAAGGGGATTTCTTCATTATCATCTTTGAGACTTGAGAAGCGAGGGAGAGGGGAGGAAGACATGAGTAGGGGACTTCAAATTTGCCCTAGAATCAGAGAAAAACAGACTATTTGGTAGAAAACAGTATAGTCAAAGAATGGGAAGGATGACTATAAATGGCTGTATGGATAGAAGGATGCAGGAGCTGCACTTCATGATCACACCCCAACACCTTGCAGCTGCCCCCTACATAGGTTCATAGGTAGGTACTAGGCTATTGGCCCTAGGGCCTTTATAAGCCTAGCCAAAAAGGCACCCTGGCTTTCGCCACCCAAGAAAATTATTTTCCTGTACCACTGTCAAGCAGAGCCACAGAAGTGATCCCTGGGGTGAATTTCCTATTTCCCATCCAATCATCAAGATTTTTCTTGAAGAGTTCTAATGAGGAGCTCTGTTTGACAAAGACAAGTAGTCTGTTTCAGAGTATTGGGAAGTCTCTAGGACAGGAATCTATCCCTCCAGCATGTTCTGTTTATTGTGATGACAAGGTTTAGGTCCCTACAGCGTGTAGTTCGGAGGGATTGGGATTTCTTTAAGTAGAGCATGTTCAACAGCTCTAGGTTTGACATAGCTTTGTATGTTAGGCAGAGATCGCCTCTGTCTGCATAGGGTGTCTGTTTGAGGCCAGTAATCCTCTTTCTGAGGTATTTCTGTGGCCTCTCCAGTTGTTGTAGATGTCTTGTGAGGTACATACCAAAAGGGGCGCTGTACTCTATAATGGGTCTAATGAGTGATGAGTAGAGGGGAACAATGACCTCTTTTTTTATGGATGAGAAACCTTTTGTGATGAGGTGTGCCACATAGAAGGATTTCCCGACCACTGTGGCAGTGTGATTATCAAAGGAGAGACTACTGTCCATCTATGTCCCAAGGTCTCTTATCACACTTTCGGTGTTAAGTAGACTACCACCTATGTGGTAGTTCATGGGTACAGAGTTTTTACCAAAGGGGATGACAATGCACTTTTTGGCATTGATCTTCAGGCCATGGCTTTGACACCAGGCATCTGTCTCAGTGAGGCCCTTTTGTAGGATGTCCACATCGTTAGGAGTTTCGATTATGGCTCCCAGTTTGCAGTCATCTGCAAACTTCTTTAGCCAAAGACCTTCTGTGTTAGCCTGTACTTCAGAGAAGTATATACTAAACATGAGAAGACCCAGGACTGAACCCTGTGGTACTCCACTTGTCACTGGTCTGAAGTCGGATTTGGAGTCTGCTACTTTCACAGTGTGGGTTCTGTCCATGAGCCAGTTGGCAACCTATCTTGTGACATAGGGATTTATACCTAGTTTAGTGAGTTTACCTATAATTCCAGAGTGGGAGATGGTATCGAAAGCCTTGGTGAGATCTAGATAGGCTGTGTGAACCACCTTACCCACATCTATGGCTTTGGTGACTGCTTCAAAGAAGTCTATCAGGTTTAGGAGACATGATCTGCCTTTTACAAACCCGAACTGGGTGGGGTCCAGACTTTGGAGATTACCAATGTCTTTGTTTATGAGTTCCATGATGATACGTTCCATGGCCTTGCAGACCAGGCTTGTCAGGCTAATGGAGCGGTAGTTCCTGGGGTCCATCATGGCTCGCCCTTTGTGGAGTGGGATAACTGTCACTGTGTGCCATTCAGTGAGCACAAAGCCTGAGGTGAGGCTATGATTGAACATGGTACTTAGGTGGAGTGCCAGTTCATTCTGTAGTTTGTATAGAACGCAGCCTGGGATATTGTCAGGTCCCATGGATGCTGTGTTCTTGGCTTTGGAGAGTGTGTTTTTTATCTGTGCAGCCGTGATTACAGGAACTTTGCATTCTTCCAGTATAGAGATGGGCCCTCTAGGGGGGAAAGGGGGGTAAAGTTAGCACTGAACCTATCTGCCAGGATGTTGGCAATATCAGTTAGTTCTGTATATTTAGTGCCATTGTGCTGTAACTCAGAGCAGATCTGAGTGTTGCCATTGAGATTCTTGACATAGCTATAGAATGCTTTGTGGCTGTCTTTAGAGTCAGTGGCAATTTTGTTTTTGTAATTAGCTTTGGAGGATTTTATGAGGGATCTCAGCTTCTTACTGAGGCTGACCAGGGAGCTCCTCCAGTCATCGGATTTTACTCTTTTTTGCAACAGTTTTTTTCTTCTGTTGTACAGTTTGTTTATGGCAGAGGACCACCAGATTGGCTTCCTTTTTTTTGGAGGATAGCATCTTGGTTCTGTTAGGGATAGCACGATCCATGCACTTGTGTAAGTGCTTATAAAGTGCATTTGTGTAGGATTCAGCAGTTGTACCTCTATTGTCTGTCTCCATGGGTGTCATGAAGTTTGCCACTACTGTCTTAAGAAGTGTGAAGTTGGCTTTGGAGAAGTTTTTTACGGTGGTTTCCCTATTGGGGGGTGGGAGTGGGATGTGGCTGTCTAGGGTGAGTAGCTTGTAGTCGGATCTGACCAACGAGGAATTGACCACTGGTGTGGAACACCTGTCACCCATGCTGGTAATGACCAGGTCTAGGATATTGCTGCCCCTGATGGGGTGTGAATAAGTTGATCCAAGGCATTGGAATTTATGAATTCCAGAAAACATTGAGGAAAAGAGTTGGTACATGAGTAGTTTTCCCAGTTAATGGTGCGGTAGTTGAAATCACCCATTATTAGGGTGTTGGGTTGTATCCTAATATTTTCCAGTGTATCAAGAAATGAGGAGTGGGAATCCTGGGGCATGGTGGGGGGTCTGTAGCAAGCTATAATTTGGATTGTGGTCTTGCCCAGAGTTAGTTGCACTTGGATAATTTTGGATGCATTATGCTGTAAAACTAGCCTGGAGGTGTGGATATCCTTAATGAATATGGACACGCCTCTGCCTTTAGTGCTTCAGTATGGGTTAGGTGGCCAAAAGGTGTGGTATGAATTATAGCCTGGTAATGCAGGGGTGCTCTCTGGAGCATTGAACCAGGTCTCTGTCACTGCACAGATGTCGATATTCTCCATTTTAAGGAGTGCCTCGAGTGAGTGCATTTTGACGTTTAGACTTCTAGCACTGAGTAGCATTATCCCCAGATTTTGCTTGCTTGTACCTGTTACGGTGGTAAATTTGTCATTTGAACCTTGCCTAAAAAAGCCACTATAGGGGTGGCAAGAGCCTTAGCCAGAATCCAAAATCCCAAGGGCAACAGGTGCAGGCCATCTCTGGCAAAGCATTGTCGTCTGTCGATCATGTCATCCCAGGCAGACAAATACTGGATCCCTGTAGAATGACACCAGTAGCTTAGCCAATTGTTGAAGTCAATCATTTTGTCCTTGTACTGTGGTATCATTCTGGATGATGGCAGGATGCTACTGTCGGCTAGGACATACCTGCCTGACAAGATTGAAGAGCTCCTCCATTTCTCTTTTCATGTAGTCCAGGGAGATGCATCTCAGGTCATTCACACCAACATGGACAATGACAGAGTCATATTTGTACTTATTGTGGAGTGACCTGAGTGCATGCTTTATGTGGCGGATTCTGGCACCTGACAGGGACTTTCTCCTTGTTTATCCTGGTGAGTGTAACATCAGTGTGCCTGACTATAGAGTCACCTATGACTAGAGTGTTGGGTACGTTGTTATGCCTTATGGGCTGTGGTTGAGTGGCACAATGGGATTGTGGGCTATGTGTCATTTAGGTTGTCTTGGGGGGTGCGGTTTGCTTGTGTTTCTGCTTTGGAGGTCCCTGTTGCTTGGGCAGGTTTTTATTGAGAGCCTCCGCGAATGTAGGTGTGTGTTTTGCATTTCTAGGTGTGTGTTTTGGTGGTGTAGGTTTTGAGGGACTATGTGATGAGTGTGGTGTGGTGCGGTGCAAGTGTTTACCTTCTCCTCTTGACTGTCTATTCCAGTCTTGGGTCTAGAGAGCTTTGCTTCCAGTTTGGCTATATAAGTGCATCTCTTACTGGTTGTAGTGTTGGGTGGCAGGAGGAGAGGGTTGTCTGTGTACATGAGGCAATTGCTGCATTGCCCCATGATGCCCAGATTCATCAGGTAGACAGGAGAAAACACTGGGAGCTGACCCTTAGACATGCCTGGATAGGTGCTTATTTATTAAGTACTAAACACTGCTTTCCTCTAGACAAGTGAGGAAAGTTGAGTGCTGTAGTAATTTGTAGCTTATTTAATACTTACAATGAGTTCTGAACAAGTGCTGAGCTCAAATCAACAGATCTGAGTGCTGAAACTAAAAAAACTCGCTAGTTTTAAGAAACAAAATTAAGTTAGAAGGCTTCTCTCCAACACAGAAAGGTCTGGGGACTCAGAATATTTACAAATAGTCCTGGATACAGCAAATATGTATGTGGACTACAGTACTTACAGGAAAGGCAGGAAGCAAACTTAGAAATTTTTTTTCTTCCCAAATGCTCTCTTTGTACACAGTAGGAGTGCCTGAAATCAGAATATGACCTCACTGCACTCAGTTGACTGAGCAAATGAGATGGGCCCAAATGGAGTATCCAAATACAAATTTACAAGAGGGGTGTGCAATTTCAAAGCCACCAAGATTAACACCAAAACATGAACAGGGAGCAGGGGTGCGAACTAACTGTAGAGACAGACAGCCACAATTTTCAGTTCAATTAATATTTAGTAAGAAACAAAAACACAAAATGCAGTATTATATGAAAAAAGTGCAGATAAAAGTGTACTTAAATACACTTATACATCCAGTTGATAGCAGGCAGATCTTAGCCGGCCAAAGCTCAAGTATTTAGCTGAACAAAAACAAAATGTACCACTTGTATAAGGCATGAAAGCCCCTCACCTGAAGCACAGACTATCAAAGTGAAACTTCCCCCCACTGCTATCAATGGCTACGCTTCTAACAAGATCTCTGTAGAAACACAATCTCTCTGTAGAGACATTCTACAGAGAGTCACAATTTTGAGTTCAATTAATGTTCAGTAAGAAACAAACACAAAATGCAGTACTATATGAACAAAGTGCAGATAAGTGTACTTAAATTCACTTATACATCCAGCTGATTGCAGGCAGATCTTAGCCGGCCAAACCTCAAGTCTTATGCCTGATACACTAGGGCAACTTCAAACATCACTGAAATCCTAATAGTAAAAGAAAAGTGAAAGTAGGTAGCAAGCTACAAAATGAGACCTCGTAGAAGATGGGAGTCACAGTTTTATCCACCATGGCACTTACATGGAGCATAGCGAGATAGATAGCAAGTGAAGAAGGGGCAAATAAAAATGGCAAAGCACAACAGACAGAGCAGTGCCTGCATGAACTGATGCAAGTTATTGTCCAAATACTGTATCAAGAAGGTGTTCTTGGTTTGGCTACTTTGCCTGTAATTTACACCGACTCTGCTGCATCTAAAGCCATCTATTGCTAAAAGAATGAAAAAAGTATCATTTTGCAGTTCTGTTGATTATTTGTATTGTATTTCATAAGAACCCTGTGTTAATTGTTACATTTCGCATACTTTACTAGAGTTTCAAAGCTGAACTGTATCCACTGCTGCTGTAAGACTTAATTACATTGTGTCTGCCAATTTTACAGGCAGCAGCATCTAGATTCCCTGCACTTGAGCTCTAAAAACTGCATTTTATATTGAGGGTCTTCTGATTGCCCTCTTGTGGCAGAAGTGTGCTGTAACAAACCTGTCTGAGTTGAGGGCTGCTGGCTTAAAGCTTATTGTGTATTTTCCTTATTGGTCTGTAAGTCATGCTGTTTTATAAAATATTTTTCTGATTCTATATAAGCCTGGTGTTTGCAATAGGTTGCTTTCCATACTGAGGCAGTTAGCAGTGCCCTGTATAGCTGCAAATGCTATTGAGTTAAAATTTCCCTTAAAATAACTATCTCTGCAATCTTCTCCAGTCCACCTGCTGCTCTAAGAGTATCTGAGTCACACACAGAGCAGCATCGCCTTGTTGGATAGCTGCAGTTCACACTGAGTATAGCACCATTCTTCATCTGTGTGCTATCATCCCAGTCCAGTTAAATCTCCCCACTCTACTCCCTGCTTAAACCCATAGTAAAAAACCTGAAACCATGGATAGGTACTTCCTTGCTATCTCTGTGGCCAACCTGGTGGAAATGGGCATACACAGGCAATGTAGCAATTATCTTACGTATACAGACAACCACTTAATCCTAAAAGAAATAAACACAGTATGTGAGAGATGTAGTTACATTATGAATATTGAGACATGACTTACACATACTGACAAATTACATGACAGGTTGTCAGCACATGCACATCATTGTCCGCACTAAATAAGGTTTTGACACATAAACCCACATATGTGGAGGTACTCACAAGTAACTTACGAAAATCTCAGAGGCCTCCCATATGCTGTACTCAAAAAACACATGCCAACAACACTTACTACACATAAAAATACATATTACAGTGTCTCCATTAGGAAGCCCCTAAGGCGAAACACCACACATTCAAATGTCTTGATCATAAGAGACTCCATTGTGAGACACATGAATGCCTCCCTCACTAGGTTCAGTAAAGAAAGGTTTAGGGCCAGGATTTACCAAATCATGCAGGCACTCAGGCCACTCAACCACAAGTGCTAGTATGACTCAATCATAGTCCATGTGGGTATAAATGACCTGAGATGTACCTCCTGGGACTATATAAAAAAAGACATGATAGACTTCTCTGAATACATCTTGCAGGCTGTTATGAGTCTCGCATTGAGCAGCATTCTACCCTCATCAAGAATGATACCACAATACAAACAAAAATGACTGACTTCAATAATTGGCTTAGCTACTGGTGTCATTCCAAGGGGATCCAGTATTTATCATCCTGGGACAACATGATTGATGGACTACATTGCTTTGCCAGAGATAGTCTGCACCTTTCAGTGGTGCGCTTTTAAATACTGGCCAAAGTATTAGCTAGCCCCATACTGACTTTTTAGGCAGTGCCAAACCAACAGAAATACCAACATAAATTCTTCTAATGCCAAGCTGAAGGTACTACTGTGCTAGGAGTCTTAACAGGAAACTGCACTCCCTGGAAGCTCTCCTTGCCATGGAGATTTCTGACATCTGTTCAATTACAGAGATGTGGTTCAAGGCTGTGGAAAGCACACCAAACTGTGCAAGGCTATGATGCCTATCACTCATTCAGACCACCCTCTGAAGAGGAAAAAAATGAAAGGATGGGTTTCCATTTACATAAAAACAATCACAGCTCTAGGTTGGTCAAGCATGATGACTCACTTGAGCTACTCCAGATCCAGCTGACAGTTAGAAAAATCCCCACCATATCATCGTTGGCTACATGTCTCCAACCATGAGCCATGAAAACCACTCTGCATACCTGAAAGTTAGCAGAATTACTTACCATTCAGCCCAACACACTACTCATGGGTGATTTTAACTACCCCTTCATAAAGTGGAAAACATATGCGACCACTAACATGCAGGCTCAGAGATTTCTGTACATTGTCAATGCAAATGCTTTGGAACAGTTGGTCTGCACTCTCACTAGGGGCTCAAATATCTTTGAAATAGCACTCACACACATGGGGGAGCATTGCACCCCCCTCTCCATGTAATATTCTCATTGGTAAGATTGGCTCATAAAATGATTTCTTTTGAAATAAATGTAATGGTAGTATCCCCATCAAACCCTAGAACCCTAAAGAAAGTTTTCAAGGCACATCATCTCCTATTAAGTGATAGCATAGAAGTACAGGTAATTTTACAGCTCCCCCAACCCCAGAAACAGAGGCCTATGCAGAAGTAAACACAAATGCTCACTACAACCACTTAAATAACTTCTTAGAAATGGGAATACCTGGCCAAACTAAACCCATGCCTAGCCAGGAAAACAAGCCACCCTGATGGACCCCTGGCAGAAACAGAATATACAACAAAAGGAAGAAATTCCTGTCTAGGAGTAAGTGGGAGGAAGCACAACAGAGAAAAATCCTTCATTAGTCTCAACAGGCAAATCAGGGAACTAGTTAGGTTTTCAAAAGCTAAATAAAAGACTAAAATGGCCCCCGAAGCAAAGGACAACCACAAAGCATTTTTAAGTTATATCTGAAATATTGAGCGAAACACTCAACACTATTCTGAGTTGGCTATAGCTGGCACTATCTATACTCAGCCAGAAGAGATAGCAAACCTGCTTGCCAATAAATTAAACTCATATTTCACCCCTCATCACCTCTAATCACTCCTCATAAAATACCTCCAGCATTCCTTTGCCTGTTATCACAAAAGAACAGGTCACCACCACAGTTTCTAAAACTAGAAATATGACATCAGTAGGCCTCAATGGAATCTCAGTGTGCCTATGAAATAGCCTGAAACATGACCTAGCAGACCCACTTGGATCTCTACTTAAAAAACAGTCTTGAGAGGGGTTTTGTCCCGGTAGAATGGAGGACAACAATGGCCATCCCTCTGCACAAGGGGGGACCTTCAGCTGACTGAGGAAACTACCAAACCATAAGTCTGACTAGCCTCATATGCAAGGCTATGGAAAAGATAATCATGGATGTGTTATCCCCATGCTGGACCAGTAATCAAGGAGCCTGAATCCCCACCACTGACACTGGAGAGGGATGTACACTGGTAATACAAATGGATACACTCAATATTTCCAGGTGCATACCTCCCTGCATCAAACACAATTTCCCTTAAGGCACACAGGGAATACGCTCCGTCTGTGGTCCGGATCTCTCTATCTGTCTCCCTCCAGGTCCCCAATAGGACTCCCCACTGGTACAATTGTAGGATTAGGTCCTCAACTGAGTGTCCAATCTTAGACCTCCAGCACCCTCTATGTAAGCTCACTGCTTGGTGTCCCTGCTCCAAGTAGCTGACACACACACACTGCATAATTTGATTTTTCACACATGCACACACCTGGGAAAGGCAGGCACAGATTTACCTGCTGTGTATCCTTCTGCCCAGAGTATAAGGTAGTTATCACTGTGAACAGATACTTCACAATCAGCTACTCTATGGCCCTTAACAAAGGATGTCCAATTATACTGTGTAATATTAATACTAATACAAATGGTAGTAGTTGACCGAGACAGCTAGGCCATCTGGAGTGACCCACACAGTGTCACCAAATATAAGCACTCTCAAAGGTTAAATGTTTTCTATAAGGACTAGCCACAATAAAAGTTTTAAATACATTTAATAATAAATAATAGAACAACATGAAAATACTGAATATATATTTACAGTAAGCCACAGAGTTCAAATCACATGAAATATTGAAAATAACATCGATGGACATACTCATACAAATAAAGAAAAACAATCTCTAAACTAAGATTCACTGTATTCTTGACTGAATCTAGGAAAATTACTATTCCCTAATAACTTACTTGATAGAGCAAGATACAATGAAATGTGTAAGCAGTCTTTCTAGTCAGGTTCCCCAAAACAGAATACTCAGTAGTCAGGGACTACTCCCTGTAAAATATAATATTCAGGATGGGTTGCAGAATGACCTCCTCTGGTCACCTTGGTTCTCACAGTATCCCCCTTTGAAGCTGAGATGGGAATTTAGCATAGGCAGCTACAATACACATCTAAATTTTGATGGCAGTGCCTGGTGCTCCCCCCTCTTTTTACTGAGCTAATGAACAAAGGCTTCTTCCAGACCCACCATCTCCAGTATTATACAGCACTGCAGGGTCATATTTTAATCATTTAACAGCTCATTTATATTTCCCTTATTCTTTCTTAAAGCAATGTAACTGGTTAACCTCTGCTGTCCCAGTATCCTCTATTAAGACATATACATTTAATTCAGTTACAATAATACATGCACATTTAATTTCATTCCAGCAGGGTGCACTGTTGATACATTTTAACACAAACAAACCTCACAAATCCATCTTCAGCACAAGCATCTGTACAAATCAGTTTAATATACAAATGACATAATTATTTGCAAAATTTCATCTAGGTGTGCTGGCACAAGTCATACATCCACCACCCTACTTCTCCTAGCATCGCTGGCAGTACCTCCTATAGTCACAATGGACCCTATTAACAACAACATAGAAATTCTCCAAACTCTATACCCAACCCAGTTCGGCTTTGTCAAGGATAGGTGCTACCTGCTCAGTGTTGTGGACTTTTTTGAGAAGGTCACCAAGGCCATGAATGAGGGTAAGACAGCGCATACCAACTACCTTGACCTGGCTAATGCATTTGTCACAATACCCCACTCAGGTATTTTAGATAAACTCACAAAATTTTGCATAAACTTCTATGTCACCAGACAGACTGCCAAATGGCTCACTGATAGGACACGTCAGAGTGGGGGAATCTCCAGCCAGGAAGAGGACAGTTAACAGTGGAGTATCACTGGGCTCAGTGCCGGGCCTCCTCCTGTTTTGGAATATACTTCTTAGATGTCAAGGCAAATGTAGATGGCCTTTGGGTGACCACATTTGCTGATGTCTGCAAGTTGGGGTGAGGCAATCAATGACTCCCAAATGATGATATCCTACAGAAGGTCTGATGCAGACTAATGTTGGGTGTCAGTGCCATGACCTCAAAATAAATGCAAAGAAGTCCATAATAATACCCTTTGGGAAATCAAATACCCCTGCAAATTACAACACTGATAGCAGCCCCCCCCCCCAAGAATGAACTGAGTGGCTAGATGAGAGATCTAGGTAATCAGATAGATAGTAATCTGAACTTTGACCACCACCACGTGTCTACAGTGGTGAGGAAATCATTCTATGTGGCTCAGCTTATAAGTAAGGACATGGCATCTAGATCTAAGGATGTCATAGTACCACTGTAGTCAGCCTTCATCAGAGCAATAATCAAGTACAGTGCACTCTTTGGCATGTCCTGCCAGGCACCTGCAATAGTTGGGGCATCCTCACAGATTTCACATAAAAAATACAGGGTATAACCAACACATCATATGTGGACCGATTAAAAGAAGTATCACTGCATTCAGTTTCCTATTGAATACTGAGGGGATAATCTGTGTCTGACTACAAGGCAGTCTCTGATCCAGCCCTGATGGAAATATTGCATATTCACAAAACCAACTGCATGAGTGTTACCTGCTCCAAAGATCTAAACTTCATCTCTGACATGAATGGATCATGCTGGAAAGTCAGATATGTGTCCCAGACATTGACCCTCCTCTGGAATAAGCTTCCTATTCACATGAAGCACAGCCATTCCCTGACTATCTTCAAGCACAATCTGGACCTATGGATGGGAAATCACAATTTCACTCCTGGGATGGTGCCCATGTCCCTTATGGATAGAGGCAGTCTGTAAAAATAGTCAAAACCTCACTTGCTGACCCTTGTTAACTTGCTCCTAGGGATAGAAAATTGGATAAACTCTGGATAAAACTGGCTAGGCTTTTAAGGGCTCTTGAGCCGTTAGCCTAGTAACTGCTTATGACCCTATAAACCTATGAACTGGAGAGCACTGCTTTCACCAGAGCCTTGTGAGTAGGGGGCTAAGTGTTACAGTGCTCAAAAATAAAGTCTGCCTTTGAAAGCACAGCAGACATAACAACGAATGGCAGAAATATGTGAGCTACACAAAATGAATAATGACAAAACATAACAGGTTTTACCTACAAAGTTAATTTCAGATATGTGCATTAATAATTATGACCCTGAATTTGAAGCTTGACAGGTTTAATTACTTGTGCCCCTGAGTTTATTTGTTTGGGGTTAGGTAATTTTTGAGTGTTGTTTATTTACATGTCTGTTTTTGTTTTGTAGTGTTAGCAGCAACAGTACTTCAGTTGTTATTCTGCTGCTTTGCTTGCATCATCAAATCAAGTGTAACAAGATCTGTGGACAACAATGGTAAAGAGCAAAAAACAACAAAAAAAAAAAAAAAATAAAATAAAAAAACAGCAATTTGATATTTTTATTGTACAGCAAGTCTTTACCTGTGTTATGACTTTATTTTAGGCTTTCTGAAATAATTGTAGTCTAGATCTGAGGTTGATTTTTGCCTCATATTTTTGGTCTGTTCCTCATACCATTTGTGGTTTTCTGGCAAATCACAGAGATTATTTGAAGATTGAAGCCACTAAATAATGACATTACATTTCAGTTTCAGAATTCATATCATTCAGAAAATGTATATTAATTCAAACACTGTTACTCTAGCAACTTTCCAAGTTTATAAAAGCAATATTTAACATATATCCCTATTTTGAAGGCCTTTGTCCCTCCATTTTGTCAGGCTTTGTACAGATTTCTTGCACTAAGAGGTTGAGAGGTATGTCCTGCAATAAACCTAGCTTCCCTGACACAAATACTTGCACTAGTAAAGGGGAATGAGAGAGAGAGAGAGAAAATCAGGCGTATTTTTCAATGGACATTTAAACACTAACAACTATGAGGTGTTCTGAAAAAAAACGTTTAATGAATCTGTGCCCTGGAAATGAAGAGACATAAAATATAACTTTGTCCCAAAAATGTAAAACAATGTATTCTCTTAGGCTATTTATAAAAAAAACTGTAACAACCTTTAAAAAATGTAGCTAATAGAAAATTGAACAAAAAATTACCGCTGCATACAACGTTTTGAATTATTTTCTATATGCCACAGCATTCTGCATACCAAACAATAATATTTTTGATCTACGCAGGTACTGTATATCACTCTTCCAGAATGCATTAAGTGGGATGGATATTTTCTACTGAAATTGTTTCTACACTGCTGCCGGACACCACACCTGCCAAACACAAACGATTTAAGTTTCCTCT
This sequence comes from Protopterus annectens, assembly GCF_019279795.1. NCBI lineage: Eukaryota > Metazoa > Chordata > Ceratodontiformes > Protopteridae > Protopterus > Protopterus annectens. The sequence continues at coordinate 572,854,268 of NC_056743.1, forward strand.
GCTTTAAGATTAGTGCTTAGTAATGCGGAATCGTAGTTATTACTCGTTTTTATTGTTAGTTTTATTGAATAAAATATTGATTTTAATAGGAATTTGTACAATGTGTACTTGAAAAAGGGAAATAATTTTAGCACCGAAATGTCACGACAATCCAGTGACACATCCGAACAAAGTAGGACTTTACACTAAGACTAAAAATATTTGACAACTTAAAAATAGCGTACATTCAGAAAATTCTGTATACCTTTACTGCTTTTCTGAACGCATTATTTTCCATTTACAACACCCTCCCGGATACAATCTACCAGATCTGGCTTTCACCATGTCCACATATTTTTTAAGGCGAAATTATCTTTGTTCTTGGATGCAGACTCCATTTTCTTATAATCTTCCGGGTGAACAACGGTAAGATTTGTAGTCAAAATGAGCATCTAAAAAAATGACACGTTGATCCGCTTCAGCTCCTGTTTTCATCACGCCTAAGAATGACAGTGTCCTAGTTTTCACCGAACGCTGTTACCCGTTTCTGGATTTATAGTACTGTAGTTTCTCGCTTTAATTAAATTCTGTCTCCACTTGTAATTTATTTTAGCATGATGCACACCCAGGTCGTTTTAGTGATGCTGAGGAGGATACAGATGATGCTGATGCTGAGAGGTTGGTAACTGTGCAGCTGGGAGGGGGAGGGGGCAACATGGAGGCGCCAGAAGCTATTGGACCTCAGAGACACCGAAGCAACACTAGGTGCAGACCGCCCTTTTGTGTTCCAGTTTTTGAATCGATGCAATCATATTTAGTTAGCATATCTGGAAGCTGCAACCCCTCGAGCCAATCGGTGGTGGCTGGGGACTGTGAGATTGGAGCAGCAGGGCGTGGCGTGAGGCGCAGGCGCGCAGCATCCACCCGACTTTGTGCATTTCTTCTTTGATTGCTAGAGTCTGGACCAGGCTTTGCAGAAAGAAGGGGTAAAAAGGGGTTGTAGTAACACAACCAACAGCAAGCCAGAATTGGAGTCTGCAGTTTTCAGTTGTGAACTTTCCTGCGGGACAAAAAGCTGAGTGGAAACAATCAAGAGTGGGAAATCTAAAGGGTTTTAGGGCATCAGCGCCTGGATTGCGTGTATTTCGGTTTCTGAAGTCTGGGATTGGCCCTGTCCTTTTTTCTGTTTGGTTGAAGATGTCTTACCAAGGCAAGAAAAACATCCCCCGCATCACGGTGAGTAGTGATTCGCAAGGGAGGAAACCCTTTGTGCTTTGACTGTGTTGGCGGCAGAGGGTGGGGTGGGGTGTAAGATAATGGGTGCCCTATGTTTTCGTTTGATGGTGTGTTAAGTATAGTCCACTGTGAAGTAATGGTCAGCTGTTTCACAGCAGCAGGTTAGTGACGGTGGGGCCCAATCGACCAGACAGTCAGGTTGGGTGGAGTAGCGGGCTTTTCTTATCGAATCTCTTCACAATGGCTGTGCACTGATTGAGAGGTCGCATCTCCCCGGATCCTGATTTTGGTCTGCAGATTCTGTAGTAGTTTTTCAGAACCTAGAGCAAATGATTCCTTTTTGACGAATTGCAACGTTAAACGGAGATTGGTGTTTGGCGTGTGCTATCAATATTGTTTGCAGCGGTCGGTAGCTGGGAGGTGACATCAGGAATCAGTGAGGCTCTACAATCTTAGAGCCTTGTACAAAACATCAGCTGTAGAACAATTACTGAGCTTGTTCCGGGTCTGATGTGGGTTAATAAAGCCCAGCTTGTTAATGTGACTGCGTCAAACGTGTACTGTAGATTCAAACCCGCTGTGATTGCTGTATGAGTGAATTCAGAATCTGTGGTCGCTTTTCAGCAGATAATGGCGCTGCAAAGCAAGACATTTTGGGCTTTGTCATTTTTTTTTTTTAACCTATTGCTTCCACCCCCGCTGCAACCTCACCCCCACTATGATCAGTGCACAATGATCGGGGAGTCTAATGAACTAGTTATATACGTGTTGGGGGAGAAACAAAAACCTAAAATGGAGACGTTTAATTTAAATATGCTAGTGGCCTTTGAAGTTAAAAGAAAAAAGTCCTGAAAGCTTGACTTGTATGCTGCTGCGGGAAGTCAGCAGTTCATCTCGGTGGACTTTATTTAACCGTTTGTATAAAATTAAAAGCTCAAGTGGTGTGCATTAAAAAGTGTGTGTGTTAATGTCTTGTTCACACATTGTACACCAACCAGCTGTTTATCCCCTCCCACATAATCATATAGCTGTCTTGCAGCAAGGGACTCGGATATTTTTGCATTTAACTGCTGTTATCTGTTTAATTGACTTTCAGTTTGATAATTTTCGCTGTTCTTTGTGTTTTACTGCTTGGCTGCAGCATTCTTGTTAGTGGTACTGTCTTTGCCTTAAAATAAAAGCAGCAGCTGGAGAGAAGGGCACACCCACTAGCCTGAAAAAACAGTGGTTGCACTATAATATTTTCTTTTTTGTTAAGGAGGTGATGGTCTCTGGAGGTGGGTGAGGGCCTAGGCAATATATTTGGCCTTCTGTCACTGCTGTATTTTCCTTTATTATAGCGAGCCTCACTACACTAGAGTATGTATCGAAATGACAGTTTGCATGCTGCTATAAAAAGTCTGAAAAATATAGCAAGAAGACTGTGCAAACATTTGTGATTTATTCGTTAACTGCACTGTGAATCCAGGATGTGCTTGAGATAACATGAGTAAAGTTTGTTTTCACACATGGCAGTCATTGTTGAAAAAGATTATTCATACACAGAAAAGGTTAGGAATATTTGCACTTCTGAAAGATGCACAATGTAAAGTTATTTTCTAGCTGTACAAAATTCATTTTGTAACAATTTAGTTTTAAAATTGTTTCAGTCTTTTTTTTTTTTTTGGGGGGGGGGGGGTGATGGCAGGTTCTCACACACAATTTGAGCAAGGCAGCATTATTTGCTTGCACATTAAAACCAACACAATTCCAGGCAGTTGTTGGCTGTGTTTATAATGGCTGTGCTTCATACTTATGACAAAAGTGGCTTTGTTTGGTAACTCGGATTGGTTGGTTGATAAGCAAGTCTTAAGTTTGTCTGTTATGTTGCTAACAGGATGGGGGAGGGGGGCACAGCGCATCATTTTGTTTTGCTTTTGCGGTACATCACTTTTTGCTTATATTTTGCTTCCCATGGCAACAGACATTTTGTGAATTTTCAGTGACTGAAAGTAGGCCAACCGGCAGCATTGGTGTGTATTAGAATGATGTAGCTATATTTAAAAATACTTGGTAACACTGAGCAGTTAAATATGATAAAACTGTTGTGATTCTCTTGATATGTCTTGTCTTTTAGTTGGTAGTAAGGCAATCTGGTGGCTTCAGCTGGATGTGTGTGCCGTTTTATCTTAAACTTTTTTTTTCTAATGTAGAAACCTGCACCAGCATACTGTTCTATGTGCTGGTGGACGTTACAGTTATTTGATGTTTCAACTAAAGAAAAAAATGTTTTGGAACATTTTAAGGTTGTTGCCATCTGAGCTCCATAATTATTTGACGGGGGCATTTGATTGCCATACCACACACTGAGCTTCCTTGATTTTTCTTCTTTGTATATAATACTCTTAACCATCTCTTAAATACCCATTATTTTTTTATTGTACTTGAGGTCTGCCTTCATTATTGCCTCTTGCCTCACCAGTCTTTTTCACTATGACTCAGAGTCAATCTAAGACTTGAGTTTGTGTGCCTCTTAAGCTGTTGGTCACAGACTCTACCGCAGCTAGTGACTGTTACTTTTATTGAAGATGTATTATTCAGTCTTTCGGGTTATCAGATAAACTCCTGCCCTTTGCTCACTTTTTTGTGTGTTTATCAGTGAAGTGCACTGATCACAATGGATGGTTTCAGATACAACATAGTTGAATACTGCCACAGTGGAGCAGAAGTCTAAAATCCATTAAAACCAGAAATTTAAAAAGTAACAGGGCTACATGCAATATTTTTATAGTAAATGTTTATTGCTGTAACGGTGATGCAGCGGTAGCGTTGTTGTCTTACAGCAAGATGTTCTCCGTTCGATTATCGACTGGAGCGCCCTCTGTGTGTCCTTCTCGCAGTCGAGAGGGGCGTTCGAAAGCCATGCATAGAATGGGCGTGCCTCCGTTGAAGGTTGGACGTCGAGCTGGCACCTCGGCACCCGTAAAAAATCTACTGCCCATAATTAGCGGACCGGAGTTTCGCTGTGGCGACCCCCAACCTGGAAAAGCCGAAAGAAGCGGAAGCTTATTGCTGTAAAAGTATACCAAAGAGGAGGAAGTGAAAAAATGCTGAAGAGTAGGGACTTAAAGAGGTAGGTGATGGGTTCCACTTGAGAGCACCAACATTTGGTTTGTTTGCCATTTTTAAATCTAGGTCTAAATTTGGAATAAGAAATGTTTTAGGGTGGTTGGACGAGATTCCCAGACTTTTCATGTAAATGTAAGAAAAGCATGGTTGGTGCAATGTAATTCTGGTCTTGGGAGTTAGCAGGCTGGAGTAGTGTGTGACTTCTGAGGTGTTAGAAAGATGTTTAGGGCGATCTTTTTTTTTTTTTTCTGAGAGGTGAGAATGTTTCACGATTTAGGAGTCGATCTAAAGTATCCAAGAAGATTGTCTTATTTTAAAAGCTCTTTTTGGTTTTGTAGAGAGTGAGAACTGCTGCTTTGAGCAGGGGAGTTGGTGATGAAGTGACACTTTATTGGAGATGGTCTGCAAGGTGGTATGTTTTCTCATTGAAGCTAGAATGGATAGATCATAGTCAAGCTGAGCTAGGGTGACTTCTTTGCCTATACTGGTTCTTACTGATGTGTATAAGTAAGATGAGATCTTTACCATAATAAACAAGAATTCGGAATAAAGGTGTTGGGGCGAGTGTGTGTGTTGGGGCCAGTGTGTGTGTGTGTTGGGGCGAGTGTGTGTGTTGGGGAGTGTGTGTGTGTGTGTGTGTGTGTGTGTTCTGGGGAGTGTGTGTGTGTGTGTGTGTGTGCTGGGGAGTGTGTGTGTGTGTGCTGGGGAGTGTGTGTGTGTGTGTTGGGGAGTGTGTGTGTGTGTGTGTGTTGGGGAGTGTGTGTGTGTGTGTGTTGGGGAGTGTGTGTGTGTGTGTTGGGGAGTGTGTGTGTGTGTGTTGGGAGTGTGTGTGTGTGTGTGTGTTGGGGAGTGAGTGTGTGTGTGTGTGTGTTGGGGAGTGAGTGTGTGTGTGTGTGTGTGTGTTGGGGAGTGTGTGTGTTGGGGAGTGAGTGTGTGTGTGTGTGTTGGGGAGTGAGTGTGTGTGTGTGTGTTGGGGAGTGAGTGAGTGTGTGTGTGTGTGTTGGGGAGTGAGTGAGTGTGTGTGTGTGTGGGGAGTGAGTGTGTGTGTGTGTTGGGGAGTGAGTGTGTGTGTGTGTGTGTTGGGGAGTGAGTGTGTGTGTGTGTGTGTTGGGGAGTGAGTGTGTGTGTGTGTGTGTTGGGGAGTGAGTGTGTGTGTGTGTGTGTTGGGGAGTGAGTGTGTGTGTGTGTGTGCTGGGGAGTGTGTGTCTGTGTGTGTGCTGGGGGGTGTCTGTGTGTGTGATGGGGAGTGTGTGTGTGTCTGTGTGCTGGGGAGTGCGTGTGTGTGTCTGTGTGCTGGGGAGTGCGTGTGTGTGCGTGTGTGGGGAGTGTGTGTGTGTGTGCTGGGGAGTGTGTGTGTGTGTGGGGAGTGTGTGTGTGTGTGTGTGGGGAGAGTGTGTGTGTGTGTGGGAGAGAGAGTGTGTGTGTGTGGGGGAGAGAGAGAGTGTGTGTGTGGGAGAGAGAGAGTGTGTGTGTGTGGGGAGAGAGAGTGTGTGTGTGTGGGGAGAGAGTGAGAGAGTGTGTGGTGCGGGGAGAGTGAGAGAGTGAGTGTTGGGGAGTGTGAGTGTGTGTGTTGGAGAGACTGTGTGTGGGGAGTGTGAGTGAGTGTGTGTTGCGGGGAGTGTGTGTGTTGCGGGGAGAGTGAGAGAGTGTGTGTGGCGGGGAGAGTGTGTGTGTGGCGGGGAGTGTGTGTGGCGGGGAGAGAGAGAGAGAGTGTGTGGCGGGGAGAGAGTGAGAGTGTGTGTGTGGCGGGGAGAGTGAGAGTGTGTGTGTGGCGGGGAGAGAGTGAGAGTGAGTGTGTGTGCATTGGGGAGTGAGTGTGTGTGCATTGGGGAGTGAGTGTGTGTGCGTTGGGGAGTGAGAGTGTGTGTGTTGGGGCGTGTGTGTGTTGAGGAGTGAGTGTGTGTGTGTGTAGGGGGAGAGAGTGTGTGTGTGTAGGGGGAGAGAGTGTGTGTGTAGGGGGAGTGAGAGCGTGTGTTGGGGAGTGAGTGAGAGTGTGTGTTGGGGAGTGAGTGAGAGTGTGTGTTGGGGAGTGAGTGAGAGCGTGTGTTGGGGGAGAGAGTGTGTGGGGGAGAGAGTGTGTGGGGGAGAGAGTGTGTGGGGGTGAGAGTGTGTGTTGGGGGTGTGTGTGTTGGGGGTGAGTGTGTGTTGGGGGGGAGAGTGTGTGTTGGGGGGTGAGTGTGTGTGTGTGTGGCGAGTGAGTGTGTGTGGGGAGAGAGAGTGTGTGTGTGGGGAGA
>NC_056743.1:572865824-572870824 GCF_019279795.1 Protopterus annectens
ATGTATAGTGAATATAAAAAAAGTGTGCACACTTCCTGTTAAAATGCCAGGTTTTTGTGCTATAAAAAAGAGACCACAGTAAATTATTTCAAAACTTTTCCCACTTTTAACGTGACCTGTACAATTCAGTTGAAAAACAAACTAATCTGTTGGGGCAAAAACTATAAAAAAAAAATAAAAAACGTGAAATAAGATGGTTGCATAAGTGTGCACACCCTTAAACTAATACTTTTGAAGCACCTTTTGATTTAATTACAGCATTCAGTCGTCTTGGGTGTACACCTGCCATCAATTAGAGACTCTGACTAACCCTAAATAAAGTTCAGCTGTCCTACTAAGATTTTCCTGACACCCAGTTGCCTGCTACAGCAAAAGCTATGGTTCACAGCGCTTAAAAGCATCAAAGGGATCTCGTTGAAAGGTGTCATTCAAGAGAAGGGTACAAAACAATTTCCCAGCATTGGATATGGAACACAGTGAAGACCGTCATCAAAAAGTGGAGAAAATTTGGGACAACAGTGACATTACAAAGAACAGGACGTCTCCAAAATTGATGGAAAAGACAGGACGAAAACTGGTTTGGGAGGCTGCCAAGAGACCTATAGCAACACTGAAGGAGCTGCAGGAATTTCTGGGAAGTACTGGTTGTGTACTACATTTGATGACTATCTCTGGTATTCTCCATATGTCTTTTCTTACACAGAAAAACACCTAGGCCTGGCTAAAATTTTCAAACCGATACATAGTCTCCCAAAAGCATGTGAGAAAATGTGTTGTGGTCTGAGACCAAGGTTGAACTTAATACCACTATTCCAAAAGGTACGTTAGGCACAAAAACAACACTTTGCGTCACCAAAAGTACACCATCCCCACAGTGAAGTATGGTGGTGGCAGTATCCTATTTTGTGAATGTTTTTCCTCAGCTGGAACTGGGACTTTGGTGGAGGGAATTATGAACAGTTCCAAATACCAGTCACTTTTGGGCCAAAACCTTCAGGCTAGAAAGCTGAAGATGGAGGAATTTCACTTTTCAACATGATTGTGACTCCAAGCATACACCCAAATCAACAAAAGTATGGCTTCACCAGAGGAAAATTAAAGTTTTGGAATGGGTCAGCCAGAGCCCAGACCTAAATCCAGTAGAAAATCTGTGGGGTGACCTGAAGAGGGCTGTGCACAAGAGATGCCCATGCAATCTGACAGATTTGGCGCGCTTTTGCAAGGAAGAGTGGGCAAATATTGCCAAGTCAAGATGTGCCATGCTGAAAGACTCTTACCCAAGATGACTGAATGCTGTAATTAAATCAAAAGGTGCTTCAACAAAGTATTTAAAGGCATGTACACTTTTATGCAACCAGCTTTATTGTACGTTGTTTTTTTATTTTTTTTCCCCTTAACAGATTTATGTTTCAATTGAATTGTACAGGTTATAGGTCACATATAAAAGGTGGAAAAAGTTGTTTTTAAATTATTTATTGTGTTATTTTTTTTTTTTTTTTTTTTTTTTTTTTAATTTGAAGGATATTTGCAATGAGGAGTCATTTCAATAATTGATATGCAAGGACTTTGGGCTTTTGCTAGATTGTAAGTCACAAATTCTAGCGCTTGTTCATTTGTGGTGGAGATGCAACAGGTGAAAGGATTTTGTTTGGAAGCCCATTTATTTGAGAGTGGGGGTGGCTAGATCTGAAGATTACCATGTCATCTGCATACAAAATTGGTGATATATGGAGAAAGTCATTGGAAAATTTTTTTTATTTTAAAAATGGAGAATATTGAGGGTGCAAAATTAGATCTGTGAGGCATCCCATTATGTAGAGAGTTGTTGTGTCTCTTGGCTTTTCCCGGTTAGGGGTCGCCACAGCGGAACTCCGGTCCACTAATGATTGGCGGTAGATTTTTACCTGCCAAGTTGCCAGCCCTGATGCACAAACCTTTAACGAAGGTATGCCCTTTCACGCATGTCTCCACACAGAGGACGCTGTAGCTGAGAATCTAACAGGACAATGTCTTTCTGTGAGGTGACAATGCTGAGTGTGAAATGGAAGAGAAGCTTTTGATTCTGAGTAACTTTTTTGGGGATGGGGTATCTGAATCATTCCCAACCTATGTTTTCTTTTTTTTTCTATTTTTTTTAATATACAAGTATAATGCAAATCTGTGTGGACAAAAAGTTTATCTATGAAGACTGTGTACTTGTAAGGTTACATTTGTCCATCTTAATTAGCATATTGTCTGTTAAGGTCCATAGTGCAGTCGTGGTGCTGCACTCTGACCAGAGGCCACTCTGTACTTTGAAAAGGAGATGATGCTGTTGAATGCAAGTTGAAATTTTGTTGTAGATATTTTTTTTCTGTGATTCTGCTTAGAATAAGCAGAATAGAGGTTTTTTTTTTCTTTGAGAGGGTTTTAAACTGGCTTTCCAGATGTGATGCATATTTTTTTTAGATGGGAACTGTAAGTGTGGGTGATTGGAAGGGGCAAGGAAGTTTTTGTACAGGTGCATAAACCAGCTGAAAAAGTTATTGCAGCCTGCAGAGGGGTACCTGGGAGCATGTGGTTGAGCTTTGATGTCCTTGGATCATACTCTTGATACCCATAAATTAAGAGAGATGTGGGTTAAGATGGGGAGGGGTCTGTTTTGACTTCAGGAAGATTGCTGAATTCTCCGACTGTCAAAATCGGACCGGCAGAGAGGAGAATTGATGCATCTGAGACATTACAGAAAGTGCTGCTTCCTGAAAGGGATTTTTCATCCTGAAGTAGACCTTCCAGAATTTTGTTTTTTTAGGTTTACTTAAGAGTTAATGGCAATTTGGCTTTGTAATGGTGTGATGTCTACATATGGTTTGGCCATGTTATGCAGAGTGGTGCAGTTTGCTTGAATTTCTGGGGTGGAGATTGTTTCGATTTAAGCCATGTTTTATCTTTTTTGCTTGATGAGTTAAGTTTTGTCATCCATTCATTTTTGTTGAAATTAGCAAACTTTTTTACTGGGGGCGAATTCTTCTGAAGTTGGAGTAACGCTTGGTTAATGACATTTCTTAAGCCTGTATATTGTTTGTACTGCTGATGCCACATAGTATGGCCTTTTTATACTGATCATTACAAATGCTTACTTTGTGAATATAAAATGAATAAACCCTTTTTATTGTGTGGCAAAGGAAGAAATGTGGGATTTGTTACTTAACCATAACTTTGTAGCAGTGTGGGTAAATATTCTTGGCCAATGGAAACATACTTCAGATATACAGTATTGGGTGCTGATACTTGACACGTGCAGAGTAGGAAGGCTCTGAACTGATGAAAAAAAAACACCAAGTCCAGAAACAACTTCCAACAGGCAGAAAACGACTCAGACTCTTAGATATTTTTAGCGCTTTCATTCACTTTATTACCGTGAACTTCAGAAAAAATGCAAGTGAAACCACCTGTTCCTTTTATAGTGTTCAAGTAATGCAGGAAATGATGTAATAACTTTAAATGATTATAAATGTTTTCAAAAAAGCACAAATCTTATTCTATTTAATCTAAAATCAATATGTCATATATAAAATCTTTATTGTATGTAATATGCTCTCTATCTATACAATAAAAAAACATTTTAAATTTATGACTTCATTTAGCCCTGGTGCTTCATCTGCCCCAAACACCAGCTGCCAAAAAGCGCCTCTACATTCCAAAGTGTTTAAATCTCCCACTAACAAACCTTTGTCCACACTATCTAAAACAAAGAACTCCTATTTTTTGAAATCAGAACATAAAAGTGCGTGTCTGGCCAAAGCATTGTTTTTGTCTTTCTTTCTTATGGCTAAAATATGTTCATACATCCTACGTTTAAAAATTATTTTCATCTTTCCTATATAATAATTTTTACATGTGACACAAGTTGCCAAATACACCACTAGCTCACTGTTACAATTGTAATACTTTTTGGCCCAAAAAGTTTGTTTTAGATGTTCTACTACTGCAAAGGAAGACTTACTCGTATATCTACACTGCTTGCAGTTTGTGCAACTAAAAGTTCCTTTTTTTATTTGAACGAATTCTGTCTGGATTCTTGTTACCTGTTGCTGATTTCAACATGTACTTAATGTCGGTGATTTTTTTATATGTGAACTTAGGTGTGTGTCCTAATATGGAAACCAAGTCTTTGTTTCCAAGAATAATTCTCCAATTGTTTTCGATGATAGATTTAATACACCACATTTCTTTAACAATAGGCATGGGAAGTGCGATGAAAGATTCTTGGGTGTACTTTTCTTTATTACTACAAACGGATGGTACACCTACTACTGAATCTTTTGAAATTAAGATAGGTTTAGCTACCCTTTTTCTTAATAAACTAACTTCATTTTCTATTTTTTCTAAAAAAAAAAAAAAAAAAAACCTTGTTCGTACCCTCTTTGGAGAAAAAGATCTCAAAAATAATAATTCTTTAAAAATCTCGTCGTCTGAGGTGAGTCTACTTAGTCTAATTATTTGACCCTTTATAACTCCTCTTTTCATATGAAATGGGTGCATATTGTCTTTGTGTAAATACTGGTTAGCAAAATGTGGTTTCCTATATATTTTGCTCTTAAAACCTTTGGTGACATTATCAATACTTGATGTCAAATCCAAAAACGTTATGTTTTTTCCAAAATCCCCAATCTTGAATGACAAAAAAAAGCTGTGGTCTGATTTTAAATTTATAAACAATTTGGACTGCTTTCTTGAAATGATAGTTACTTTGTGACTATCAGCCTTTATCTCTACTCCATTGTATAATTCAATGAGTTTGTTAAAGCTAGATGCACTCGTCTAAAGTTTTTTTACACTATCTCTTATCTGACAAATCTCGTTATTATAATGCTCTAATTCTATGGAATTAGTATTGGATAATAAGTTTTTCAAGTTTAACAACACTTTATACAAACAAACCTCAGGAGTAGCCATGGGGGCAAGGGTGGCCCCGTCTTTTGCTAACCTTGTCATGGCAAATTGGGAAATTAAAATTC
>NC_056743.1:572875824-572903324 GCF_019279795.1 Protopterus annectens
CCACACCATGACTTTCTGTTCTTTCCTTCCAATCAACACTTTCTCCTTCTTGCTTATCACATTTTTTCTACCTTCTCAACCCTACCAATCAAAACACTCTCCCCTCCCCTGCTCACCTTGCTCTACCCTTAGTATTTCACCACATGCTCATTGAAATTTGCCATTCTCAAAGTCAGTAAATTTCACTCTTGGATTACCCAATGCTCCCCTGACATTGTACTCACTGAAATTTAGCTCAAACCCTAAATCTCTGACCATGAAGGTCTTCCCCGTTTTTCATATCTTCTACAGACAGGATCCGCAAAAAAGGTGATGTAGCAATAATTTACTTTGACCATCTTAGTGTGTGTCCCTTGTCCATTTCACTCCTAATGTTCACACTGCAGAACTCCTTACTAATAAATTGCAGACTTGACAATCACAAAAGACTTGCAGTCCCTGCAGTATATATCCCACCAGGTAATAATATCCCTATTCTAGAACATGTTTCCTGGATCACTCGCCACATATCCTATTGAACAGTAATTTTGAGGGATGTTAATATTGATAAACATTGACCACTGACTCCCCAACTGTAGTATATAAATCTCCGTGGCATCACACATCTAAGCTTGACCCCCCCCCCCCCCACTGCAACAAGCCTACAAGCCTCGCCTCCTATTCTTGACTGGATACTAGTATCCAATCCACACTTGCACCACAATCCCAAAACACTCCCTGATTCTAGAAATGACCACCTTCCCACCTGCATTCAAACGTACTTCCATCAGGAAAATTAGGCCTCGCAAATATAGAGTGCCGTAGTCTCTAACTTTATCTTGGATGGGTTCTGTAATGGAGTATTCTCCATGAACTGGTCCTTCCTGTTGATGTTGCACACAAATGTAACTTTTTTTTTTTTTTTTTGGCACACTCACTTTCCTAGCTGCCCTTAGAAAAGTTGGAGTGAAATCTCTTTGCATGCTGGCTTTCTCAGTCCACTCAATCTCCATTCAAGAGGGATAACGCACAGAAAAACTAGCTAAAAAACAAAGTCCCCCTTCCCCTCTAAGCCTATAAAGAACTGTGGTACCTCACTAAAAAGCAAGTCAGTAATGACAAAAATCTACATAGTCTCAAACCATCACAACAATCCTAAAAGAAATTTGGCACACCATAGAAAAGATCTTCTACCCTGGTAGCCCTAGTCATGGCATGACTACTGCTCTAATTTCCTTCACTCATACTATCTCACAAGCTAGATATAGCAATAAACTGGTTTCCTGTCTGGTTTTAGATCTCTCCAAAGCCTTTGACACTGTCTCACCCCATGTTCCTCACTAAAATGTCTGATCTTGGTGTCTCTAATCCTTCTGTCCAGTGGTTCTCTAGTTACCTTACCATCAAACAGCAGTCTGTCAAATGGCTCTCCTCTTTCTCATACTTTCTCCCTGTTAATACGTATGTACCTCAAGGTTCCATTCTCGGACCACTGCTGTTTACCATCTTCATACTTCTGTGCACACTTTTCTCTCTCATATATTGTATATTTTCTGTGTATAACTCCACTGTCACCTGTACTTCTGATAATCTTTCTTTCACACCTCCACACTTCAAAAACTCCCTCAACTCTCTCGAAAGATGGCCAACTGACCAGTCAACAAAAAAATTCTTCCAAAGTCTTTCACATCTTAAAGCTTCATTCACTGTCGCATACCTTGACAACACTGCTATAAATGTAGAGACACTCGCCAAGCTCTTGGAGATTGAATTTAATTGATGATCTATGAAAATTGTATAAAGTCTTACCCAAACTGGGCTTGCTCTATAGAAAGAAAAAAAATAGTCACGAAGGACACAGGGCTTTCCCTTGTCTAAAACCTTTTTTCTTCCCAGTCTTTACACTCTTCCCAGTCTTTACACTTCTTCTCTGATCTTGTCCAATTTACAGTCCTTCCTAAAGTGCAAACTTGAGCTCTGCTATAATAATCACTAGGTTTGCTGCTAGTCAACCTACTACTTGTATCACTGCATTTTTCTTAAATCCTTAAGCTGGCTTGAGCTCCCCTGCTAGCTCAACTGCCCCTTACTCCATTATTAAACCTACCTCCTGCCCTGCCACCCTCATTTCCTGCTCTAATCTGTCTCGGGAGCTCTGATCAGTTTCTGTTAAATTTACAAGCCCACAAGAAATATTGGCAAACAACTGTACAGCTATTGCCTCAGCCTGGAACAAACTTCCTCTGACAATTCCAACTATGTCAGATACCCTCAACCTTAAAAAAAAGCATTTTAAAAGAGCCCCTACTGAACTCGTGGATCTGCTCCTGTCAAAACCCCACATAACTCTTCTCTACCCCCTTCTCTCTGTGCCTCTGATATTTCACTCAGTTTTTCCCTCTCTTACCCTACTCTGTTCTCACTTCTTTTTTCTCTCACTGTTCCCTTTCACCTCCTCACGTTCTTCTGTTTTAATGTTCCTTTATATTCTCCCTATATACCACCCTGTCCACTGTTCACTTTTATATCGTATTTCCATGTTCCAGAGCTTGCAGATTGTTTTATATTTGCTCCAGAGCTTGCAGATTGTTTTATATTGTACTATATCCCCAAGATTTATTTCTATCAATAATTACTGCTATATTTAATATCTGTCAAGTATTTGAAGTTTTTCTGTACTTCGTGATATTTCTGCCATGTAAACTGGTGTGTGTGTGTGTGTGTGTGTGTGTGTGTGTGTGTGTGTGTGTGTGGAGCTTTTCTCCCCGGGTCGCTGCTGAAAAGGACTTGTGCTCAGTTGGGCATAACCTGGTTAACAATGTCAAAATAAATAAATTTGCTATAAAGAAATGTGGGGAGATGATCCAATGGCTTAAATTCATAGCTAGAACTGCAGTTCAGTGGATAACCTTCCTTCAGTTGTTGGCTTTGTGAGGAATACTAGGGGTAGTTCCCCCTCCCCCCTTCAGACCATCATTAGCTACAACTGATTGGCTTAATAAGGGAGACTGATATTGGTATGGCAACATAAGAAAAAGATGAGCCAAGAAGAAAGCCTTGTGTATACTTCGAGACAACTGTGTTGTACTGTTTATTGGTCAAAGTTGAATGTTATTCTCCAGACTGCAGAAATAAGTTTGAAAGATGATGTACACTGTTCATTCACTAAGCTAACATTCCTGTCTGAAATCACTTTGCTAAAAATACAATGCTAAACTAGTATTAAAAACACAACCAACTATCCTGCACTGTCTTGTTCCCACTGAGTGCTGAATTACTGCCTGTGTTAAGGGATCTGATGAGCAAGGATGAGTAGTTATGACCTGTGGTACTTCTTCTTTTGTTAGATATACCACCAGTAGTGAGGGAGATCTTCATTAAGAGTTCTATCAGCAAGTATTTATTTGGTAGATTCAGCTTTTAGGCCAGTTGTCTGGACATGCATTTTTGTTCTAGACTCTCCTAGCTGTTTTCAGGCCTGTATTTCTGTATTTAACTCCTAGCTGTTTTCAGGCCTGTATTTCTGTATTTAACTCCAAGCAAAATTAATGTTTAGACTTTTTTTTTTTTCTTCTTCTTCATCTTGGCTGATATGACCATTGGATTAATTGTGCCATTAATTTTCACAAAATTGCCATTGTGCACTTTTTTTTTTATTTTTCATTGTCCAGGAAAGAGCTTTGATTGGACTGTGTTCAGGCTCTAGCTGGGATTACAAAAACACATTGCAGACACGAGGTACATTGTTTGGTTCTCACATTTTGGTTATTGACTAGACATGTAATAGTCTGCAGAGTGACTAGTATGAAACTATAAATATAGAATAGTCTGTTGTAATACTGATTACACTCGTGGGCGAAAATGGTGGTAGATGTTTGTCTAATGCAGCAGTAAATGGCCATCTCTGACTTGGATGATGATGATACTGCACTTTGGAACCTGTGGGCCTTTAGGTAGGCTTTGACCTATTTACTTCTGCTGTGCATTCAAGGTGCAGTGGTGGTTGCTTACAGTAGGACAATTGACACAGTGGTCACCTAACATGGGAAGTAGACAGGGCCTTAAATATGGTTCCATACTCATTACAGGAGTACTTTAACTGCTTTGTATATAGCTTATTTTGTAAGCGTGTGAGAAGTAATTTTTTGGCTAGGGGAATCTGCTTTACTGATGTATGAATGCTTCTGGTGAAGCATTTTTGACCTGGGCAGGTTGCATCTAATAAAGGCACAATTTGTAACAACTGACTGGCGTAGTGAAGTTGATTTAGTTGGTGGATAGGTTCTGTTGTCTATTTATCTCTACCCTCAATCTGGTTCACTGTATTCTATCTACTTAGTGACCCAAGGTTGTTGGTGTCAAGCCACTCCATAACTAGCACAGTGGCTTAGTGGTTAAGATCCCTGCTTCACATTATATGTGGTCAAGGGTACATCCTTTACCTCTGGTCACTGTCTGCATGGGATTGCCATGTTCTTATGGCTGTTTGGGATTTCTCTTGGAACTCTGAATTCCTTTCTGTTTCTTAAACCTTCTTGGCTGATGGGACAGTGTAGTGTAGCCATATATTTTGTTTACCATTATGGTTATATACTGTATCATAGTTGAAAAGGGTAGAAGGATTAGTTTAGTTGCATGGTAATTAAGCTAGTGTCCAGACATCATGGAATATATATATATGCATGATCTAAATTATTTGTTTTTTTAAGTAGTGAGATCTATCTTTTTTTCAGGTTATAGTAAAATTGCTACTGCCTTTTTTTGGTCCATTGCTGGTTCAGATAAATTCCATATAATTTTTTTCCCCTTAATGGTCTAGCTGTTTCCTAAATTCATTATATAAGCTACCTTTTTGTACTGAAGTGCTGAGCCAACTGCATACTTATGCCATACTTCCTGTTTTTTTGCATGAAGCCATTCCAGCTGGTTTATTAAAAAAAAAAAAAAAAAAAATTCTTCCAGTCTGACCTCCTGGGAAAGATTTTATTTTTGGTAAGGTATTACATGAACCCCTCCCTTTTTAGGAAGAACAGTTTGGCTTCATTGTTGCTAATCTTCACTTTATAACAGCATTTGATTAGAGCCTATGATCAGTAGTAAACTGATTTGTTCATTACCTAAAGGGTTGGGCTACAATGAATTGTCTGTGGAGGCTGCTGCTTGGTGAGATTGTGTGCCACTGTGAGATGAATTTAAATATCTTTGCCATTGACACTACTGTGCGTGTGTTTCAGTCTTGGCAACTTGCATCTGTCTCTGCCACCTTACTGGACAATGGCTATCATTTAGATCACTTTCTGTAAACTGTAAATGAGGCCCTTGGGACTAGAGGTTCTATTGTGAAATAGTTTTCTCCCTTATCCTCAGTGATCTAGCATTTCCTTGGGCTGATTTTTTTTTTTGGGTGGCTGAACAGGTGATTGGGGTTTGCTTTGTGCGAAATAGTGTCCTCACCCATAGCGCTTTTGCTGTGGTTAAATGTGCACTTCTCCATCTTCCACGTTTCACCAGGTTGAGGCATTTGCTCCCTCAGTCCTGATGCTGTGGTTTATGAACAGATAAGCTGTGGAATTACTTTTCATAATCCGTCATTTCCAGCTTGCTCAAATCAGAAAGTTTATTGCCATGTTCTGCATGTCTGTGAGGAAAACAAAGCCTTGTGCTCTTCAAAGTATGCGTCCGGTTATGTGGCATATTTGAAAGTAATGTTTGTTAGCCCTTAGGGTCCCAGCTGTTTGAAGGACTTGGTGCTCTCAAAGCCATGAATTCCCTCTTTCTTCCATCTTCTGCAATTTGGCTATTAAAAGGAGTGACTTGAAAGAGCTAGTTGCTACATTGTAATTTTACTATTATTCTGTATACATGTTTGGCCTTCTCATCTCTAGGCTTGCAAGTATTGCTTTTGAATTTTTGAAATGTATTTTTTTTGTATCTGAAAAAAAAATGTTTGGTCTTAACACATCTATTTACTTTGTTTTCATCTCAGAGTGATCGTCTTTTGATTAAAGGAGGTAAAATCGTTAACGATGACCAGTCTTTCCTTGCTGACATTTATATGGAGGATGGCCTTATCAAGTAAGTCGTTTGGTTATGACTTGTCACTTGTGTATTTGGGTGTGTGTGTTTTTTCTAAACTCAGTGCTAATGAGTTAAGTTCTGTTCTTTTCAAATGGAAATAAATTTTCTAACACACACACACACACACACACACACACACACACACACACAGAAAAAGCTATGCAGAGGGATGCTTTCATATCAAGTCGCAGTCATCTTTTGTCCACTTCTCAATGTTTTCAAAAAGCATTCCTCACTTACTGGGGCTCTAGTCCGTGAGGGTTAAGCTGGGCAGGTAGGTGCTGGTGGTGCCTGTTGAAAAATGTCAAATAGGTCTGGGACATGGCTGCTAGCAGACAAAAGGGGGGGGGTGCAAATAAAATTTAAAAGAATTTTCATGACTTTTGTGATATGTTTTGTATTCTGACACTGCTTTAAGTTTTTATGACTTTTAGATACTTCAGTTGTGATTTTGAGGTCCTATTAAGCAGGACTCCTTGTCTCATAATAGAGCTCCTTTCTGTACCTGTCCCATCCTGTCTTGAGTGCCTCCATGTATTGCCTGTCAGGAACACATGAAGTAATTTCCATGGCTCCACAGCTTACTCTTTAAGGAAGTACTGTTGGAGATCCAGGTAGCTGGTTAACTTCAGTCTGATTCCTCTAAAGTTTGCTGTCTCTGCCTTCATTTTCACTGCCTAGTCTTCCTTAAGAGGACCTCGATCCTGTGCACCAGTGTTGTGTCTCCTAGTCTAATGTCTAGTAAGAAGTTAAGGTTCTTATAGTCTGTGGTGTTTACCTTTTAGCCTCTGTGCCCTCTACTTTTGGTGGCTGTGCTTTAGATATCTTTTAGCAATTTAATGTCCATTTCCTTTTATAGGTTTCAGGAATGTACACTACATGAGGTATGTCATAAGGGCTGTTATGGTGGAGTTTTGTTCTGCTTTTCTTTTGTTTCTGGACTCTAAACTCCTGAATTGTTGTACTGTCCTTGGATTCTTCTTGTCTCTTCCAGATGTGATCAGCACTACCCAATCATTTTCTGTATTTACTGTCATCCATTTCTTCTGGTATCGTACACAAGGGTTATTGTGACGGAGCTACAGTAATTTGCATTTTATTTACTTTTCAGTTGGTCTTGGCTGATTATTATTTTACCAGCTTGTTCATCCTTAGCCCCACCCCAATTCCTCCCAACTGTCCATATTGTCATGTAATATCCAGATTTTTGCCTAATAGTTTGGGTATTGGCCTCAACGTTTGTGGGTTTCTTAAAAACAACATTGAAGATTGAAATCACTAAATGATGAGACAGATATTTGAGTTTGATTTTTTGTATCCTTCAGAAAATTTTTATTTAACCTATTTGGTTACCAGGAAAGTCTGAGTTGGAACAAAGCCAATTTTCAGCTGAGACCCGGGGAGAAACTGTCTAGATGCATGTCTTTGTAATGTGGGAGGAAACCGGAGTACCTGGAGAAAACTCGCATGAACGCAGGGAGGACATGCCGATTCCACACAGAAGGCGCTCCAGCCAAGAATCGAACTGGAGAACCTCTTGCTGTGTGCCAACAACTCTACCGCTGCAGCAAAATGCATGCCAACTCAAAACCTGTTCTAGCAACTTAAGTTTATAGGAGCAATGTTTATAATCTGTGCCTTAATTTGCAATTATTTTAGGCTTTGTCCAGATTTCTTGCTCTGAAGTTGAAATGTATGCCCACCACTAAATGTGCACTTTTGCATTTTTCTGTCTTTGGAAAAGAGGTCAGTTCTTTTCTCCCTTTTTTCTCATGGTTGCCTATAACAAGCACACTGAGGTGCACTGGTCCCAGGACTTTACTCCTCCAGTCATAAAACTGCACCAGGAATGATGAACAGCTGTCAGCCTTTCCCTTCAGGAATCTCTCAATTTTTTTTTCTGTTCCACTTCTGTTAAGCTAAAACTCATGTAGTTCTCCGGATTTTTTCTGCTCCCTTGTTTTCCCCAGGAATGCACAAGGGTACTAACTTCTATTACTGATCAGAGATCTATTAACTAGGGAGTACTGCCTACAAACTGGTCTCGCAGTACTTCTTTCCTTCATGTCTTGGTATCTAGAATTAGGATTTGGAGAGAAATGAAGATGATGATGATAATGATTAGTTGGGAGTGTCAAGAGCATTTTAAAAAATATGATCATGCATAGTCTTGAAGTTCACATGTAGAATTGACATGAAACTACCGAAATGCAATAGCTGAAATAGTAGCCAAATGCATACAAAACATCAGAAAAGTAGATTTGTGTAAGTAAACTTGCCATCGGAGTAGATGTTCAAAATATCACTGCTGCAGTAGCCTTAACTGTATGGGTTGTATCCTGCCAAGGATATGCCATCTAGCCAGCCAGCTTCAGGGCATCTTCCATGTACTCAGTCAGCAGCTTGAGCTGAGCTGACTAAGACAGGTTTGGACACCAGGTTCCGTCTGACCTTTCCTGTCAACAGAGGAAAGGAGCCAGAACACTGAAAGGACAGTTCTAGAAAGAACAAAAAGTAACCGCACCTTGGAATTGAACAAAAACAAGAGGCACAGAGGGAGGGAATGGCAGTGAGCCTTCCAACCTCTACTATTATGGTAATCTTACAACTGTATTCTGTTCATTATCTTTATCACTGCTGCAGTAGCCTTACCTGTGTGGCTGGGTTACCCTGACGTACTACATTTGAGAGCTGGAAGGAGAAGTTTCTAGGAGTTCCTGGAGAATTGTCCTTGGAGACTTCTCTAGATGTAGAGAAGGAATCAAGCTTGTGTGCTCTGTAAAATATGTACACAGGACCAAGTTGCAGCTTTTAGAATACTTCTAGAATCAACGCTTTCTGAAAAGCTATAGTTGAAGCCAAGACCCTGGTAGAGTGGATGTTGACCCTGCCTTGAATAGTTTTGCGGTGGTGAGCATAACAAAAGGTGATGGCCTTAGAAAACCATTTGGAAATGGTCTGTTTTAACACAGGTTGTCCCTTCTTACCTTCACAGGAAATTAGTAATTGATTTAAAGATCTGCAAGATTAGTTCTGTCAAGATAGTGTCTGGGCTGTTTGTCGACATCCTAAGTTTTCCTTATTTGGGTTCAGGAAAGAAAATGGGGGAGATGGGGAGAGTTTGACTTGGATGTAAACTTGGCTACCAGTTTTACATTAAAAGAATTCTCAAAGGAGCCCTGCACCTGTGGAAAGTGAGAAGTTGATTCACCATAAGAGCTTGCAATTCAGATACCCTTGCAAAGATTAGAGAAATCAGTAAAACTGTATTATAACTGGCTGTCTGGATATGTCAAACACCCATGTTATGTGAGTCGGTCCATTCTGTGAGGAAGTTTATGGTAATTATAACTGGCTGTCTGGATATATCAAACACCCATGTTATGTGAGTCTGTCCATTCTGTGAGGAAGTTTATGGTAATTATCTCTGGCCATTTCCAAAAGGAGGGAGACCTACAGTTGCCTGGGCCAGAAGGGAGTGACCAGAATTATTTTGGGGAATTCCTTCTGAATCTTTAGGAATAGCCTGGATATTAGTGGAAAGGGTGGAAAAGCATACAGGAACATTCCTGTCCAAGGAAAAGAAAATTTAATCTGTCTTCCAGGTCTTTTTGCATGAAGTCCTGGAGCAGAATCTTGCCAGCTGATTCCTCGGAGGAGGAGAGGGGTCTTTTTGTGGAACTTCCCACAGATCAAATCTTGTAACACCTCCAGTCTAGTTTTCACATGTGTGGGTCTGCCCTTGTCCTACTCAGCTTGTCTGCCACACTTTTTTCTCTGAATGTAGGATGCCTGCAGAGATGAGATTGTGCTGTGAAGCTACATCTCAAGCTTACATGGTTAGTCTGCAGAGGGGTTAAGACCCGGTTCCCCCTTGCTTGTAGATGTACCACATGACTGGTATTGTCTGGTCCCTGGGACTACTTCAAGTTGTCCGAAAGATGATTCGGAGAGTTGAGTGCTTCGATTTTGTCTGCCCCTTAGTGTCCCATACACCATGCACTCTTATCCCTCCTGTTACTGATCCCCAAGCGAAGTCCAAGGTGTCTGTGGTGACGTCTTTGGAACAGGGGGACCTTGATTTAGGGATGTATGTCTCCACAAAGGGATTTCTCTTCTGGCAACCCCCAGCACTGGGATCTGGTTCCCAGCACCAACACCCCTTGTCTTTTCAAAGAAATTTCTGATACCACTCTCTCACGTGGAGTCTTGAGGGACAGCATGAGAATCTTAGAAGCCATGATGTCCAAAATCCTGAGAGAGTCCCCTCACAGTGACTGAAGTCTGAAGAAAATCTTGTAGATTTTTTTTTTCTCTCCCCTGTGGAAGAAGAGTTATCTAAACTGGCTTGTCTAGATGAAAATCCCAGAAACCTAATATTGTGAGGAGTCGGACTTTTGAATGATCTCTTGCAATCGCAGCTTGTGTAAGAGATATCTCGCATAAGAGAGAGAGTTGATATTTTGAAAGACTCTCTAAAGGTGAGCAAGTCATCTGAATGAATGAAGAAAAATCTGGGTACCCTATAGCCTGTAATGAGCTATTCACTGCACAGAGAGTTCACAAAGGGTAAGACTGAAAGCTGTCAATGTGATCCAGACACTTGAAGTCTGGATGAATAGAAATGTGATGAGCGTCTTCTAAATCTAGTGTTACCAGGAAACCTAAATAAGGTAAAAAAGGTAACGAGTTATGATGTGAAATGATTTTGTATTTGGGCACTAACACACAGGTTTAGGAAAAAAGGATACAGAACTGGTGGTCTAGAATTTCATTTCTTTACTACTAAAAATCTTTGAATAAAATCTCTTTCCCACGTGGGAATGGGGAACTGGCATCATCACTCCCTGAGACAGCATGTGATTGGTAAAACTGTAGTCTGTTCTGGAGGATGAGGAATTAAGCTGCAAGTCATCAGTGTAGGTAACTTTATTTTGTTCCTGTCTTTTGTTTTGTATTGGAAACCACTAGATGGGGTAAGGCTAGAGTACTTGATTGTTGAAATAAGAATTTTTGATAATTTAGTTGCAAAACATCTATGAAATATGAGGGTAGTATTAAAGTTTTAAAGTATATTGTAAAGAAACAAGTTCAACATTTAATGGAATGAAAAGTATGTTAATTCCAGTATCCACATACTTGATGTATATTTTACATTTCAATACATTGCAACCTTTTGGTTTACATACAGAATTATCATAGAAGGTCTTTTTAAATTGGTTAATTACTGTGGTGTTTGAACTGCAGTGGTGGTGCTGCAGTAGCGTTGTCGCCTCACAGTAAGACGTTGTCCTGTTAGATTCTCCACTAGAGCGTCTTCTGTGTGGAGCCGTGCATGAATGGGCGTACCTTCGTTAAAGGTTGTGTCAGGGCCAGCAACTCGGCACGTAAAAATCTACTGCCAATCATTAGCGGACCGGAGTTCCGTTGTGGCGACCCCTAACTGGGAAAAGCCAGAAGACGCACCAACTGTGGTGTTTGATGAAAAATTATAAAATTGATTGGGAAAATGGTTTTATATAGGTTTCCTGTGTGAAGCTTGTTACTTTAACCTTTGCAGAGTTCTTGTAACTTGAGGCGTCTTCTGAATTAAAGCCTTTTTTATAGTCTGCCTGTTGGTGTGTTTTGTTGGTATTTTACTATTTTTTCATAGTGTTTTAGTTTTGGACGATGTTGCCCCCAAAAAAAAAAAAAAGAGGAGGCATTTCCTCCCATTGCCATCTATAACTTTGATAAATGATCTTCAGACCCAGGGAAAATATGAAATTCAGACTTTCTGGAAAAAAGGGGCTGCTAGAGTGGGATAAGGAAACAAATTCTCTTCAAATAATCATTACAGCTTGGACTGTCCTTGGTTTTGGGAGTTTCCAGAATTCTTGGAGTGCCATTTCTTTTTAAACCTTTGTTTACCTACATTTTGAGTTTGTTTTATTATCAAAATTGGATGAGGAGTTGGCGAATCTCTTGGAAAATTTGGAAAAGGAATTCTGAAAAAAAATTGATTCCCAGTTAACAATTTACGTTTTTCATTTCGCTTTTTGATCACCTCTGCAGTAGTATCTTAAGGAGAAAAACTTATTTTATCATCTTGGAGGTTCTGAGAATGCAACCGTGCAAACCTCTGAAACAGTACCAATGGCTGCATCCCTTGAAGTATCAACAAAGTTGTATACATACTGTATACAACGAGTGTGACTTGGAACAGTAGAATAAATTTAGATTTAAAGCAGATCTTTTCATCACAAAAAGAAATGGCAGGCAGAATGTTACTTAGTTTCACAGTTAGCCTGGACTTTAACTTATGAGTTTGACTTTTCAAAATTGTGAAAATCAAAGCCGCAGAAGCATACACCCCCCCCCCCATACTTATCAGTGATCTTTCTATTCTTTTCAGAAATATTGGAGTGGTGTGTTTCCCCTTTTCTTACCTTGTATTTGGTGTCATCCTTTGGTAAGGTCACTACTTCACCTCCATGTTTGTAAATTTTATAGGTTGTTTATATACACAATGGACTACGAGACTCTGCCTGTTCCATTTTTAAGATTTTGTTGATTCCTTTTTCCCATACCTTATTCTAAACCCAAAAGTGGGTTTTACTGAAACCTAGTCTCCTGGCTCCGTTGCTGACACTGTTAATCCCTTTGTTAGAGTCTGCATCACTTTCTTCTGTATCCCCACAGTAACTGCCATCTCCTTTACATCTTGCCACAGGGTACTATCTCTGTTATGCACACTTTCCCCAAGTACCACAGCCCCTGCCTTCCTGATTAACTGTCTGTGATGCTTACGTTCACCCTTTGCTGCTTCTGATTCCTTTCTCCCTCTTATGATTCTTTTCAATTCCTTCACTTTCATACTCTCACCTTCCATCTGGCTGGGTGTCTTTCCCTGCCTGCTCACCTCAGTGCTATTGGCTGCTGCATTGCATCCTGTGTTTCTACAGCCTTTATTCACTTTGCCAATTCATGCTATTTTTTTTTTTTCACAATGCCTGCACTTGCCCACCCTCAACTTCACCTACTCCATCTTTCCGGCTTTGGTTGCTTCCTCTTCCAAGTCCCACTGTGGCTTTTATTGCCTTACTGGCCAGTCCACTAGTTGTAACTCTTGTTCTCTATCAGAGCCCCCTCCTGTAGATGTCAAATAATTTGCCTCTCCAACCCAAGCCCCATATCCAAAATGTTTGTCTCCTTGGTTTTCCTTTCAGTCCTATACGACTTCTGTCCTGGATCCTTCACCTTTTCCTTTATTATTTGTATTTACTTGGAAACTATTTAACTTGCCCACCTTTTCCTTTATTATTTGTATTTACTTGGAAACTATTTAACTTGCCGTGGTGGTACGGCAGTAGCGTTGTTACCTCACAGCAAGAGGTTCTCCCGTTCGATTCTCTGCGTGTCTTGGGAGTGCCTTCTGTGTGGAGTCTGCATGTCCTATCCGTGGTTGGGTAGCATTCGAGAGACATGCGTGCGTAAATGGGCATGCCTTCGTTGAAGGTTGGGCATTGAGCTGGCACCTCGGGGTTTCGTAAAAATCTACTGCCAATCATTAGCAGACTGGAGTTCCGCTGTGGCGACCCCTTACTTGGAAAAAGCCGAAAGACTAACAGCATTTACTTGGAAACTATTTGGGTGCTTAAAAATGCTTTTTAGTATCTGGTGTTTTGCCTGATCTAATAAAAGAAAATGCTAGAAAGAATGTTTAAGAGCAAATAAGGGTAGTAGAAATGGGCAATAGAAGCTGTGTGTTCTTTTATGGGTAAACTCTCAAAGGTGTCTTTAAGAAACTATTATGTTTTAATCCAGAATGCCAGACACCTACAGGCAAAATAAGTTTGGTTTCTTTGCTCCTTGCATAAAAAGATAAAACTGAACTTGTAGAACTAGAGACTGAAATAAATGCAAAAGAGCAAATAGGTACATTTCAGCTCTCTTTTTTTATAAGTTGCTTCTTATTGCTGTCACTTGTATGGACCAATTTAATTTATGTAAAAGCTAGTAATAGTTGGCTTTAATATACATTTATAAAACCACAAATTTTCAGTTATTAATCAGACCAGAAGTGTGCCAACTGGCAATTTTCCAGAGCATATGATGCTGTATACATGCAAACATTATCAAAAAAAAACTAAATTATTTTTCCATCTAGATCCCAGAGTGATGGATAACTGGCGGAAGGACAGCACCCCACACTGTGAAGGTGGCAGGTTCATCTTCCATGTAGTATGTTCACCACAAAGGAATCCAGTGGATTTTCAGAGTCCCATGTTAAAACCTTTGTTTGGCATATACTCTAATCTCCAAATCAAAAATCAGGTTTACCAACAGTTGTAAACCAGATGTTATAACTGAATGCTCTTCTGATATGCAGAAACTTCAAAGTGAGCTTACACGTGTTAATAGTTTTTCAGTGATGAAAAATGAAACCTTGTGCGTTTAACTAGCTCTCTATCCAGCTTGTAGTACAGAAAATACTCCATTCAAAATAGTATCTTGTGAGTATTTGGAACCTGGGTGGATAACACCCCCTCTTAACCATTATGTTGCAACAGTAGTCAGGAAGGCCTATCCATTCCTTTGGGATGTACCTTTCTACACATCCAGTAATTGGGTTCCTTAGTCGTAGGATCTGTTTTTGTCAGGAATTTTTGGGAATGCTCTGTTGCCAAGGAAGGATGGAGGTCTTGTTACTGGGTTAAGAGTCCTACAGACTCTTTGGGAGTACTTTGTGCCTTGCCTTTTGGTCCTGTTTATTTTATTTTATTTTATTTTACATTTGTTTACCAGGAAAGTCCAACTGGGCAGGCTGCCCATTTTCAGCAGAGGCTTCGGGAGAAAAGCTCCATTATTAACAGAATAATATAATTAAAAAAAAAATGGGAAGAAATTGTAGTAAATGTAAATAGAAAGCTTATGTAATACATAATAAAATTGTCATACACAATTAACAGTGGTTACATTTAGTGGTAGTTGTGAATACTAATGTGAAGGCTGCCAGCCTAGCTAGATAGAATTTTGTAGAGAATTCTATGTCATTGTAAATATATAATCTACATGCTTGTCCTCTTAAATATAAGAAAACTGTGTTAAATGTTGAACTTCAAAAATGTAACCACAGTGCACTTTGCTGGAAGAAAGCTGGTAAGTCCAAGCATTGTATGACTTTAATCTCCAAGCTTGGAGACGTAATGTCTGGACTGAGGAATTCCTTTTGTTTGAGACCAGTTAATTGCTAGATTTTGCATAGAATGTCTTATTGCTGTAGTTTTCTGGCCAGGTGCAAGATCAAAGAAATGTTAACTCTTGAGTGATGTATTATTTTTAAGGCTTTCTCCGAGAGAGAGACATTTGTCTTCAGAACTGACCACTCATCAGTACTCTGCCTTTGCTCTATATGTAAGTTTATTTAGAACTGTGATTGCTCAGTTAGATAGGAATTTAGTCTAGCTGTTTTCTATATTTGTAGACTATTCTACAGTATTATTTTAATCATTTTCCTGTGATTTCTGAGCTCTTTACTAGCACTAGCATTGTGTTGAATTGAATATTTGTCTTGTGTTTTTATTAAATATTTTTTAAACCTTTCAACTGTGGCTGCTTTGTGTAGAGATAATTTAAGCTCTAGAGTACATTGCATGTATATAATGGTATTGTACAAAGCCACCCAAATGAGCCTTGCTGTTCGTTACACTTACTAATTGGATAATATTGCACAGTAAGAGTAATTGGTGGCAGTGATTGCTACCTTATAGCCTGGCAGGAGGGGGCATAGCTGGAGGACCTTTGCCAGCCTTCCACAGGAGTGTCTGTGTTTGTATATAAACCAAATCTCAGTGTGTGTGTCAGCTACTTGGGCAGGGATACGAAGCACTTGTTGGACAGAGAGGGCACTGGAGGTTTTGGCTTGACTACTCTGCTGAGATCTGTACCCTGTAGCTGTGCCATTAGGGAGTCTTATTGGGGATCGAGAGAAAGGGAGAAGCCAGCCCCAGACTGATCTCTATGTTTTTAAGAGAAATTGTGTGTGTACTTGTTATCCTTCCCAATGTGGATGCTCCTCAGTGGTGTTAGTGGTGTGTATTGAGGCGCCTTGATTACTAGGCCAGTGCATGGGCGTCTCATATTAATTGATATCAGTGGTGGGATAGTGAATTCCTTTAGCTTGTGAACAGTGATCACTGAAGGTGTTTTTGTACTCTAAATCAGCCAGGCAGTGAATATTCGGAATTCAGATCACAACTATTTTATTTCTTTTGTTAGCTTAGTCAGTCAGGGAGAGCAGGCAAGCATGTCAGCAGAGGAGTATGGCAAGCTGACAAGGACCCATTTGGCTGAGATGTGCCAGCAGGCTAAGGGACTGGTGCATGGAAACTTGACTAAGGCAGACATGATTGCTGCATCAGAAAACAGCATCAGGAGGACTATCAGACTGGGCGTGGAGATGTACAGCACTAGGAGAATAGGACAACTCTGACTTTCTGCAGGGGACTTAAAACTCCATGTGGAGCTAGAGACTTGAGTTGGAGGCCATGTGTTTGGAAACCAAAAGCAGCAGAGAGAACGAGATGTCTACAGGCTGAGAATGAGAAGCTGCTATGCCTGGAAGCTGAGGTAAAGGAGAGGTAACATGAAAAGGAAATGCTGACTTTCTGCCAGAGTCATGGAGGTAATGCTGACTTTCTGCCAGAGTCATGGAGGTAATGGGGAAGGGAGTAACCGGACCCCAGAAGCACAAAAGGTCTAAATTTCTTCCACAGTTTACAGAGGGGGGTAATTTTGATAGTTTCATTCATATGCTTCAGAGGATTTGTAAACGGTATGATGGCCAAAGGCTCTGGGTACAGTTCCTGACCCCCTTGCTTCCATGGTAAAGCTGTAATTGTGTTGTCTAAACTTTCTGATAATTAATTTTTTGATACTGCTGTTAAGAATTGTTAGAATGTTTTAAGCCAACTCCTGAAGCTTGTAGGAAAGTTTTATGAACATAGACGCAAGGCAGATGAAAGTGGTGTGAGAGTGTTGCTTTGTCCAACAATATTTCTGTCCTAGGCAACTCCGCTCAACTGACATTACAGTCAACTGTTACTAGATCCAACAACCATGCTGGAGACTCCCTTTACTCTTCTTATGTGGCCAAAATCTGGAACTCCCTGCCTACATCCTTATCCCTTATTGTCTCACTACCTACATTTAAAAAAGCTATCTACAACTACCTCAGCAACAAATGGTTATGTCCCTGTTCAACTCAAGACTAATGCCGGATCCACTCCAGTACTATTGTAACCATTGTCCTAAACTAGAGTCCTATCTGTTACCTTTAGTATGATAACATGCATATAACTGTGTTAGTATGAACAATGTAAAACTGTTTAATGACTACTGTACACCTCATCAAAGGTATGATAACATACATATAACGGTGTTAGTATGAACAATGTAAAACTGTTTAATGACTACTGTAAAATGTATCTGTCTGTAGTTTATACCTATGTGTCAATAACTAGATACCCTTATGGATCTAGATGAAATATGTATCCAAGTTTGTCTGTATGTTCTGTAAAAAAAAATTATCTCTGGCGTTTTTCTCCCCGGGCCTCCAGTGAAAATGGACCTATATCCAGCTGGACTATCACGGTTAACAAATGTAAAATAAATAAATATGTTGCTGAACTGAGCACTTATTTTCATAGGTGGGTGAATGGATGTCAGGTCACCACTTTTGAAGGGCTGGCAGACCTTTTGGTGAGGGGAGCAAGTCCTTGGCACTTTGAGGACATGAGGATCTGGTTAGTTGACAATGTGCTACTTCAGATGAGTTGGGGAAGAAAGGAGACCTATACCTAGCAAGCAGGGCATCCATGCACAGGAAAGGGACCCTTAGTACTGCTCATGGGTTTGAAGGAACCCATCGTGGGCAGCCCAGACTGCCCCAACAGAATCTGCCAGTAGTAGGGGAAGACACTAGTCCATGTACACATCCAGGACCTAGGGTTAAATGTTTTGAATGCCACCAGTGGGGCCATGTGGCATATAATGTCCATGGAAGCAAGGTGGGGAACAAATGAAGGAGACAGTAAGTGGGAATGACAAAATGCCAATAGTAGGTCATCTTGAGACAACAGGGGTACCAAAGTACCATCCTGCAGATGTCCTGACAGCACTCTCTCATCAAAATCCTTCCCTATGTGTTAATGCGGTTACATAACTGTGATCAGGCTTCGAGATGAGCATGTGGGTCTGATAGCCTGGGGGGGGGGGGGGGACAGACCGCATACTTGCACCGAGGAGTGGTGAGGTGGTTACTTCAGGGAGGGAGCTACTCTTGTAGCAGTGAGACTGAAGGTGAGCCACAGCTGCTTGTGGGTATTGATGTTCCCTTGGACAGTGACTGCAAAGGTAGAGGTGAGTAGTAGTACCCAGGCTGACAGTGAGGGACAGTTGTCAGAGGATGCCAGACGTCCTGTGAAAGGGGAGCTGGGAAGGGTTATAAAGAGTTGAGACAGGCTCCGCTCTCAGACCTTACGTTGCAAGGCCTGAGGCAGGTAGTTAGTGAGGCATCTTATTCTGAAGGGAAGGGGAAATCTTTATACTGGGACACCGGGTTACTGTGTAGAGTGGACCCTTGAGGGAGGGCTAGAAGGTGAGAGAATACAGCAGTGGGTAGTGCTTAGAGCCTACCATCTGGAACTTCTAGTCATAGCCCATAATGTTCCCTTAGCTGGTCATATGGGCATGAAACATATTGTGTAGAACTTCTATTGACCTGGAATTTCCAGAGATGTAACTGGGTACTGCAGGACCTGTGAGCAGTGCCAAAAGGTAGGCAAGGCAGGAGACACTGAGAGCTCCTTTGATGCCTTTGCATGTGATTGAGGAGCTATTTCAGAGGGTAGCTATGGAAATTGTGGGGCCTTAGAGTACCCAAAGTTCCACAGGGAAAAAGTTATCTTGATGGTAGTAGATTATGCTACAAGATGCCCTGAAGCAGTGGCTCTGTCCTCCACTGAGGCAGAAAAGGTGGCAAATGCTTTGTTAGAGATTTTCAGCAGGGTAGGTTTCCCAAAAGAAATACTGACTGACAGAGGTGCCAATTTCATGTCAGACCTGCTGGCTTGTCTGTGGAAGTACTGTAGGGTGAAGCACCTGATGACCAACCCCTACCATCTCCAGACTAATGGTCTTATTGAGAGGTTAAACTCTACAATCAAGTCCATGCTACGGGCATTTGCAGACCAGTTTAAGAGGGAGTGGGACAAATAATTGCCCCATCTATTTGCTTACAGAGAGGTTTCCCCAGGAATCCACGGGGTTTTCACCCTTTGAGTTGCTGTATTGGCATAGGGTGAGGGGACCTCCTAGATTTGGTTTGAGATAAGTGGGAAGGTGTGTGTTAATCTCACAAGGAGTCTATGTGGCATATGTCCTAAACCTCAGGACAAGGCTCGGGTAACTCATGGGCTTGACCCAGGAAAACCTGGCAGAAGCCCAATAGTAGAAAAAGGTCTGGTGCCATAGGAATGGTAGAGAGAGTATGCTGTGGGGCAGCCGGTAATGGTTCTCATTCCTGCCAGACACAAGCTGCAAGCAGCATGGGAAGGACCCTACAAGGTGGTAAGCAAGGTAAGTGATGTTAACTACCTGGTAGAACTGCTAGGCGGGAGGAAGGGGCACAAATTGTACCAAGTTAACATGATGAAACCTTACCATGATAGGAGGGCCTTGTGCTGAGTATTTGCAGTGGATTGCAGGAGGAGTCTAAGGGAGATCTGGTGACTGATCTCCTCAGTGAGGGCTCAGACTTCCACCTCAGTGGAAGGGGTAGCAGTGTCCCAGCAGCTGTCTCTTACCCATGTTTTGAGTTTGGGGACATGTTCACTGGGATACCTGGGTGCATCCACCTGGTGCAGCACCAGGTGGATACAGGATCCCAAAGGCCTATTAGGCAGGCCCCTTACAGGGTGCCTGAGAAACACGCTCTGAGGGAGGAGATAAGGAGATGTTGGAACTAGGGGTAATTTCCAACAGTTCCTGGGTGTCCCCAGTGGTGCTGGTGCCAAAGAAGGGATGGCAGCACCAGGTTGTGTGGACTACAGGAAATCAAATAGTTATACATAGTCAGATGCTTACCCCATTCCTTGGACAGATGAGGCCCTGGAGCAGCTGGGTGGGGTTAAGTATCTTACCACCATTGGCCTTACCAAGGGTTACTGGCAGCTGCCCTGGACTCCCAGTGCTAGAGAGAGGTCAACCTTTTGGCTTGTACGAGTTCGCAGAGATGCCCTTTGTGATGAAAAATGCCCCAGTGACTTTCCAGAGGCTGGTAGATCATATCCTAACAGGAGGGTTCACCCTTGCTTACCTAGATGATATTGCCATCGACTGTTATTCCTGGCAAGAGCATCTTCAGCATGTCGGGGAGGTGCTGGGCAGACTACAGAGGTAGGTTTGACCACTGAGCCAAGCAAATGTCAGGTGGGTATGGTAGAGGTCTCCTACCTGGGACATAGCGGAGTGGTAAGATCAGGCCTAAACCTGCCAAAGTGGAAGCTATTCTGGCATGGCCTGCATCTGTTATCAAAAAGCAGGTGAGGGGATTCTTGGACAGCAGGGTACTACAGAAAGTTCGTCCCCAGTTATAGTAGCATAGCTGCTCCCCTCGCAGACCTAATGAGGAAGAACAGGTCAGAGAAGGTAGTGTGGACCCCAGCATGTGAGCAGGCATTCCAGAAGTTTTAAAGAAGGTTTGGGAGGACCCCCTGTGTTAGCTAGTCCAGATTACAGCAAAGAATTTGTTGTGCAGGTGGATGCTTCCCACCATGGGGTGGGGCTGTACTTGGCCAGATTTCTTCAGAGGGAGAAGAGCACCCAGTGGTTTATCTCAGTCGTAGGGTTCAACCCCGGGAGGAATGCTATGCAGCTGTAGAAAAGACATGTGCAGCCTTAGTGTGGGCACTGCAGAAATTTCAGCCTCCTCTATATGGAAGAAAATTCACTGTAGTTACAGATCACAATCCCGTAACGTGGTTACCCCGAGCCAGCCAGCAAAAGGCCAAGTTGCTAAGATGGAGCCTAGGGTTGCAAGCATATGATATGTCAGTGCAGTACCGCAGTGGGGTTAGCAACGCCAACACAGATGGGCTCTCAAGACTGGGAATTGAGGTAAGATATACACCTAACCCTCTCAAGCAACATTTCTTAAGGGTCACTTGAAAAACTAGGTTGAGTTCTCCAGGGGGTGGGAGGATATGTGAAGGCTGCTAGCCTCTCTAGATAGACTTTTGTAGATAATGTGTGTCATTGTAAATATGAGCATAATGCACAGGCTTGTCCTCTTAAATGTAAGAAAACTGTGTTAAATGTTGAACTTCAAACATGTAACCATAGTGCACTCTGCTGGAAGAAAGCTAAGTCGAACATTGTATGACTGTTTGATCTTAAAGCTGGAGACATAATGTCTGGACTGAGATCCCTTCTATTGTTTTGAGACCAGAGTTAATTGCTAGATTTTACATATATAATGTCTTTTATTGCTGTAGTATCCTGGCCAGGTGCAATATCAAAGAAATGTTACAACTCAGAGTTTCTGTTAGCTTGGGGACCAGAGAAGAATATGATGTAATGTAAAATGAGTCAGCAGTGATGTATAATTTTTTAAGACTTTCTCGCAAAGAGAATCGGAACATTTTGCATTTATCTTAAGAACTGAACACTCACTAGTACTCTGCCTTTGTTCTATATGTAAGTTTATTTAGAACTGTGATTGCTCTTAGAGTTTAATAGGAATTTAGTCAGATGTTGTCTAGCTGTTTTCTATATTTGTCAGACTACTACAGTATTATTTTAAGCATTTTCCTGTGATTTCTGATCTCTTGACTTAGCAATATGTTGACTTGAGAAGACTTGTCTTGTGTTTTTAAATATTTTTAAAACCTTTCAACTGTGGCTGTTTTGTGTAGAGATAATTTAAGTTCTAGAATACATTGCATGTATATAGTGATACTGTATAAAGCCACTCCAAATAAGCCTTACTGTTGTTCACACTTACTAATTGGATAATATTGCACAGTAATAATTGAGCACCTTTTGGTAAGGGCCTTTTTAGCCGCTGAAAAAAGTAGTTTGTGGCAGTGATTGCTACCTTATAGCCTGGCATATAAGCACGTGTGTGTGTGTGTGTGTGTGTGTGTGTGTGTGTGTGTGTGTGTGTGTGTGTTAGCTACTTGGGCAGGGACGCGAAGCACTGGTTGGACAGAGTGCACTGGAGGTTTTGGCTTTACTAATCTGCTGAGATCTGTACCCTATAGCTGTGCCAGTGGGGGGAGTCTTACTGCTGTGCCAGTGGGGGGAGTCTTATTGGGGATCTGGAGTGAAAGGGAGAAACTAGCCCCAGACTGACTGTGATCTCTGTGTGCTCTTTAGGGAAATTGTATTTTACTGTGTGTGTGTGTGTGTGTGTGTGTGTGTGTGTGTGTGTGTGTGTGTGTGTGTGTGTGTGTGTGTGTGTGTGTGTGTGTGTGTACTTATCCTTCCCAATGTGGACGTCCCTCGCTTGTGTTAGTGGTGAGGATTGAGGCTCTTTGATTACTGGGCCAGTGCACAGGCATCACAACTAATATATAGCACATTGTACAGTGAACAAATATACATTGAAATGCACAAGTGACACTGAGAAAACCCTTTGAGATAAGAGAGAAAAAAGTATCAAGTAAAGCTGAGTTCAACCTCTGTTTAATCTTTAGTAGTATAGCTTGGTTTTCAGACAAGGTAAGTTAACACGAGAGGTGGTTCACTTGATACCGTAAATGTAATATGGAATTACAAGATTTAATTTTACTAGTGAAGTACAATAAGTGCACATACTACAGTGAAACAGACACTAGACACAATGATAGTGTTAGCCTTGAGTGAATAACATCTAGGTATGCTTTTCTGTGTAGGACACGTATTGTAGAAATGTGTCTATATATTCTATAAAGTTTAGTCCGGATCAGAACAAGTGCATATCCATGTACTCGCTAAATGGGATTTGAGAAGGTTTTTTTTCTCAAGTTGGCTTTGTTGGCTGTAGTTCTTAGCTCTTAATGTTGAAGAGGTATGGAATTCCTGATTTTTGCAATACAGTTGGAATATAGTGATTTAGCAGTTTTAGGTCTTATTTCTTCGCAACTAAAATAATCCTGCATATCCTAAAACCAGAGATCTACGCGTACTTCAGTAAATAAATCAATTTGGTGAGACAGATTTGCCATGCAGTGATTTACCCCTTCTCAAACTTCCTGTCCTGATCAAGCAATGTGACATGTTTTATATTTCTTTAAAAAATAATTGCACATTGGATGGATATGGATTGTTGGGGGTGAATTAATGAATATCCATCTTATGTGACTGGCCTGTAGTTTCTTGATGAAGAGGCAAGGTCAAAGGAAGAGTACATATAATGTGAAACGGCCACATGTCCCAGTTGCTTTGTATGTTCTAAGATTGTATAAATTGCTGCATAGTTAACTATTGTGTAGGATGCCAGAGTCTGAATTCCAAAGTAACAGTTGTAATTCAAACTAAACTGAAAACAACCAACATATATTTAGTGTGCAATTGATTTGGTGATTTTTAAAGTGGACACTAAAATATGTATAAAGTAATGTGCCTTTTCCAAGTTCAGTTTTCTCCTTTCTCATAAGGCATAAAGATGCGTTAAAGTAAGTGGGATCTTTGTGTGCCTGCCTTTCTTTTTCCTTTGGTCCTGAACATCCTGTTAAAGACTGAGGGTGAAAAACCTGCAAATTTGATAACTCTATAGGCAGAGACCACTGCTCTACATGAGGATCACCTACCTTAATAGAATAGGAAAGTCATCCGCTGTCCTTGTGCTGTCTTTATCTGATCTTGGAGGTTATCCTTATGAATTTCTATAGCTCAGGAAGTTCTTCACATGTTAAACTGACTTCAAACCTGTCTCTCCCAAAGTAAAAAAATCAACTTGTGAAACTCTACTAAACCAGTAACAGTTGGGAACTATACTAAAGCAAGCTATGTCCTGCTTAAGTGCTGGTTTGTCAGAATTCACAGCAGCTCCCCCCCAAACACTGAACACTGCTACTTATACAGAATAAAAATAATTTAATATTTAGAGAAATTAGACAGTTTGTAGAGAAATTAAAGGTAAGGTAGTCTAATGCAAATAAGGTAGTCTAATGCAAATAGGAATTGCAGTATGAAGTGAGGGAAAACAACATAATGGTATATTTAGAGAGCGAGTCCGAGAAGAGCGTTGGATAGCAGTAAGTGAAGAAGGGAGAGTAAGACGGTATAAGGAATGAAAAGGTACTTTCAAATTTAGGGATATAATTTACCTCTGTTTTTAGCAAGAACGGAGCCAGATTTTAGCTAGGAAGTATTTCAGAGTGGTTTTGAAAGATGGGAGGGTATAGACCTAATGGATAGAGGGAGTTCCAGGCCTTAGTAGCCTTGTATAAGTATAGACAATATCCACCAGATTTGCTAGAGTTGTAGACCTACTTAAGTCTCTGGTCACTGGATTGCAATGACAGACTGTGAGCATACTTGTGTAGAACTTTTTTTTTAGTACTGGACAAGACAGGTGGATGCTGGATAATGTTATAGGCGGTAAGAAGTTATTTATATATTGATGTGGCAGTTGCAACTACTTGTATTTTGTGTGTGTGTAATAAAGTGAGTTGGGGGGACTCTTGGGTGTATACTAGGTTAATGGACCTGTAGGGCCCTTGTAATCTTGGCGGTACAACCAAAGTGTGACCCACAAATTTGATTTATAGGAGGTGATTTACCTGCCTCTGTCTGTTGGAGTCATTTGACCCAGACCAAGGATGAATTTCTGATAAAGCACATCTTGGACCAATGGATGGGTAAAAAAAATGGGGATAGGGAGGAATTATGCTTCACATGGATAAGGAGCCTGTTACAGCGAATGGAAATTCTTCGAAAAATATCTCTCTCTCCAAAAGTAAAGAGATGGGGCTTTAAGGCGATTTTGGTCCTTGTATTCCTTTTGTCAGGAACCTTTGTGGATATTGGTTACTGCATATGTCTTATCAGGTACATACTGAAGGGGACATTATACTCTGGGTCTGATGAGGGTTAAGTACAGTGGTATGATGACCTCTCTGGAACTAGGTGCCATGCCCTTGCATATAATTTGAGCAATGTAGAAGTTTTTTTCTTGATACCTTGGACACTTGATGGTTGAATGCGAGGTTGCTATCTACATGGGTTCCCCGATTCCTGACTAGTGAATCAAGTTTTAAAAATGTTTT
This sequence comes from Protopterus annectens, assembly GCF_019279795.1. Classification (NCBI taxonomy): domain Eukaryota; kingdom Metazoa; phylum Chordata; order Ceratodontiformes; family Protopteridae; genus Protopterus; species Protopterus annectens. Next base: position 572,901,177 of record NC_056743.1, read on the forward strand.
ATTATGGACATAGTTATTCATGGTAGACTTAACAAAATGTACAACAATGCATTTCTGGGTATTGAGTTTTCAGCCGTGCCTTTAGCGCCAAGCATTTGTCTGTATTAGACCATCCTGAAGAGTGTTCTCATCTAGGGGGATTCAGTGACTGCTCCCAGTTTATAATCTGTGAACTTGGGTAGCCTTTGACATCCACAGGTTAGCCTTTGCCATCAAAGTTTGAGAAGTAGATGTCCAAGTGGAGTGGGAATAACACAGACCCCTGGGGGACTCTTGACCAGCCTCTTGAGGTGGTCTCACCAGTTTTATCCTCCTGTGGGTCCTATCAGTGAGCCAGCTAGCTGTCCAATATTCTGTTTACTTTTTGTATCCCTTACTGTTGGGAGGCTTCTGATTATGGGAGAAACTACTGGGTAGGCATAGCCGTATATGTGAAAGGCAACTTAGAAACTTTTTTTTTTTTGGTAAGCATGCTGTGTCACAGCGCTTTACCACCTAAGAAAAGAATTTACTGCAATTTTTGCTTTTCTTGTTGGGTGCTGTGTAGTAGTACATGATGAACTGGGGAGAAATTGCTGCCTTACTATAAACACAGAACCTTTCAAATGTGTGCTATTCTATTTTTACTAGGATTGCTGAATACTGAAATATGTCCATAAATGTGATTTTTCAAAAGCAAAGAAAGGGGAAAACTTTGTTCAGCTAAGTTATGTTGTGAAGTTGTATATTTCTAGTTTTGTTTTTGGCAATCCTGTATAAACAAAAAAAAAACACGAATTTGCAAAAAGGAGCTGTTTATGTAGCTGCCATAGTTTCACTCATGTATTTGAGATGGCATGACATGCAGTGTTTTTGCATTTTTTGCGCACACCTATGTACTTAAATGGCTGACTTAATCAGTGCATGAAAGACTGCACATTGTGAAGTGCTGTCATGTGGGTACAGCCTGGATGTAGCATTGCATCTTAGATTTAAGACTAGGACCTGCTAACAAACTTCTTGTAATAGTGTTTGAATTCATCTGTATCAACTTAAGGTTGCAGTCCTATGCAATGTGCTTAAACCATGCAGTTTTTTTGATTCATTCAGTCTGAGTTTGCCTACTTTGTGACTCTGAACACAAATACCCGAATTGGTGAGGGCCTTTTCCTGATGAGCAAATGGATAAAAAAAAATCTAAAAGAAACGGTGGATGTTCTCTATTACGTGGCTGCTAGTGAACTGCATTCTCTGTGGTGTAAATCAGGTGGTACCACCCATGTCTGTATATTTCCTGAAAATGTCTTGATTTTTTGCACAGGCTGTGGTCTATATTGGTTTTGTCTACTGCTTCTGGTGATCTTTGGTTCCTGATGTGACTTGCCTCTCTCTCTGAATTTATGTCCATTTGACACTGCTTCCGCAGCAATAGTAATTGTCGTTCAGTCAGCTGCTGCCTTGTTTTGTAGCCACTATCAAATCAAGTGTGTGGGGTGGGTGCGAGATATGTTTTAAATTTAATTACGGATCTCTTACCCATGATGTTGTTGTTAGATCTTCCTCCTCCTTCACTTTTTTCTTCTGGATTGTGTATGCAGATTTTTCTGGATCCTTGTTTCACAGGGATTTCGGATGCAGTACTTTTACAATAGTAGCTGCAAACAGTTACTTCACTCCCCCAAATTATATTTTCTCCATGTTCTCTACGCAGTGTTGTCTGACAAATGTAATTTGCATACTATAGGCAGGAAATGTGTGATTTGGAGGGACACTGCTGATCTGACTCTGGCATATGCATCTTCACCCCTTGATAATACTTTTGCTAAATTTCTCTCCTCTCTGTCCTAATTTTGCATACTTGCACTGTGACTTTCTGTGACAGTGCTGTGAGATTTTGTTGGCAGTGAATCAAATGCTGCTTTCATTATGAATCAGTAGGGTTTTATTCTCTGACAGGAAGAAGAGTTAATTTTTGGTTCCTGTGCAGAAAAGCAGGAAACTGTAATTGGTATTGGTATGAACTCTGAAAACTGGCGCTTTTGTTGCAGGAACGTTGCACTGGGTCTAATCAAATAACTTTGGACTGCACTACATTTGAACAGAGTTCAGCTGTGCTGGTGTATGTGGCAGAGTGTTGTATGTTCTGTTGTATGTTCTGGTGTGTGACAA
>NC_056743.1:572905824-572939262 GCF_019279795.1 Protopterus annectens
ACCGCAGAAAGTTTGGAGTTATATTTTCATCAAAAAAAGCATGTGATCCATACCCCTTAAGATGGATACACCACAGGACTAATAAAACTGTAACTGACCTTTTTTTGGATACAGAATTCATGGCAGTTGGTGAAGCAGGAAAAACGCAGTTGGTGAAGCAGGAAAAACGTGAAATGAAGGCAGACAGTAGGTACAGCAGAAATATACTGGAACATTCAGCAAGAAAACAAGATGCAGAATCACAAACTTAGTAAGAAATAGAATTTAAATAAGAGGTTCTGCTCATTTTTCAAAAAAATGCTGTAGTCCTGAAACTCTTAAAGCTTCTGAACTCCAGTCTTGACTGTGATCCTGCTGGCAACAGTGTCTGCCAGCTTCAGGACATAGTGTACTTTTAGAAGAATTTTCTCCTCTTCACAACAAGCAAAACATTTGTCAGAGTTCCTCAGAGACTAAGGATGTAATCTTATTTAACTGCTGATGCAGTAAGCTTTGCCTCAAAATTTAAAAAGAAACACTATGAATGGATAGTGTACCTGCTATCTTTGAGTATTAGAATGCACATTCGTGATCACCTATACAAGTCTCGTTTGTAACTTGCATGCAGAATCTGTTGAGACCGACATTGCTATACCTCTGAAGTATTTTCTTAACTCAAGTTGACACTGACTCCTAATTAGTCTTAGTTGCAGGATGTTGGGGAAGCAGCATCCTCATTAGGTTATGCGTTACTGTTAATTTTTTGCCTCTGAATATGTTTGCAGTTCTGGGGCTTGCATTTGCAGGATTTATGACTTCTGTTATGAAGCATGTAGTACACTGTATAGAGTCCAGGAAAATGTGAACTACCAGTCATGTTAACTTTGTGTGTGGGAACATCCTTGTCCTGTGTTGATAGGCTGTAGTGGTAATAATTTTAAAGGGGTAGGTATTGTACAGAACAGCTTTAGACCCATCAGCTGGACCAGCATTATATGTAAAATCATGGTAAGAGTCCTGTAGCTTATTCAGAGTAACAGATTTGACCTGATTCTGATTTGTTAAAGGGTGGTGTTACTGTTTGAATGTTATGGGCATTTTCAGCTCTTGTTGAAGGGGTAACAATGTGCAGGCAATCTTGTCCTTGTTGAAGTATTCCGTACTATTTTATATAAGATAGTAATTTAGTGATGGGGGTTACTGTCTCCCCTGATGTAAGTTTAATGGTTGTTTTGAACAGAGCGCAGTCCTGGGACCATTTAATTCTCATTGGCCATGAAAATGAGAAATTAAATCTGCATTGTAAACTGGGTGATGTAATTGCATCATTAAAAATGCAAAAGTTCTCCAAACTAGCCTTAATTTACATAATTGTTGCAGTGGTAATGAGCTTGCTTTTATTTTCTATAAACAGTGTGGAGGTTTAGCAAAAATGGATGACATTTACAAATTCATTAATCTGAAATACTAAACTGTATCATTCAAGATGTAGTAGAAATGGTAGGCTGTTTAAACTCTGATCAGTGTGTATCTAACACTGTTAGAAAAAGCATATAAAGGCATATGTGTGTATACATAACTAATCTGACCAATTTTCAAAATAACATTGTATTTTGTAATTTCTAACAAGATACCTGAAATAACTTTGGTTACAGTGACTTCTTCCTAGAAACAAAATCACAGGGTTTTAAAACTTTTCAACTATTCAGAAACACTTCCAGAATTTTCAACTTGTTTGTTAACAGTTGACTTTGCCTGGTCTGTAAGACCTTTATTTTTCCTGTTTTGCTTTAAAGCTTGTATCTGGGATAACCTGAGGAAGTTAGCATCCATTGAGGGACTTTGACTACATTTCTGTAGTAGGGGAAAAAAGTGACTGATACATGACAGATGCACTCTGTGCAGGGTTATGCAGTAATCCTTTTCTCTCGGGTTTATAGCTGAATACTAGGCTAACTGACCTGAAGGGCCATTTTTAGCCTAGCCAATAATCTGAGGTCAGACCTGAACCCTGTACTTGTGTCTATGAAGTAAAGCCCGTAACCATTATGCTGAATTCCACCTTTCTGTGCCTGAATCTATAGGAAGCTTCTCGTAGAGATGGCGATACTAGGAAAGGAGTTTCGCACAAAAAAAAAATCCATCGCCATTGAAGCTGCAAGGACAATGGTGGACAGACCAAAGAGGAAGGGTTTGTAAAGTGGTCGGAGAAGGTGCACTTCCAAAGGTGCTGCTTGTTAAACTTGCTAGGCCTTTCTCCTGCTTTCCATCAGGAATGATTAGCAGGAGACTGCCCAAATATTCTAATGTAAACACTGAGGAGCAGAACTGTAGGTTTTGAAATGTCAAGAACACCTTTAAGTGACTGATTACTATGGCACTGTGTAACTCTGTATCAAAACCTGAGCCATATAGGGCATAACCTTAGTGTCTACACTAGTGATGTATTGTCTAGCACTACTGTGCAGTTCCAGGTATTTCAGTAGTGTAATGGGTGGCACACACTTGTGCAGAATGCTTTGTTTCTATTCCCACACCAGGTACAGGTAGTCAATAAAAGATAAGTACAATTAAAATAACTAATGCGGTCTGAATCTTATTTATCTTGCAGATTTGTTTTCTACCGGACAGTGTGATCTTTGTACTGATTTATAGCATTGTTTATCAGGGGGTTTAGAGGTTTAAAGCCTTTTCTTGTCCTGCAGAGTGAAACTTTCAAAAAAGTCCAGTTCCCAGCCAGTTTACAGAAATGTTGGCATACTTTAATTTTTGAGTCAAGTCCCAGTAGTAATCTTGACACACTGCTCAGTCTTCTGAGACTGACATTGTTGTCCCTTCAGTGAGCTAGAAGGGCCAATATAAATGCGAAGTATTCCATACTGTACTCTTACACAAACACACATTAGCTAGATTAAAGGGTCATAATTTTTCTTTAACTTCTATATTGTGGTCACAGTTTAGGCCCATCTTTCTGTATTTAAGGTTGGTGTTGACTGCTACAGGTCTAATTTTTTTCTTTAAAGTTTGTGTTTGTACAAGGTCGCTTGTGTAAACTGATATACTTGGAGGAAACCCGCTCAGACACAGAGAGCATGCATACTTGCACAGAAGACACCCCAATGAGAACAGAATGTAGAGCCAAGATCTGTGAGGCAGCTATGCTAACCCAGTACACTTCTGTGAAAACCACTTGTAAAGAGTAACTTGCAGTGCCTGTACACTTGCATGCTGCTTCACTGTGTAGTGATGCCAAGTCTTTATTTCATAGTTTCATAGTTTGGTACTAGGCTATCTGCCCTGGGGCATTTGTAAGCCTAGCCATAGTGATGTGGCTTTCGCCACCCCATGAAATGGTACAAAAATGCACAGAATAGATTTAGAATACTGTGCCTCTGTCTAGTAGTGACACAGTGAAGGCCCCCTTATATAATAGAATTAGTTTACTGTGCCCCTGTCTAGCAGTGACACAGATGTGACCCCTGGGGTAAACTTACGATCTCCCATCCACTCATCAAGATTTCTCTTGAAGAGAGTCAGTGAGGGGCTCTGCCTAACATGAACTGGGATCTTGTTCCAAAGCATGGGAAGCCTCTGGGTTATGAATCTATCCCTCCAGCATGTCCTATTCATACTTGTGCCGAGGTTTAAGTCTTTGGAGCATGTCCATCAGATCCTGATTGGACATGGCCTTGTACGTCAGGCAGAGATCACCTCTGAGCAGGCGGTATGCTACTGAATAGAGCTTGAGTTTCTTATGTCTGGCAGAATAAGACCTATGTTGGAGACCCTTGATCCTCTTGGTGAGGTACTTTTGTGGTCTCTCCAGCTGTTGCAAATGCCGGGTGAGGTACATACCAAATGGGGCATTGTACTCAATAATGGGTCTGAGGGAGGAGTATAGGGGTACAATGACATCCTTGGATCTGGATGTGAATCCCTTCATGATGAGGTGTGCAAGGTAGAATGTCTTTCCAACCACTTTGGCAACGTGGGTGTCAAATGAGAGGTCGCTGTTGACTTGGGTCCCTAGGTCTCTGATTACTTTTTCCGTACTCAGTGGGTTGCTGTCTGTGATAATTTGTGGGTGCTTTGTTTTTCCCAAAGGGGATGACTATACACTTTTTGGCATTTAGTTTAAGGCCGTGAATCCGGCACCAGTTGTCCGTTTCTGTGAGGCCTTTTTGTAGGATGTATGTGTCCGCTGGTGTATCGACTATGGTGCCTAGTTTGCAGTCATCTGCGAACTTTGTCAGCCACAACCCTCCCATGTTTGCTTTAACATCTGAGAAATAAATGCCGAACAAGAGGGGTCCCAGGACAGATCCCTGTGGGACACCACTTGTGACTGGCTTTGAGTCTGACATTGCTCCAGCGATTTTAACTTTATGGGTTCTGTCCTTTAGCCAGTTTGCAACCCATCTAGTGACATAAGGGTTTACGTTTAAGCTGTTGAGCTTATCTATGATGCCTGAGTGGGGTATTGTGTCGAAGGCCTTAGCAAAGTCCAGGTAGGCTGTATGGACTGCTTTGCCCGCATCAATGGCTCTAGTGACTGTTTCGAAAAAGTCAACCAGGTTCAAAAGGCAGGATCTGCCCTTTACAAAGCCGAACTGGGTGGGGTCAAGTGTCTGTAGGTCCCCTATGTCTCTGTTTGAGTTCCATAATGATTCTTTCCATAGCTTTGCAGACCAGGCTGGTTAAGCTTATGGGGCGGTAGTTCCCAGGGTCTGTAGAGGTACCCCTGTGTGGAGTGAGACCACTGTTGCTGTACGCCTGTGTTCAGCTACATATCCTGTTGTAAGGCTAAGGTTAAATAGCATTTTTATGTGCGGGTTTAGCTCCTCTTGGAGTTCACGTAGCAACCCGGGATACCGTCAGGTCCCATTGATGCTGTGTTTTTAGCTTTGTTGAGGCCGGTTCTCACTTGGACATCTGAGATGACAGGGAGATTACATTCAGCTGGGATAAGTATTTTTTCTTTTGGGGGATGAGGGAGGGGAGAAATTTGCACTGAACCTGTCAGCCAGAATGTTGGCAATATCTGTGGGTTCAGTGTATTTTTTGTTGTTGTGAACTAACTCTGAGCATATCTGAGGGTTTCCGCCCAGGTTTCTAACATAGCTGAAGAAGGCTTTGTGGTTATCTTTAGTGTCCTTAGCGATTTTTCTCTCAAAGTTGGCCTTGGATGTTTTTATGAGAGAACGTAGTTTTCTGCTAATGTTGATCAGAGATGTCTTCCCGTTAAGGGATTTTGCTCTGTCGTGCAGTCGCTTCCTTCTTTTGTTATACAATTTGTTAATGGCCGAGGTCCACCAGACAGGATGCTTGCCTTTGGTGGAGAGGGGCTTGGATTTATTTGGGATTGCATGATCCATGCATTCTTGGAGATGTCCATAGAAAGCATTTGTGAAGGATTAGGCATTGTGGGATGTGGTATCCACTGGCCCAGTGGGCTTAAAGGATACCATCTCAGTCTTAAGAAGAGTGAAGTCTGCTTTTGAGAAGTTTTTCACTGTGGTCTTTTGTGCTGGGGGTGGAGGTGGGATGTGTATATCCAGGGTGATTAGTTTGTGGTCAGATCTCACTAGTGAGGGGTATACCTCCTGTGTGGAGCATTTTGTCCCCATGTTTGTGATGATCAGGTCTAGTATATTATCTCCCCTAGTGGGAGAGGTGACTAGTTGTTCCAGTGCATTTGAATTTATGAATTCCAGGAACCTTTGGGCTAGGGCGTTAGGGCTAGAATAATGTACCCAATCTATGTTTGGGTAGTTGAAGTCTCCCAGTATGATGGTATTTTGTGATACATTCATATCCTCCAATGTCTTCAGGAAGGCTGAGTGGGGTTCCTGAGATTGGGAGGGTGGTCTGTAACATGCTACCAGTTGTATAGCAGTTTTGCCTATGGTTAGTTGCACCTGTATGGTCTCTGATGCTTCATGTGTTGCTACTAACCTGGAGGTGTGGGTGTCCTTGAGGAATATGGACACTCCCCCTCCTTTTGTGGTTCGGCCCGGGTTTTGGGGCCGAAAAGCATGATACGAGGTATAGCCTGGTAACGCTGGGGTGCTCTCAGGAGCCTTGAACCAGGTTTCAGTTACTGCACAGACGTCTATGTTCTCCATACTGAGGAGTGCATAGAGTGCCTGCATCTTGAGATTTAGACTTCTTGCGTTGAGCAGCATTACCCTTTAGTTTTTTTTCCATTTTTGTTTTCTAAGGAGGTGGGTTTGTCTTTTGAGCCTTGCCACCCCCATAGTGCCTTTTTTAGGCAAGAGCCTTAGCCAATATCTGGACGCCCAGTGGTGACAGGTGCAAGCCGTCCCTTGTGAAGCAGCGTGGCATGTCCAACATGTCATCCCAGGCAGACAGACATTGGATCCCCTTAGAATGACACCAGTACTTGAGCCAATTATTAAAGCTGATCATCTTGTCTTTGTATTGTGGCATCATTCTTGGTGAGGGCAAGATGCTGGTCAGGGTCATACGAGCCTGGGCTACGTAATCAGAGAGCTCCTCTGTCTCTCCATGTAGTCCAGGGAGGTACGTCTCGGGTCATTCACGCCAGCATGGACAATGACGGAGTCATATTTGTACTTGCTTTGGAGTGACCTGAGTGCGTGTGTTGTGGTGGATCCTAGCTCCCGATAGGCAGCTCACAGTCACCCTCTCCTTGTTCAGCCTGGTAAGCGGAACATCAGTGTGTCTGACTTACACTAGTAATAGGTGACCCTGTCAGGCATGGTGTTTGGCCTTAAGGGCTGTAATTGGTTGACGCACTGATTTATTGAAGTATGTGTTGCATGTGTTTTGTTTTGAGGTGGTGGATTTTTGGATGTCTTTGGGAGCCTCTGTTGTTTTGGTAAGTTTTTTATTAGAGCCTCCGAGTATGTCTTTGTGTTTTTATGTGTTTGGTTTGCAGTTGTGGTAGGTCTATGTGGGACTGGGTTTGTTGTGTGTGTGGTTACCATCTCCTCCTGTCTGGTCATGCCAGCCCTGAGTTGAGAGAGTTCAGCCTCCAGTTTGGCTATATAGTTGCATCTCTCGCATGTATTTGTGTTTGTTGGGAGGAGGAGAGGGTTGTCTGTGTACATGAGACAATTGTAGCATTGTCTCAAGATACCCAGATTAACCAGTTGAACTGGAGAGGATGCCGGTAATCTACCACTCGACATGCTAGAACAGTATAAGGGAGTGTTGTGCCTTTAAGGGAAGTGGATATTCACAGGGGTGGTAGGTGGATGTAGTGCTTACTTAGTACGAGAGTGCTTACTTAGTAGAGAAGTTTTGAGAACAAGTGCTAGGCTTATAATATAGCGAGTAGTCTGATTATACTAAGAGTAGAGCTTCCTTAAGGGAAAATTTGAAGAGCAGACTTGGCGGAGCCAGAAGAAGTTTAACCGGCGCTGCGCTATGCGCACAATCGCACAAACGCGGATTTTCAATGGGGAACTACAAAAGAGCTAGAAATGGTTCAAAACAAATTACTACAGCTCTTGTGCTGAGGTCACTTCCTACAGGGACAGGTAGGCTGCTCAAGGCTCCCCACTCCCACTGGTGAGCAAAGAAACTTCCTTCTATTTAAGTAAGATAATGGACAACACAGGAACTACACCACAGCCCAGAATACAGCATTGCCTATAAACTGGTCTAAACTAGTCGAGGAGAGGTGGGAAAACAAGGATTATTTTTTTGTTTTTTTGATAGAAACACACAGAAAATGCAGAAACAGTGATAAATCAGTTACACAGGCTAGCACACTTTAGTGGGCAGCCTCAACAGTTAAATTAAACAAACTTTCGATCAAATTAGACTAAAAAGTAACTTTAAGTGCAGATTTTAAAATAATGCAGTGAACAGCTAAAAAAACAGTTTAAGCTTGTTTAGGGTAAGCTAGAGAAGCTATTCCAAGCAAAAAAACAGCAAAGATACTTAAATCCAGAAAGTAGTCGCTTTTCTGAGTTCTCTGTAGCTAGGACCAGTCTGCAGGACCACAAGGAGCTTGTCTGATGTCTTCTGAATTTATTTGTATGGTTTTAGGGCAGTAAACTGAGAGGGGTAGGCAAGTGCTTCCCATTGACCACATTTTTTTTCTTCCCATATCACAAGTAACTAAAAGTGCACCCTGAGTAAAATAAACTAAGAATCAAAATGTTCAAGGTTATCTCTCGACACTTGCAGGAAAAATCAGAAAGTGAACAGCCTGTCCACAACCGAAGTTAGCACTGTTTGTAAAGTCCAAAACACAATGTTGAGATGCTTTAGTATAAAAAAAAATAAATAAAAATGTTAAGCACTTTTGTCCCAGTAAGAGGGACTTCATGAAAACATTTAGGACTCTTGATTTAAATATTTAATTTAACATTTCACATGACCCAACACAACAAATCACAGTGCAACATCACTCATTCCATCAACACTAAGAATTTTTTTAAACTTCTGATATAAAATTACCAAAGAACTTTGGTAAGAGATCCAGATCTGCTTACCATTGAAGCACCTTCAGTTGGGCTACAGTCTGTCCAAATAGAGATGAACATGGTAGATAATGGCAGAAAGCAAAATATCTAGAGTGAAAAATGCAGCATGACTTAATTTGCTAAAAAGTTAATTTCAGGTTGAGATTTTTGGAGTGGAATTGTTTTGTCAACTGTTAACTCAGTAGACATACATTGTCTGTAGAAAGAGTGGTGAGACTGCTTTGTCAGTAAACTAGATAGATGGGAGGTGAAAGAGTGACTTACTTAAAAATAGGACTCCATTTGGAAATGGAAATGTAGTGCATTCCACCAAGAAGCTGAAAATGGCAAAAAGTAGAGCAAGTTCAGTGCGATTTTGAAACTGAATTGGTTCAAGTTGAGATGTCTTGATGCTGAGTAAGACTTGGGACATGGAAAATAATAAGTCAGTGATTGTTTAAGCAATTGATTTCTGTTGAATTCACAGCTGTGGGCATTCTTGTGTCTGTATATTAGATGAAGACCAAACTGGAGGATTGTTGTAAGAATTAAGTCCCCAGAGTTTTGGACAATGTCAGGGAGGAGAAACAACGTTTTAAAGAAACTGCAATGTAATGTTGGACATGGTTCTGTGGGTAGGCTGCAGAAACTGCTTTGTGGCTCAAGAAATGTGGACCTAGAATATATTGCCGTCTTTAAAAAGATGACGTGAGGTTCACTTGAACTGTAGCGTGCCTGGGCCTGTTGGCATCTGTGTCCTCTGAGTAAAGAGTAAGATGGTTGCAGTAGGATTGGATGAACCTGAGCCTGTCACCTGTCAATCTATTTACACATCTCAGAGTTGGAATCCTACGAATGCAAAGAAATTGTTGGCAATTGTGAAAAAGTATATTCATTTCTGGATAAGCAAAAATGGTCCACCTCAGAAGGTGTATAGTGACTGAGGTATGGCAGAGAACCTCGGTACTGAAACTTATGACCATGGCAGCATATATAGTCCTTGGAGCAATAGGGTGCTAGAACGACATTATCCGAGTCTAACAGAAATAATGCAAAATGTGAAGGCTGGTAGTGGATATGACAGCAAAACTGCATTAGATTGAGGACGGATTGCAAAACTTTCGCCTACATTCCATATCTGGTTAATTTTGGTCAAAACAGGTATATCCCATCTGTACTGATGAGTTCAGTGTAGAAAAGAGCTATATGAAGGATGGCAGTGGGAGCACACATTTCAGGATTACTTCATTAATTTGAGAATTTAATGGGGCTTTAATGTTTTTACACTAACTTGGGAAGCGTAGAAGGATTGGTGTAAAAACATTAAGCCCCATTTAATTTCTCAAATTAATGAAGTAATCCTGATGTGTGCTCCCACTGCCATCCTTCATATCGCTCTTCACACCGAAAGTGTGAAGAGACCTTGTGACACAGGTGGACAATAGTCTCTCCTTTTGATAATCACATTGCCACAGTAGTCAGGAAATCCTTCTACATGGCACACATAACAAAAGGTTTCTCATCCAGAAAGAGGTCATTGTTCCCCTCCTATTAATCCCTCATTAGATCCATTAATAGAGTACAATGCCCCTTTTGGTATGTACCTCACAAGACATCAACAACTGGAAAGGCTGCAGAAATACCTCAGAGGATTACCGGCCTCAAACAGATGCCCCACTCAGACTGTCTCAACTCCAGCTTTACTCTGTTGCCTATCGCCTAGTCAAGAGGTGATCTCTGCCTAACTTACAAAGCTTTGTCAAACCCAGAGCTGTTGGACATGTTCCACTTAAAGAAATCCCAATCAGTCCAAGCTACATGCTCTAGGGACCTAAACGTTGTCACCACAATAAACAGAACATGCTGGAGGGATAGATTCCTGTCCCAGAGACTTCCCATACTCTGGAATAAACTACCTATCTAGATCAAACAAAGCTCTTCATTAGCACTCCAAGAAAAATCTCCATGATTGGATGGGAAATGGGGAATTCACCCCAGGGATCACTTCTGTGGCTCTGCTAGACAGTGGCACAGGAAAATAATTTTCTTGGGTGGCAAAAGCCAGGGTACCTTTTTGACTGGGCTTGTATAGGCCCTAGGGCCTTTAGTCTAGTGCCTACCTATGAACCTAAGCATTACAAAAGCAGTTTCATACTACAAATGAAAGGCTTAAAATGGTGAACAGGGTACACTACAGAATGGAAATTTCCTGGAGATGTCATCAAGCAGGATCAAGCTGTGGTATTTTGTGATTGCATCATTCTTAGCTTCCATAAATTTAGGATGGAAGTAAAAGATCAGTATCTCAATAAAAATGACTTGGAAAGTTTTATCAACAAACTCGTAAAATGTACATTAATGGAGAATTCTGAGGTGAATGGAGAAGAATTTGGTACCAATTTTTAATAAGGCAGCCACGATGGCTTAACGAGGTAGTAGCTTTAATCTCAGAAAAAGGCAAACTATAAGATTTGCGGACAGTGGGGGTGGAGGAAGGGGAGCAACATGCAGCTGAAATCTTAGGGTGGACTTGTACAGCTACAGAAAGCTACAAGAACTAGTATAATTTTGAAATTATTTATATCCATGTAATATTGCAGGACCAGAAGGATTTCTTGACATGTCAAGTGTAGAAGGTATTCACACTTCGGGAGGAACGCCTCGGATATAACCCTGTGACTCCTAATTTTGGGGCACATTATACTCTTGGCTGAGGGCATATTTGAGTCTGCTAAAGAAGGATGAGATGCATACAGTGGATATAAAAGTGTACACACCCCTGTTAGTGTCAGGTTTTTGTGATGAGACCACAATAAATCATTTCAAAACTTTTCCCACCTTTTAATGTGACCTATAACCTGTAGAATTCAATTGAAAAACATCTGTTAGGGGAAAAATATAAAAGGTACAATAAGCTGGGTGCATAAGTGTGCACACCCTTAAACTAATACTTTGTTGAAGCACCTTTTGATTTTAATTGCATCATTCAATCTTCTTGTGTAGGAGTCTTATCAGCATGACACATCTTGACTTGGCAATATTTGCCCACTCTTCCTTGCAAAAGTGCTGCAAATCTGTCAGGTTGCGAGGGCATCTCTTGTGCACAGCCCTCTTCAGGTTGCGAGGGCATCTCTTGTGCACAGCCCTCTTCAGGTCACCCCCACAGATTTGCTATTTGGTTTTGGTCTGGGCTCTGGCTGGGTCATTCCAAAACTTTCATTTTCTTCTTGTGAAGCCATTCTTTTTTTGATTTGGATGTATGCTTGGGGGTCCTTGTCCTGTTGAAAGGTGAAATCCCGCTTAATCTTTCTAGCAGATGCCTGAAGGTTTTGGGCCAAAAGTGACTGGTGTTTGGAACTGTTCATAATTCCTTCCCTAGACTAAAGCCCCAGTTCCAGCTGAAGAAAAGCAACCTTAAAGCATGATGCTGCCACCACCATGCTTCACCGTGGGGATGGTATTCAGTGATGCAAAGTGTTTTTGCGCCAAACATACCTTTTTGGAATTGTGGCCAAAAAGTTCAGCCTCTCTCGTCAGACCATAACACATTTTTCCCACATGCTTTTGGGAGACTGTATTATTTTGCAAATTTTTAGCCGGGCCTGGATGTTTTTGTGCAAGAGAAGGCTTCCGTCTTGCAACCTTACCCCATGTCCCAGACATGTGGAGAATACAGGAGATTGTCATATGTAGTACACAACCAGTACTTGACAGAAATTCCTGCATCTCCTTCAGTGTTGCTCTTGGTCTCTTGACAGCCTCCCTGACCAGTTTTCATCAATTTTGGCGGGACATCCAGTTCTTTGCAACGTCACTGTTGTCCCATATTTTCTCCACTTTTTGATGACTGTCTTCCCTATGTTCCATGGTGTATCCAATGCTGTGGAAATTTTTTTTGTACCCTTCTCCTCACGGATACCTTTCAACAATGGAGATCCCTTTGATCCTTTATAAGCTCTCTGCGAACCATGGCTTTTGCTGTAGCAGGCGACTGAGTTAAATGTCAGGAAAATCCTACTAGGACAGCTGAACTTTATTTGGAGTTAATCAGCGTCTCTGATGGCAGGTGTGTACCCAAGAAGACTGAATGCTATAATTAAATCAAAAGGTGCTTCAGCAAAGTATTAGTTTAAGGGTGTGCACACTTGCGCGACTATCTTATTGTACATTTTTTATATTCCCCCCCCTAACAGATTTGTTTTTCAATTGAATTGTATAGGTAATAGGTAACATTGAAGTGGGAAATGTTTTGAAATTATTTTATTGTGGACAAACCTGACATTTTAGCAGGGGTGTGTACACTTTTTTATATATCCACTCTAGGTAGAAAGATAATTATGTTTTGGAAGATAATGATGGCTGATTATCCACTCTAGCTAGAAAGATAATTATGTTTTGGAAGATGATGGCTGAATATACATTCTCATTGGGTAGTGATGCACCCTCAAAGAAACTCGAAAAGGAAAAACACCCAATCATTTCTTGTCGCTGGAGGATTTGAAGAACTTTGAGGGAAACCATGTCCAAAAGATTCATGAGTGCATGCATCAGAATCAGTTTACCACCTTTTGGCAGCAGTCTGTCAAAAGTAGATGGATGTTCGTTCCATGGTCATTGTCTCCCTTTTTGCAAGGTATGAAATCTTCAGTGATTCTGTTTCTATGCCCATCCTGAGGCAAAATGTGTGGGATGATTGCAGAAACTGTTTATAGTCTAGCAAATGCATCATTTTGCTGGTACAACAAAGTGAAAAGTTTAATTTTTAAATCAGGAGGCAGAAGTTGACCTTATGTGCTCTACCAACTAGAAGGGAAGACTGGTATTACTAGAATGCTTGCTTAGAATGTTGATGACTTTGTATGGGGTAGCTTGCAAAATATTGCCACTTCACTTACTCCCTACCTAATATATGGCTTTCAGGCTAGTTTTGATAACCTTTGATATGTTGGCTAGGACCTTGTTCTTGTTATGGAATGATGTTGCTATATCAGTGGTGCTACATAACAAAAATCTTCATCCCATTGTCATGGAACTATCAAGAAAAGTGCAGTGGGATGCTTTTCCTTCAGTTCCCAGTTGAGATGGACTTGCATAAGTCAGAAATAAAACAAAATGAGTTACCAGAAAAAGTAGGCAAGATGTCCTCTTTGATCTCTGCTTTGTATTCGTAGGACATGGTATTGCAGTGAGTTTCATGAAACAGACAACTTTTGGAAAATCTCTGCTTGGGAATAACTGGCATAAAAGAACTCCATTCAGATCCAAAACCAATGTATTCACAGCATCCTTTGTTCATATACTAGGCTTCCACCCCAGTACTTCTAAAGCGCTTGAAGGAACACTGTATACTGATTACTGAATTTCTGTGCAAAACGTAATCTATTTTCTATTTTTTCCTTTGCACATTGGGGGGGGGGGGTGATTGCTTAAATCAATTTCCCTTAGTTTTTGGGTATCCTTATTTTTTTTTTTTTTTTAAGCAGACATTATAATACGGTGATGGTGCTGCGGTAGTGTTGTCGCCTCACAGTATGACGCTGTCCGGTTCGATTCTCAGCTAGAGCGTCTTCTGCGTGGAGACATGCGTGAATGGGTGTACCTTCGTTGAAGGTTGTGCGTCAGGCCTGGCAAGCCGGTACATACAAAAATCAATTGCCAATCATTAGCGGGCCGGAGTTCTGCTGTGGTGACCCCCAACTGGGAAAAGCCGAAAGACGCAAACAATTATAATATGTTTTCCACTTGGTTTGTAACAGTTCACATCAGTTTTTTTTTCTCTTGCTTTCTTTGCAAACTACTTTTGTCTACAGTGTAGCCTGTAGACTGTGTATGTTTGTATATCTCAGTTCTGTTTGTGCTGTTGGGATTTTCAAAGCAATAGTATCTACTTGTTTTAAATTCCACTACTTTTTGTAATATTTTCATTATAAGACTCGCTGTCCAGGTTCTCGCAGCATATTCAGATTTTTGGTCTGTTTCTCAATGTATAATCCTCAAGTGTTTCCCAGGAATTATGTCACCTAAGTAATGACATAACATTTAAGCTTCAGACTTCATACCCTTAGAAAAAAACATGGCGACACAAATCTTGTTGGGCTACCAACTTTAAGTTTTTATAAGAGCAATATTTAAAATCTGTCCCTATTTTGGGGGTTTTGTCCAGACTTTTTGCACTAAGAGGTTGGGAGGTATGTCAAGACTGCATGTGCTGCTCCCTCTGAGATTTACTAAGCTAGACAGATTTCCCCATGCCCTTCTCCCATTTTCAGCTTACGGTTCATTTCTGATTTATGAAAATCTATGAAATTGTTCTACAGATCGAACTACTTACCCGAGTCATGAACAGTTTGTTACCATTTCTGTTCAGGTAACAACATTGTGCTTTAGAAAGCACTACTCCAAGGTTTATCTTAAAGCCAGAGACTGCAATCTCTGTTTTCCTTATTTCATTAAAAGTAAAAAACTTTCTGCAGAAACCGGGCTTGAGAAAGGGGTAGATGTTCTGCAGCCTTGAAAAAGGTAACCTGCCAGGCAGTCCTATACCTGCAATATTATTCCTGCTGTTTAATGCAAAAGGAAGTAAGGAACATTGTTCATAAGTGATTACTAGGCTAATTGAACAAGAGCCTTTACAAGCCTAGCCAGTAATATCCAGGATATGACAATATTCTGTCTTATTTACCCTATCCCATATCAATTATCAGGGGTAGTGGGTGTTTAGGTGTTGGAGCCCTGAGTCATTTTACAGACTGCTCCTGTTCATAAGGGCCATGGGCAGTACCGTAGGAGTGAATTTATGGTTCCCCTTCCAATTATCCAAACTGTTTTAGAAGAGAATGAGGGACAGGCTTTGTTTTACAAAGATGGGAGGTTTATTCCATAGTGAAGGTAGCTGGGATTCCAGCAAGTTCTGTTACTCGGAAGTAAGACTCAGGTCCATGAAATGCTTAACCCTAGTATAATTATTATTCTGAATATGTAACATGTTCATCAAGGTTGGATCATAGAATGCTCTGTAGGTCAGACGTAAGTCGCCTCTCAAATGAGATGGAATAAAGGGATATAGGGCCTTTAGTTGGTCTGTATAAAACATGTCTATTTTTAGTGAGAAAGCTTCTTGGGCCACTCCAGTTGGTGCAAGTACTTGGTTGGGTACATGCAGAAAGGAGCAGTGTACACTTATGGGCTTAATGGGAGTCTAGTACAATGGCACTATGCCTTCCTTTAAACTTGATGCCATGCTTTACTTATAAGTTGAGCCACACAGAATGCTTTCCTCACTACCATAGCCACCTGCTAGTTAAAGTTTAGGTTACTGTCTGTGTGCCTAGGTTCCTCGCCACTGGGTCTACTTAGGTATGTGCTATCAATATTATAATTTGTGGCAATCTGATTTCCCAAGAGGTATGATGATATGTATATATATTTGTGTGTGTTTTGTCTCCGATCATGGACTTGTCACTTGTCATTTGTAAGGCCTGTTTATAGGATGTCAGAATTGTTTGGGGATTCTGTGATCCCAGCTTACAGTCATTGGTGAACTTGGTGAGCCAGAGGCCCCCAACATTGGTATACACTTCTCAAAAGTGAAGGACAAACAGGAGGGTCCCAAACGCTGATCCCTGTGAAACACTGCTAGTAACAGGTTTCTTATCTGGTGGACTCACCTGTCCAGACATGTCCTGTCAGTGATCCAGTTTGCTATCCATTTGACAGTGTAGATGCTTATGCCCAACTCGGTAAGTTTCATCTATGATCTTCAAGTGGGGAATTGTGTACAAAACTTTGGCCACGTCTAGGTAAGTGCTATGTACTGCCTTTACTGTCATCCATGGCCCTGGTGACTTTCTTGAAGTCCACCAGATTGAGCAGGCAAGACCTCCCTTAGACAAAGACAAACTGGGTCTGGTCCAGTGTTTGGAGATTTCCTATGTCATTGATCAGGTCCATAATTCTCTCCATTGCCTTGCAGATAAGACTTCTCATGCTTATGAGTCTATAGTTCCTTGGTTCAGTTGATGGGGGGGGGGGGGGCTGTGCACTGAACGACTGTTGCAGTCCTCCATTCCTCTGAGACAAAGCTGTCTGGAGGCCGTGACTAGAGGGTTTTTAATGGCCCTGATGGATTCTGTTTTCAGCTATTTAAGAAGTATCCTACAATGTTAGGACTCATGGAGGCTGTGTTTTTGGCTTTAGTGGAAACTGTAAGGACCTGTTACCTTGCAATAAGTGGTAGGGGGATGATTGTGGGCATTACTTTGGGTGTGGTAGGAGGCGATGGGGGTGGGAGGGAGTTGGAACTGAACTTGGACAGCGGGTTTGCTGTAGTTTCAGGATGGGTGCAAGTGTTGCCATTTATGATTTAACTCTGCACATCGCTGAGCATTTTCCCTGAGGTTATAAACGTAATTCTTATTAAAAAAAAATAAATTAAAAAAAAACAAAAAAACTTTTGGTTAGCCTCCCTGGTGAAATATCTCTACCTTGTAGTTTTGCTTTGGCACAAGTACCAGCACACTCTAATTTGCTGGTGAATGTCTCTTTGCACTCTGTCTGTTCCTCCTTGGCAATGGAGAGGATTTTTTTCCTTTGTTGAATAACCTATTTATGCTAAGGGTCCACCAGATTGGTTTATTTTTGCCAGTCATCATAGGTTTGACTCGGTTACTGCCTCTTCTGTGCAGCTATGGATATAGTTGTACAGTGCTTTGCTGTACAGTTCAGAGTAGGGCTCTGTGTCGTCTGGTTTTGAAGGGGCTTGGAAGTTTAATAAGCTGTCACTTAGTTTAAGGTAATTGGCCTTAGGAAGGTTCTTAACAGGTTTAGAGTTTGGGGCTTCTAGGTTGGTTCTAAAACTAAAGGAGATCTTTTTCTGGTCTGGTCGTAGCAGGCAGGAGTTAATGCATGGGGGGGAGCAGCATCCCCCATGTCTAGGATATTTGGACCTCTAGTTGGGAAGCGAACTAGTTGTTCCAGGCTGTTTTGTGTTGACAAAGTCCAAAAACCTACTGAGCAAGTGAATTATGGGTCGTACAAGTCTCCCAGTTTATGAAAGTGTAGCTGGTTACCCTCTAAGTATGGTGCTAGGCTGAAAGTTAAGAGACTCCAGTAGGTTTAAGTAAATGTGGTTTTCTAGACTTATGTTGGGGGGGATCTGTAGCTAACAAGGATATGATGGAGGGTTGCAGCTCTGGTCAGTTGGGCATGGAGCACCTCAAGCAAGTCATTTTGTTTGACCGGTCTAGCAGTGTAGGTGTCCTTTATAAACACTTGGATGCCTCTCCCTTTTGTTTCATCTTTATCAAAATGTATTAAAGGCATTGTAGCCTTTGACAGCTGGGGTGCTTTCCATGGTTCTGTGGCTGCACATCTGCCTGAATCCTCTGGGGTAAAGTGTGCTTCCATGGAGTGCAGGTAAATCTTTTAGCATTGAGCAATAGTATCTTTAGGTAGAGTGATTTTGTTATGTTGGTGGGTTTAACAGCTTGGCACAGCCTAAAAAAGGCACTACGGGGATAGATTAAAATGTTACCAGTATCTGGCGTCAAAGTGCAAATCATATCTTGAAAAGCATAGTGGTTTGACTGTCATGCCTCTCCAGGCTGATTGATATTAGATCCCTTTGCTTTGACACCAGAAACTAAGCCAATTGTTGGTCTCATTTTTTTTGCTGGTACTGTGGCATCCTCATTGGTGAAGGTAGGATACTACTCAAGACTAGATTCATACTCCTCTGAGGCGCACATTCTGCGAGATCCATGTCTCCCATGCTCCGTGTGGGCATTAATGACCCAAGACTTGCCTCACTGGAATATATGAAGTGTCGTACTGGTACTTGGGATTTAAAAACCCAAGTACATGTGTGCTCTTGCAGATCCTGGTTCCAGACAGCTCACTGTGATCTTCTCCTTGTTTAGCCTGGTAAGATGGATATCAGTATGTCTCAAAGTAGAACCCTAATTAGAATATTTGGCTGTGTGGTGTGTTGTCTTTTTGACTTGGAAAATGGGCTACTGTGACTCTCAGTTATATGTTGATTGAGGTGCTGTCTCTTTTTTGTGTGTGCACGGGGCCACTGAGATGCTTTTTAGGAGGTTTGGTTAGATTACATGGGAGTACCTCCGCATATGTGGGTCTGTGTTTGTTCCTTCATGTTGGCAGTATGTGTTTTGGGTGCAGCACTGACAACCTTGTTTGCAGTTTTTGTGTATGTATTTGAGAGCTTAGCCTCCAATGACAGTGTATTTACAGCTCTCACACAAGAATTAGCATTTATTTATGTTAATATTTGTAGTATAGTGTATTTTTTATGGAGGTATAGCTGAATGAATTTGTATAGGATAGTTCATTGAACACGAATTGAAAGGGACAGAGGCACTTTAAATTTGAGAGCACTCAGTTAAAATTGGCGCCAAAAAGTTTATTTATAATGGCGCATTTTAATGTGTGATTGAGTTCTGAAGAAGCCTATGATGTATGAGGTGAAAGCGCTTAAATATTTTATGTATACCATTATTTCAGAGCCTTTTGTTTTTAATTAAAGTTCTGTTGGGAAGGAGTAGAGCAGAGTTGCTTAAAGGTCTGAGTGAGAGAGTTTTTAGTAGTATACTATAAGATGACCTGCAGTGGTGCTGCCCTCTGTGTATAAACTGGCAGCTCTTCAACTGGCTGTGAACAGTGATAACTATGGAGAGTTTTTTTTTTCCTATAAACATATAAACTGGAGAGATTTGCTTATATACAAGGCACTTGTAACCATATTTGCCCAATGTGCAAAGTCTAGGCTTTTATACCAGCAGGATGAAAAGACTTGTACACAATTAAACCCTCAGGCCAGTTGGATAAACACACAATAATCCTGCACCAGTAGTTCCCATCTCTGGTTGAATCAGCCCGCTGCTTCCACCATAGTGCAGAGTAAAACCCTCTTGATGTTACACAAACTGGTTTTGAGCTCTTTCCAACAAAAGGCAGAACTTCTGCAATGTCAAGAATCCTTGGAAATAAGTTCACAAGCTTGTTCACAAACTTTTACAAACACAAACAAACTTCTCAAAACTTATGGAATATTTTGGCAAACTTCAGACCAGCTTTTGCAATATCAGAGGAGGTCAGGAAATATCAGAATACTGTTGTAATGACATAAGAGCAGTACAGTAACAGATGTTTCTTTAACAAGTGTAGGCTGAAAAACTGCTAAATTCAACCAAATCAATAAATGCTGCACAGAACTGTTAAATAGCACTGAGAGCAAATGCAACAACAAAAAAAAAAAATGGAAACTGACAGTTGGCATGGCAGGAAATGAGGGAAACTCAAAGAAGCCGAAAACTGAGAAGGGGAAAGTTATGGAACAGGTTTACAGCATGCAAGTATCTTGTTGGTGTGGTTTAGGAGATTGGAAATCTTAATGAGGAGTCTGAGGTCTTGCCCCCAAATGGCATAATGTACCAAGGGTGGAGTCTGAAAGGAATGCCAGTTAATTTTTTATTTTTATTTTTTATTGTACATTTGTTAACTGGGCTGGTCTAGCTGGTTATATTTCCATTTTCAGTAGAGGCCCGGGGAGAAAAGCTCCAAACAGATATAAAAAGTATGAAATATTGTTGCATGGTAAATAAAGGATTAATAAAAACAAAACAGAGAAACATTTTAAGTTGAGCTGTAAAGTACGGTCAGACGTATAGCAGTGATATGACTAGTGATTTTTTTGGCACTGAACTTGGACAGTGAAGGCTAAGTGGATACACACTGTGGGACGGAAGAAGGAAATGATAAAGTTTGAACAAAAGCCTGAATCACTCCACATGCAGAGAGGGTTATGGAGAACACATAATGGTGGTTGATTCACATGTGTAGAAAAGCAAAATATGATTAGGTAAACAAAGATTTTGGAGGGATATGAAGGCATCCAGCCAAGAGATGGACGGGATTTCATGTCATGCGAGAAGGCATGCAACAGTGAAGCATGACACTCGGACTGCAGGACAGTGGATGTGAATAGAGAGAGGTGGTGACCATAGATGTGATACCACAACCCTATATGGAAATGAGGAGGAGGGAGGATGATGGCAGTCTTTGTTATAGGGGATTTCTTAAAAGCTCATCGGATATGTATTTTGCTCATCTGCGTTATGTCTTTCGCTTCATTTTGAATGTTTTTTTTTTTTTTTTTTTATGTAGTGCTTTTAGATAATCGGTTCTCATTGTTTTGGGATCATTTATACAAAGTACGATATAGTCAGCATTGATCTATAGCGATGACCGTACCATTTCAAAGCATAATAGCAGGTTTGTTTTTAGCATTTAAATTCCATTGGTGAGCTGTTGGATGGAATGCAAACCAATGCATCCATCCCATGTTAATTCTTTGCTCCGTTTATTTCTCCATATTTATGAACTTGTTGTTGTTGTGATCATCTGCAATCTAACGGTCTTCCATAATGACACCCAACACTGTAAAGCATTTCTTGTCTTGTTGTTCCTGAGAGATTTATGTTAAGGGGCTGGATAATGAATTGTATGAAATATAGTATGAGAAGAAGGTATGACATCAGGAAGTACTGGTCTGTTATTACAGAGATTACCTTTCCAAGATGTTCTAGTGTATGCAAAACTATCCAAGCTTGCATGTGTGTATGTAGAACAGGAGTCAGCTTGTGCAGTGGTTAGTAATAGAGCTTGCACTCGATAGGCAAGTGTGATCACTTGCAAAACAATATTCAAAGGGAAAATGAAGACTACTCCACTTCTATACAAGAACAAATTTGTATTGGCAAAACTAAACATGCAAACTACATGCAGGGTGGTAAAATGTAATACTTGTGAAAATGTACAGTTTACATGACCACCTTGCCATATAGTGAAGTGGCTTCCTTTTTCTGCATTTAGGTATTGAACATGTTTTTTTCTATCTGGAGTTTTATTTATTTTAATCTAAAATGAAGGTAGAACAGATGGCTTCATAGTTTTTTCTGCTTCCTAGTGTCCCCTCCTAAGAGAAGTGGAATTATGTCTGCCGGCTTTTTGGAGACATTTCTCACTGAGTGCTATTAAATCCTCACACCAGGGGTTCAGTCAACAGTGGTGCTGGTTGCTATTAAATCCTCCCACCCAGGGGTTCAGTTAACAGTGATGCTGGTTTCTATGGTTCCCTGGATGCATTCCATTTAGTATGCACAAACAGCTTCATTTACCTTCAGGCAGTTAACCATTATGCTAGTTTATTTCTACAGACTAATTTAATTTGCAGGCATGCACCCCCCCCCCCCCAACAGAGAGACTACCACTTTTATGCTGTTTCTTGGCAGTGGCTCACAGATCCCTGCCATGAATGTAAAATAGAAGTAGGCATTAATTTGCCTTTGTGCGTGTTCTTCTTTTAGCTTCTTGGTAGAATGAGTCACATAACCTCCTTTGCACTGGTCTAAAAGGCACATTTTTTAGTCGGGCTTCGCAGTTTTAACAGGTTTCTTGACTTCCGCAGTATGTTGCTGAAAATCATTTCAGTGCTCTCATGATAGCATCCAGTCAATACTAGGTATAGCTTGTGAGGTGGTCTTTTTTTCCCCAATTGCAGCTTCTCTGACGTTTTTTTTTTTTTTTTGGGGGGGGGGGCTGTTTGCTTCTGTTTTATAGCCATTCTCATAAGTTTTTACTTTCATGAGAGAAGCAGTTTTCCTGGGTTTTCAGTTTCCATTTGTTTTGGGGTAACTTACTCTGCTTGTCTGCTTTGATGAAGGTCTTTTAGTACTTAGGATAACTGGAACTGGATCGCCTTCGGTCTGCTACCCTCTAGTTACTAGCTGGTCACTTTTCTGTTCTCAGTAGTGATAGTGTTTCAGAACAATGTGGTCACACAGTTTGCAGACTATGTAGTATATGAAATGTATGAGTGATTGTAGCCAGCATTTTAAAAAACAAAGGTTTGCTTCCCATAGCAGTTAGCCTATTTGTTCTATCTGCCCTGTTGCAATTTTGTGGAAGTAACAGTTTTTTTTTTTTTACAGAGGAGCATTTTGTTGCAACTGACTTTCCCGTTTCTTCTTTCACTGTTCTGGCATTTGTTTGGTAACTTCTGAGTGTGCATCACTTTCCTGCTCTCAAGTATCCCAAATTGGGAGCACACAATGTCACTTAACCATCATATGGTGGCAGCATCCAAGTATATGGCCTTCTCTCAGAAATGGGAAAATTTAATAATTTATCCGTTTTTTACCATAGCCTTTAGTTTATTCTGAACAGTTTTTATTGCCATGGTAATATCTTTAGCATAGTCTCATTAGAGATTTTGCGGTATCCAGATCTGGTTGTGATTCCTGTCTTTCCTGCTGTGCCATCTTGTGTTGGCTGGGGCCTGCCTGCACTTAATGGGAATAAGTGAACTGGTTGGAACTGGTCTGGCATAGGGTGTTTAGCTAAGGGATAAGGGTTGATTGGTCAATTTCAGTATTTCTGCTTTTACTTTCATTTTTGTGGTATTTAAACCCTGCATTTGCATGGGTTTATGCTCGTTTACACTTGGTGCACTGATGCTGCACTGTTTTAACCCTTTGCAAAAGTATCTCAACTGCATTTTTTCCCTTATCAGCACTCCTGTGTAAGTGAGGCATCTCTTGCAGCTACTGTATTGATTTTTATCCAGCCCTGCTCTCACCTATAGGTACTCTCCTTGTATACTACCCACTCTCACTGATGTCTTTTCCATAGATTCTGACAACCATGGATGGACAATTTCCTGTAGTTTCTCTTAGTAGTCTGGTTGATATGGGCATCCTGAGACAGTGTAGCAACTGCCACATGTACATGGACAACCCTCTTCTACTACCACCTAGGAACACAATATGTGAGATGCAGTTACATTAAAAACTTAGAATCCTTGCTTGGGTTCATAGGTTGATACTAGGCTATCTGCCCTAGGGCATTTATCAGCCTAGCCAGAGTGTTTGGCTTTCAAAACCCTTTTAGATTAGTTGACTGTGCCTCTGTATAGTAGGTCACAGAAGGTAGCCCTTTTTAAGGTTAGTTTACTGTACCTCTGTCAAGCAAGAACACAGAGATCCCAGGGGTAAACTTCCGATCTCCCATCCACTCGTCAAGATCCCTCTTGAAGGTCAGTGAGGGGCTCTGCCTAACATGGATTGGGATTTTGTTCCAGAGTGAGGGGAGCCTCTGGGATATGAATCTGTCCCTCCAGCATGTCCTATTTATTTCTGTGCTGAGGTTCAAGTCCCTGGAGCGTGTAGCTCTAAGGGATTTAGATTTCCTGAGGTGAAGCATGTCCATTAATTCTGGGTTGGACATGGCTTTATACATCAGACACAGATCGCCTCTGATTAGGCAGTACGCAACCAAGTAGAGCTGGAGTTTCTTTAGCCTAACTGCATAGGGCATCTGTTTGAGCCCCTTTATCCTCTTGGTGAGATACTTATGGGGTCTTTCCAGTTGCTGAAGGTGTCGGGTAAGGTACATCCCAAACTGAGCATTGTACTCAATTATGGGCCTGATAAGTGACTAGTAGAGGGGCGCAATGACCTCTCTTGATCTAGATGTGAACCCTTTCATGATAAGGTGGGCTATATAGAAGGTCTTTCTAACCACTTTGGCAACATGATTGTCAAAGGAGAGATTGCTGTCTACTTGAGTCCCCAAGTCCCTAATTACTACTTCCGTACTTAATGGATTACCACCTATGTGGTAATTTGTGGGCACTTTGTTTTTCCCAAAGGGGATGACTATGCACTTTTTGGCATTTAGATTTAGGCCATGGCTCTGGGACCAGTTATCCATCTCAGAGACCCTTTTGGAGGATGCTTGTGTCAGCCGGATAGTCTATTACAGCACCCAGTTTGCAGTCATCTGCGAACTTGGTCAGCCATAGTCCACCCGTGTTAGCCTGTACCTCTGAAAAATATATACCGAACAAGAGGTCCCAGGACTGAGCCTTGTGGGACACCACTTGTAACTGGTTTAGAGTCTGACATGGCACCTGCTATTCTGACCATGTGGGTTCTGTCCCTGAGCCAGTTTGCAACCCATCTTGTGACATAGGGGTTGATATTTAAGCTGGTGAGCTTTATTTATGATGCCAGAGTGGGGTATTGTGTCGAAGGCTTTTGCGAGGTCCAGGTAGGCTGTGTGGATTACCTTCCCTTCATCTATGGCTTCGGTAACTTTCAAAGAAGTTGACCAGGTTCAAGAGGCGAGATCTGCCCTTAATGAAGCCGAATTGGGTAGGATCCCGTGTCTGGAGGTTCCCATTGTCTTTGTTTGATTTCCATGATTATACGCTCCATAGCTTTGCAGACCAGGCTATTCAGGCTTATAGGGCGATAGTTTCTGGGGTCTGTCGTTGCACCACCTTTGTAGAGTGGGACCACTGTTGCTGTATGCCATTCCTTGGGTACATATCTTGTAGTAAGGCTGAGATTTAACAGTGACTTTATATAAGGGTTTAATTCTTCTTGGAGCTCGTGTAAGACTCAGCCCAGGACACAGTCTG
Organism: Protopterus annectens; assembly: GCF_019279795.1. Classification (NCBI taxonomy): domain Eukaryota; kingdom Metazoa; phylum Chordata; order Ceratodontiformes; family Protopteridae; genus Protopterus; species Protopterus annectens. Next base: position 572,930,764 of record NC_056743.1, read on the forward strand.
GTCCCATTGCTGTGTTTGCTTTGGAGAGGGCGGCTCTCGCCTGTGCATCTGTGATCTCAGGAAGGCTACACACTGTTGGGATAGACATTTGCTCTTTTGGGGGAGAAGGGGGAGAGATTTGCACTGAACCTTTCTGCCAAGATGTTGGCAATGTCTGTGGGTTCAGTGTATTTTTTTGTCATTTTCCACTAACTCTGAGCATATCTGGGAGTTACCTCCCAGGTTTCTGACATAACTAAAGAAGGCCTTGTGATCATCTTTAGTGTCTTGTGCAATTTGTCTTTCGAAGCTGGCATTAGATGATTTTGAGGGATCGTAGTTTCTTGCTAGTACTGATCAATGACGCCTTCCCTTTTTGGGATTTTGCTCTGTCATGTAGTAGCTTTCTCCTTCTGTTGTATAGCTTATTTATGGCTGGGGTACACCAGACAGGTCTCCTGCCTTTGGAGGAGTGAGTCTTTGTTTTATTTGGGATAACATGCTCCATGCATTCCTGTAGGTGTTCATAGAATGCTTTTGTAAAGGATTCTGCATTTTGGGCCGTATTTTCCACTGGCCCAGTGGCTTTGAAGGATTCCACCTCAGTTTTGAGAAGTGTGAAGGTTGCTTTTGAGAAGTTCTTCACCGTGGTTTCCTTGGCTAGGGGTGGGGACGGAATGTGGATGTCCAGTGAGATTTGTTTATGGTCTGATCTTACCAATAAGGAGTATACCTCTGGTGTGGAACATAGAGAGCCCATGTTGGTGATGACCAGATCCAGTACGTTTCCCCTCTTGGAGTGGTGACCAGTTGTTCCATAGCATTTGAGTTTATAAATTCTGGGAACTGTTGGGTGAGGGTGTTTAGGCTCGAGTAGCTTTCCCAATCGATGTTTGGGTAGTTGAAGTCGCCCAATATAATAGTGTTTGGAGAGACCTTCATATTCTCCAATGTTCTCAGGAAAGCCGAGTGAGGTTCCTGTGTTTGGGAGGGTGGTCTGTAGCAAGCTACAAACTGAAAGGCAGTTTTTCCCACAGTTAGTTGCACATGGCTGGTCTCTGATGCTTCATGCAGTGCCACTAACCTGGAGGTGTTGGTATCTTTGATAAATATGGATACTCACCCCTCCTTTTGTGGTTCGGTCCGAGTTTTGGGGCCGGAAAGCATGGTATGAAGTATAACCTGTTAGTGCTGGGGTGCTCTTGGGAGCCTTGAACCAGGTTTCTGTTGCTGCACAGATATCGATATTCTCCATACTGAGGAGAGTCTCGAGTGCGTGCATCTTGAGGTTTAGACTTCTGGTGTTGAGCAACATTACCCTTAGTTTTTTCTTTGTGTTGAGCAACATTACCCTTAGTTTTTTCTTTGTGTTGTCTATGGGGGTGGGTTTGTCTTTTTAGCCTTGCCTAAAAAAGGCACTATGGGGGAGGCAAGAGTCTTTGCCAGTATTCGAAAACCCAGGGGTGACAGGTGCAAGCCGTCCCTAGCAAAGCAACGTGGCTTGTCGAGCATGTCATCCCAGGCTGACAGACACTGGATCCCCTTTTAATGACACCAATACTTTAGCCAATTGTTAAACTTGATCATTTTATCTTTATACTGTGGCATCATTCTTGGTGAGGGTAAGATGCTACTCAAGGTCAGGGCCATACCTGCCTGGGCTACATGATCAAAGAGCTCCTGTACGTCTTTTTTTCATGTAGTCCAGGGAGGTACGTCTCGGGTCATTCACACCACCATGGACAATGATGGAGTCATATTTCTACTTGCTTTGGAGTGACCTGAGTGCTTGTGTTATGTGGTGGATCCTTGCACCTGACAGGCAGCTTACAGTAACCTTCTTATTCAGCCTGGTGAGTGGGTCGTCAGTGTGTATGACTATAGTCACCTATTACAAGTGTATTAGGTGTATTGTTTAGCCTTAAGGGCTGTGACTGTGTGGCACACTGACTTTGTGAGCTATGTGGTATGTGGATATTGTTTCGTGGTAGGTGTTGCTTGGATGTCTGCTTTGGAGGTCTCTGCTGCTTAGGCAGATTTTTATTTAGAGCCTCCGAGTATGTATTTGTGTTTGGTTTGCTGATGCGATAGGTCTATGTGAGTCTGGATTTGTGGTGCGTGTGGTTACTTTCTCTTCATGACAGGCTGTGCCAGTACTGGGTTGAGAGAGCTTAGACTCCAGTTTGGCTATATAGTTGCATCTCTCACATACATATATTTGAGCTTGTTGGGAGGAGGAGAGGGTGGTCTGTATACATAAGGCAGTTGTAACATTGCCTCAAGATTCCCAGATTCACCAGCTGGACTGGAGAGTAAACTAGAAACTGACCTTTGGACATGCCTGAACAATATAGGGAACTGCTTATTGATTGATCAGAAAGAACCAATAGGAAGCAAGTGCTTAGGAGTATGAGGATGTAGTGCTTTAGTTTGTGTTTACTTATGAGATTGCTTATACAAGCAAGTGCAGGGCTTTAGAATGAAAATAGTGTTTAATTAGAGGTTTAGAGCAGTTCTAAGGGAAAAAGTGAAGAGCAGACTTTTTAAGCGGTGCTGCTCTGTGCACAAGACCAAGCAAAAGAGTTGCAGGGTTTTAAGAGAGAGAGATCAAGGAGTTTAGAATTGACCCAAAATGGCCAATAAAACTACAGCTTCTAGGCAGTAACTACTCCTACAGGGACAGGCAGGCTGCTCAGTGTTAACCACTGCCACTGGTGAACACAGAGACTTCCCTGTCTTAATCACAAGCCAGTACATCTGGCACTAAGAAGGTTGTCTGCACAATCCCCACACCTCTAACACCAGCCACACCTGTACAACACACCCCTACATATGTGGAGATTTTCAACAAAATCATATCTAAACAAGAGGCCTCCGAAGCAAAAACGCACATCACAAACCACCGCACCAAGCACCACACACAGTGCACATGCCTGTGTCTCTCAGCCTCTAAGGTTCAGCCACAAATCATAGGAGAGACTATTGAGACACACACATATGCCCCTCACCAGACAAGAGAAGGAGAAAGTCGCATTAAATTGCTCGTCAGGTACTAGAATCTGACATGTGCACTCAGTCAAGTCTCTTAACAGGTACTGTTATGACTCTTGTCATAGTTCATGTTTGTGTGAGTGACTTGAGACGTACCTCTCTGGACTAAAGGGAGACGTGATTGAGCTTGCTGATGCGTGTCCCAGGCAGGTATGTCCATAGCCTTAAGCAGCATCCCACCATCACCCAGAATGATGCCTCAATACAGACAGAAAATGATTGACTTAATTGGCTTAATTTGTGGTGTCGTTCTAAGGGGATCCAGTACCCGACAGCCAGGGAAGACATGAATGATGGACGTTTATGCTTTGCCAGAAATGGCCTTAAATCTGTCTTCTCTGGGATTCGGGCTTCTGGCAAAGGCTCTTGCCTCCCCCATAGTTTCTTTTTTAGGCAAAGGTCATGAGCACAAAATTTACCATTGTGAAAAGTTCTTCTAAATGTAAAGGTCATGCTGCTAAACGCTAGGAGTCTTGGCATAAAACTGTCCTCATTGCAATCATTCCTTGCCCTAGAGTCTGCTGACATTTGTGCAGTCACTGAAACCTGGTTCAAAGCTGAGGAGAGCACCCCAGCCTTACTAGGTTACTACTCCTACCGTACTTTCAGACCTCAAATTGAGGGCTATAAAGCCAAAGGAGGTAGGATTTCAATATTTATCAAAGATGTTCACAACCTACAGGCTGGTCAAACAGTGTGATGCACAGGAGACACTCCAAGTGCAGTTAACTGACAAAACACCTGCTAGCTCAGACTAACCATGACTCGGAACGCCCACTCCACCTGTCTGGACTGACTTGAATCCATCCAGATTCAACCTTTTACCCTGATCTTTGGTGACTTAACTACTCAACTATAGAGTGGAAGACCTATTCTAGCCCAAACACGAATGCCCAGAGATTCCTTGACTTTGCCAATGCATTGTATCAGCTGGATGACCCCCCCCCTCCCCCATAAGAGATGAAAATATCCTGGACCTGGCACTAACCAACATGAGTAGTCACTGTAGCACCCCTACGTTGTCATCCTGCTTGGTAAGATCCGACCATAAAGTGATAACTTTCAAAGTCACCATCTCCCCTGACCCCCCGACCCCCTTGTCAGGGTCAAGCAAAAAAAACTTCTCCCAAAAGCTGACTACAGTCCCCTGAGAGCAGGTATAAGCAGCTTCACAGCCACTGCCCCTTCAGTTGGAACTAGCACTAATGTCCAAGCCTACACCAAACAACAGAGTGCCTACATAGCTGTATGGTACCTGACGAGACCAAATAATCTTCCCCAAGGAAGAGTAAATCTGTCTGGTGGGCAGCAGCAATAAACAAACTGTATAATAGGAAAAATTGCTGTCCAGGATCAAGAAAGAGCAGATACCAAGTTGCAAGCAATCTCTTCTTTTGTCTGAACAAGCAAATAAGGTCACTGGTGAAATCCTCTAAGGCAGAGTCCATATTGGCCGCATCCACTAAGGACAAGACCTTCTTCACATGTGTCATCTCAAAGGTAACACCAAAATCTGCTCTGTACTGCTGGTAAAGAACACCACCTTCACAAATGTCATGGATATAACCAACCTGCTGGCAGACAAATCAATGAAAATGTCACTCCCCCATCGCATGGGAACAGGTCTTTCATGCTAACTCAAAGGCAAAAAATACAGCCTCCATGGGGCCTGACAACATCCCTGACTGCATCCTACGTGAACTCTGGCATGAACTCTTGGTACCATTAGGCACCCTATTCAACCAAATCCTGAGCACCAGCTAAATGGAGGACAGCCACGGTCATCCCTCCATACAGAGTTGGAGTGTCCACTGACCAGGGCAGTTATAGGCCATCAGCATAACTAGCCTAATGGCCTTCATCATAGACCTTATAAACAAGGACATTGGCAACCCAACATCTTCGAAACTGTCAGTCATGGACAAGGGGATGATGGTGCACACTGCCTACCTTGACCTAACCAAAGTCTTTGACAGGATTCCTTACTTGGGCATAATAGAAAACTCTCCCAGCTAGGTATCAACCCATATGTCAACAGTTGGGTAGCTAACTGTCTGTCTCACTGATAGAAACAACTCGGTCAAAATAGGGGAAGCCACCTCTAGTAGTAGAGCCATAACAAGCAGCATACCCCAAGGATCGGTCTTGGGGTGGGTCCCCTACTGTTTGGGGTATACTTTTCTGAGGTGCAAGCCAAAACTAGTGGTCTGTGGCTGACCAAGTTTGCAGATGACTGAAAGCTGGGCACTGTCTTAAATTTCCCTAGTGATGTGAACATCCTGCAAGAGCACTTTACCCAAACTGACTGGTGCCAGAAGCATGGCGTCAAGTGGAATGCCAAGAAATGCATCATTATCCCCTTTGGGGAAAAATAGCATCCCCACTAATTATCACACTAATAACAATGACTAAGCAAATAACTAGTCATGAGGGACTTGGGCACCCAGGTTGATAGCAACCTGACTTTTGACCATGTTGCCTGTGTTGTACAGAAGGCGTTTCTACATGGCCCATCTCATAAGTAAGGGTACTTCATCCAGGAACAAGGACATAGCATCCCTGTACTCCTCCCTTATCAGATACATTGAGTACAATGCCCCCTTCAGCATGAACCTTACCAAGCACCTGCAGCAGCTGGAAAGACCACAGAGATTCCCGACTAGGAAAATCCAGGGTCTCAAAACACCTAGCCTGTACAGGTAGGCTAAAAGCCCTGTCCCTCTACTCAGTCTCATACAAACTGCTCAGAGGTGACCTGTGTCTGGCATACAAGGCCATCTCCGACCCAGCCGTGATGTAGTTGCTGAATATCTGCAAGTCAAACTCCACTTGTGCAACCTGCATGCAAGGCCTCAACCTGGACTGTGACTAATAGAACTTGTTGGAAGGATAGATTTGTGCCCCCACAGACCCCCATCTGTGGAATACTCTCTCTCTCTCCATGTCAAGCAGAAAACCTCACTAGCCCACCTTTAAGAGGAAGCTAGACGACTGGATGAGAAACAGAAAATACACCCTTGGGAATCCCACCTGTTTCCTGCTGGACAAGGGAAGCAGGTGCTGACTTTGTGGGAACATGGGCAAAATACTTGGCTAGGCTTATAAGGGCCTCAGGGCCAATAGCCTAGTATCATTCTATGAAGCTATGGCATCTGGCATGCCTTATTAGGATGGAGTGTGTGTACGTGCACACCTCTACATGCATGTGTGAATGTACATGTTTGTGTAGACAAAATCCTTTTGAATTTATTTTTGAGAGATTCTTGCTTTTATGATTGGTGTAAGAGTAACCACCTTTGTGCATCATTGTGTGCACTAAATTTTAAGCATCCTAGATGATGTCCTCTAACTACCATAACATAGGGACACTGCTTTAATACCACATTGCTGTTGACTCTTCTTGACCTTAAAAAATGTTTTAGCAAGGAATAGTGTGCACATTTTCGTTATTTTTGTAATAAAGTGCATGTCATCTCAAGGCATCCTACCTCCTTTGGAAACCATGAATATAGTAACTGGCGATAGTGTTATAATGAAATACATTTATAATTAATATGTATAACTCCAAATGTGTGCTAAATTTTGAAAATCTTATCCAGGAGTGCCCATTTAATAGCTTTCCTTTTTCATGTCACATTTCCCTGTATTTTGTACTCTGACACTGCAGTATGCAGTCAGCAAATGCGCACTGCTTTTGGGATTAAATAAATGTTACTGTTTCATTAATTTTCCAGCTACCAGAGTATTCCTGTACTATTTTGTTCTAAATATGTGATGTGTTCGTCTGCTTTATTGTTGCTTCATCTTCCCCTTGGTCTTTCAGCTGTGTTATCACCTCGACCGTCAAGTAGGATGCTCACGAATGTGTAACCGTGCTTCTGTCTAAACTCGGATCTTGATTTGTCATGTCTTTATCAGTTAAATTCTTCGATATCATACATTTTAAAGGAATTTAGTATGTTCTGTTAAGCCGTCTGTAGTAATCGTAAAACTTGATGCTAAATGAGGCTTTATATTTTTCTTCATGAAAATAGTCTACAGTCTGCTTTCTACATCTAAGTGTAACTGTTTGTACCATGCATTCGACTCTGATGTGGGTCAGTCATGGATTACCACAATACCATAGTCAGTAAACTTTACTGAATTGAAGTAATAGATATTACCCAAACCCAGATGACTGCTGAGCGATTTTAGTAAAAATGGAAATTATCCAACATGCCTTTCCTTCTGTCCCTTATTCTGAATTCCAGTCATTTATTTAGTGGTCATGCAGTCTGTGATGTCCTTGTGAAGATGTAGCCAGAATGACTAATAGAGTTTTATAGAGAAATATAAATGGTATCATTGCTGCCTTAATCATTTTATATTTTTAAAGTCATGAAGGAGCCAGAAGTACATGTTTAAAACAACTTAAGCTGTTAAATATGCTAGTGATCTAGGTGCAGTGTGTCATGTGGCAAAGTAGAAGTTCCAGAGAGGAGTTTGCCATACAGATCCAAGTTTAAACCGCATCTGTTATATTTGTGTGTTTAATCAATGCTATCATGACATGACGTTAACTATCAAATATGTTAACAGACAGCACTGTGCATTAGTCTGTTTTTATATGTACATGACGTTTAGGTGTGGAGCTCTCTTGGAGGATTTTTAATAGTAGAGCAATTTCTGGATAAGACCCAACTGTTTTGTGCGATGTTTTAGATTGTCAGTTTGTCATTTCAGAGTTTTTAAATGGAGAACTTAGATACTTGTCAAACTGATGGATCTTACTTCCCAATTAGTTAGACATTTGTTGGAGCATGGAAAACCTCTCACAACAGTGTTAAACTTAGTTTAGTCTGCTGTTAATGGAACTGTTTTCCTTGTCAGCGCTATTTTCTAGAGAGATACACAAAGGTCTGTCGGAACAGCACATCAATTTGATAGGTGTAATGGCATGATCTGTGCTTAATGCCAGGGTTCAAGAATTTCCTCTGGTCACTGTGTACAGTTATGCATGCTTCCCCCTATGTCTCAGTGCATTTTCCGTTCTACTGCATTTACCTACCACCTCCAAGTCATAATGTTAATTTAGCAAAAATCCATAAATATGTTGCATGCCCTTTCCTCTTTTGCTTGGTTATGGCTGGAAAAGATCCAAGAAGCAGTTCACTCACTTGGGAAATAAAATGCAAGTTGTTAAAATTAATTTTGCATGTAGGAGAGATGTATACTTCAGCTAAAACCCAGTTCTGAAGTAGTAGTACCTGGGATAACTTGGTCTACTGTAACTTTTCTTCTAATTCCAGTAAATCAGATTTCTGCAGATAGATTTCTGCTTATCAAAAAGTGATTTATCAAAAAGAGACACCTGCTCAAGACATTGTGACTTGAGCCTTGATATAGTCAAGGATATGTAGCGTAAGCCACGGTTTACTTTTTAAGGATATTTTCCCTTCCAGGGGTGTTGTCTGTTAACTTCAGGAAAAT
>NC_056743.1:572939762-572955913 GCF_019279795.1 Protopterus annectens
GGAATGGAAAGCCTTCTCTAGGCACTTCAGAAATGGAAGAACTTTCTGGGCAATGGTATACATCATTGCCTGCCACCAGAGTTCATGTGCTGATCTGCAGTTCCTGTAGACCTCCGCTATTAAAAGTCACTCAGAAACATTGGTAGAAGTTATGAGCCATTTTCTGATCTCTGATTTCTTTATAATTTAGCAAGAGATTTGAGATCTTTGTTTAAAAAAAAAAAAAAAAAAAACAAAAAAATAAAAAAACAAAGACCTGAATAAAGTCAACTTCTCATCGGTTAGTTGCTATGCTTTGCCTTATGCTTGGCTTATTGCATCCATTCATAAGCATGGTTTTAAAAATGAGAATATTTAAATTGAAACAAAGCTCCTGAAGAGAACATATGATAGCAGTGAATACTCTGGAGAATAAATTTATGTATGCTTGCTTTCCCATCCTGTGTCTTACTAGTGTAGTGCTAACTTTAAGGATATCAGCTAGATTAATTTACATTTCTGGTACTGTAACTTCCAAAACCAAGATATCAGCGTGTTGTATTACTCCAGAATTAAGAAACCACACTGAATAACCCCTTGGGTCTTGGCAAGCAAACAGTTCAAATGAAAAGCTGAAATTTAGAGCGTTAAATTTAAATATAACCTGTTTGTTCCAGCTGTTTTAATGGAGTTGTGTGCCTTTAAAGTATTTGAATTTTTGGCGCCAAAAAGTGCTTTTAAGCTGCTTTGTTTTAAAATGTTGATTAGTTCTGAAGAAGCTCAATTGTATGAGTGAAAGCGCTAAACTGAATTTTGGAATAAATACGTTTTATTTAAACCAACGTCTAAATCTGTTGTGGATTGTGGAACAAACAGGTTATATTTAAATTTAACGCTCTAAATTTCAGCTTTTCATTTGAACTGTTTGCTTGCCAAGACCCGAGGGGTTATTCAGTGTGGTTTCTTAATTCTGGTACTGTAGATAGTTATGACTACGACCTGCTTCCTGTATTTTGGGAATTGCCATCGGCATCCATTTGCCTACTTTGTAAATCTCAGCAAGTCACTTAGACAATGCACTTGGAAATTGGGCTATGCTGCCTGTCTAGTGCCTATGAACTATACTGCCAGCCTAGTAACTACCTGCAGACCTGTTTAACTGATGAGTGCAGTAGGATCATCTGCTTACTTATGAGTTTGAAATGTTAGCTATCTGGGCTTTGTTTATCTGTCAGATTGGACCATAAAACTAGGGCGGCTAGTATATGTCTGGACTTAGCAGGTTAGCTTGGTAATATTGGTAACCTACCTGGTGCATAAATCACCTGTCTGATACTAGATTTTGAAGCTAAGCGGGATGGTTGTGGCAAGTGTATACATCTGTTAAGGATGTAGATGCGTCTTAAGAACATAATGTTTTCCTTTGTAGAAGTGGCTGCTATGCTCCTGTGTTAAGATGCAACATGAATGTTTTTATCATAGGACTTGGGTGAGCTTACTTTCTGAGGGGAAGGCAGAACAATGAAATATAAGCCCTGCCAACCTGGGTGAATAAGGTTAAACTTTCTACCTGAATATTCAGAGACCGTTTTGTTTGGGGCACTGTTTTATCAAGACTCTGGCTTCAGAGTTGTGAGCATTTGATATAGGGCCAGTGAACTTTCCAGAAGGGTTATTTTGAAGAATATTTATTGGCACTTTTCTACTTTAAATTAATTTGTAAAGTTTATTCAAGAGCTGTTGGTGTCGTGGGGGAAAAGGTGCTTGAAAGGCATTGTTTGTAGTGTGTTGGATTAGACATTGTAGGTGAATAAAAAGGATTAAACAGGCCACCACCTTGAAAGCATTGTGAATAAAGTCTGACATAATTTGCGGTGTCTTCATGTGTTTTGTAGAAAGAATTTTTCTGTTGATTGCTATCCATAAGCGTTCCAAAAGGTTCACAAGTTTTAATGAAACTGTATGATCTGAAGTAGTTAACTTCATTCTTTCTGCACATATGGGTATTCGGATCCGATTCGGATCAGAGCCGGAAAAACTTTTACAAGCATCAGCTCTGTGCTCCAAGCTCCTCCCCTACCTATAATACATCACTTCCTCCTGACTAACCTCATTTCTTGTTTGCCGCTTTAAGAGTTAGCATCGTGGTCTCTGAGCTCTAAGTGAAGGTGGTAAGGTTTCTCTTTTTTTTTTTCTTTTTAGTACAGTTGGTGTGTATACCTGTCCCCCTTTTCCTCCTCTCTTCACACGTGGTCGTCGTGTTAAAAAAAAAAAAAAAAAATTTTCTTTGTAGCTTGCTGGTAGTTTTAGTTCCCGCCTAGGTGGGTGTGCCTTAGGGTCTAGTTACTGTTCTGCCCTTATGGCTGAACAGCCTAAGGTTCTTTTTAAAAAAATGCACAGTGTGGTCACAAGCTCTCACCAGCCGATGGCCACACTGGTGTGTTCTTTGTTTAGGGGTCTTCCATTTGTCAGCCTCCTGCGACATTTGTATGGGTTTTAACACCAGGGCCTTGAAAGACCGTCTGGCTAAGCTCGTGGCCAAGGGTCTGCTGCCAGCTTCTGCCCTAGAGTCTCTCTCGCTCTCCGCTCCAGCCAGTGACTTCTTGCAGGCAGGGACTCAACCTCCCGCTCATCCTGCGGCCTCAGATTCGTCCCAGAAAGGTAGGAAAAAGAGAGGGAGAAGCACCGTAAAGAGAGGGACAGGCCCGGAAAAAGATCCCCCAACAGGGAGTCTTTCTCCAGCCCCTCTTCTAAAGTCCCCAGGTCCTGTTCTTGGCTCCGCTCTCCCCGTTTCTCGCCGGAGCCGATGGAGCACTCTAAACCGAGGCACTCCCCTCAGATCCAGCGAAGACCCACTTCGGTCGCTTCTTCAAGCTTGACTCTGAGCGTCTCCGACCTTGGCATGGACAGGCTGTTGAGGTTCATCCAGAATCAGATTCAGAAGGGGGTCTTACCAGGTCCCTCTCCCATCGGAGAAGGTCCTTCTACAACTCTGTTTCACCCAATCTCTCCTTCCCCGATCGACCCAACGCTTCGAGGTTCTCTGATCCGAGGCCCTTTGGAGCTGTAGGTTCGGCGCCGACTGTTCTCATTTCCTTGACGCTGACCGTCACCTTGAGTTCCTCTGATCCGATTTCGGATACAGGAGACTCTCAGGGCCATGGTCAGGGAGTCGACCCGAGGGTCGAGGTCATTCTCTTTCGGATCCCATCCTTGGTGCCCAGACTACCCTGCCTTCGGCTCCGATCCCTGCTTCGGACCCGGATGGGCCTCATCCTTACGGGTTACGGAATTGGGCTCTCAATCTGCATTCGGGGTAGTGGAAAGGGTTCTCTCCCAAGGGTTGAGACCACAGCTCACCTACTCTGATCCTACCCAGACCTCTCTGTTTTTGGATTCTGCTCCCCTCACCTTGTCTTAGGGACAGTCCGTGCCAAAGCAGCCCCAGGTTGTTTCCCTCAGGGAACCCCCAGAGGCTTGAGTCCTCTTCAGAAAGTCCCACTGGAGAGGAACCTCATAAACGCAAGTGTAAAAGAAGGCACTTGGGACTCCCCTGAGTCCATTACCACTGATTCGGACTTAGATGAAGGAGAGGGTTCCCCCAGATCACCTCCCGAGGACGTCTGTTTCGGAGACATTATGGAGATCCTCCGCCAAAGAGGAGGTTGGTCAGCCCCCAAAACATCTGCGGATGAGTCCGTGTTTCTGGAGGCCTTTGGCGTGGGCCCATCTACTTCCTGGGTTTCCCCACCAGCTGACCCTTTGGTGGACCTCATCACCACTAGGGCATGGAAGGATCCTGACACCGTGGAGCCTAATACCCAAAAGTCTGGACAAGATTCTTTCCCCGCCGTCAGATAGGCAGGCATGGTCCAAAGGAGCCCCTGTTGATGCTTTGGTGGTTGCAGCTGCCACAAAGGAACTGGCACAGAAGAGTTCCTCAGTCCATCCATCAGACAAGGAGTCCAGGTCAGTGGATCTTTTCGGGAAGTGTATGTACTAGTCAACAACTTTTTCTATCCGTGTGCTGAATTACTTGGCACATGTTACTCGACTGCAGCGTCATCTTGTAACAGAACTAAGTGAGTTGTCCCTAGAGTCTGTCACAGCAGGACAAGCAGTCATTTATTGCGAAGATGACTACACTGAAATCGGTGATACACACATCTATGCGTCTCCTCTCCCATGCTACGGAGGGAGCCGCTAGAGCTGCTGGTACAGGCATTGCCTTGAGGCGACACGCCTGGATCAGACTGTGTCAATTTGCGGACCCCTTTGTGGCGTCTTAACGCCCCTTTTGATGGATCATCCCTCTTTGGGAAGACAGTATGTGACTCGCTCAGCCAGTGTGAGAAGGACAGAAAGACTTTGTCCGCTGTCGGAATCCGCTTCTCTAACCTCCAGAGATCCTATTCCAGGAACCAAAAGGGGCAAAAGATGTGGTTCCGGAAATCAGTCTTTCTGGGACACTCAGGACTATTCGTCCCCCAGAGGCAGAGGGGGACAAGACTGACGCAGTCCCAGAAACTTTGGGTCTTGGGAACCCTTTTCCGACAGGCCCGCACAGCAACCCTGAGGGGTTGCCCGACTGCTCTACTCTGGAGGCAGTCGGGGGAAGATTCTCCTTACATCCAGCGGCATGGGAGTCCATTACTGCAGACCGCTGGGTGTTAAACATCATATCCAGAGGCTATTCTATCCCTTTCATATCCTCTCCCATAACTTCAGCACGCCTCCCAGATGGTTCCACCCGATCACAGGGAGGCCGCAGCTTTACAGGTTTCGAAACTGTTACAAAAATGAGTCATTGAACCAGTCCCCCCCGGCCAGTCCGGATCAAGCATCTACTCCAGGTTCATTTTAGTGCCAAAGAAGACTGGGGAACTCAGGCCCATACTGGACCTGTCTATCCTCAACCTGTTGGTAGAGAAACAAAAATTCCGGATGGTCACTCTGCAGTCCATTCTACCGTTTCTAAGAGAATGCGACTGGATGTGCTCATTAGACCTCCAGGATGCTTACTATCATATCAAGGTCCACAGAAGCTCCAGGAGGTTTCTGCGTTTCTGGCTAGGGGCCGGTCACTTTCAATTCAGAGCCCTACCCTTTGGTCTCACCACAGCCCCCAGGGTGTTCACCAAGGTAATTGCAGTCGTAGCGGCTCACGTGATACTTCAGGGCCTTCAGGTATTCCCCTACCTAGACGACTGGCTCTTCGCTGCATCCACCAAATGTCTCTTGGTGCCGGGCCCTACACTACTTTAGGCATCACGATCAACCTCAAGTCCCACCTGGCTCCGGTTCAGGTCATAGACTTCCTCGGGGCACGATTGGATACTATTGAGTCAAAATCTTTCTCACCCCGTAAAGGATAGAAAATCTCAGACTCCACGTGTCATTTATCTCAGACCACTCTGTATTCACAGCAGGCGATGTTCTCAGGGCTTTGGGTTCGATGGCAGCCTCCATTTCCTTCTCCCTCTTGGACGTTTTCATATGAGAACCCTTCAGTGGAATCTAGCAGTTCAATTGTCCTGGCTAGACCTCCCGATGACTTTCCGAATCAACTGGACATGCAGAATGTCACTCCAGTGGTGGCTTCAGTCATCCGACATACTTGCGGGGTGCAGCTTTCTAGCCCCACCGGCCCAAGCCACGGTGACCATGGAAGCCTCCCAGCTCAGGTGGGGCAGGGGGCACTTCCTGGAAAGAACAATCCAAGGCACGTGCTCCCTACTAGAGACCAAGCTACACATCAGTGTCATGGAGATGAGGGCAGTGCTTTTAGCGTTGAAAGCCTTCCAACCTGTCCTACCTCCAGGGACCGTGGCCATTCAATCAGACGTCAGTAGTCTGGTATATCAACAAGCAGGGAGGGACCCGATTCTACCCTCTTTGTCGCAAGGCCATGAGAGTTTGGGAGTGGGCCATATCCATCAACCGGTTTCTGATAGCAACACATATCCCGGGATGCTCCAACATTTTAGCTGACAGTCTATAAGCCTGGCAATCCTTCTGCCTTACAAGTGGTCTCTAAATCCATCGGTGGCAAAGAGAATCTTCCTCGTATGGGGTCAAACTTGCTGTGACCTCTTCACATCTCCTTCCAACACCAAGTGCAGCAACTTGTTTGCACTGATCCCCCCCCCTCCAGGGGATGTCCCAAGGGATGCTGTAGTCCATGCTTGGCCTCCCAGGTTACTTTTATGCTTATCCCGCATTACCTCTGATACCGAAGTTCCTTCAGAAAGCTTGCCAGTTGCAGTGCAAAGTCATTCTCATAGCTCCCTTCTGGCCTCGCCAAGTGTGGTTTCCCTTCCTATGGTCTCACCTTTTGGCTCCTCCATGGACTCTAGATCCATGCCCGGATCTACTTGCTCATCTGTCTGGCTTGCCCCTGCCCAACCTGGACAGTCTCAAGCAGACTGCGTGGCTGCTCCAGTTCTCATGATCATCAGGACTCCCGGACTTTCATCCCCTGTTAAGAACATTCTGGTAGCATCTCTCAAAGCCTCCACTAGGAAACTCGACAGTAGCAAGTGGGGACGTTTTTCCATTTGGGCCTCTCAGTGCAATCAGAACCCTTTTACAGCCCCCATTCCAGTAGTTTTAGATTTTTTGGCTGGTCTGTTTCAATCAGGCGCAAGTTCTTCCACCATCAAGGTTCAACTGGCTGCCATCTCTAATTTCCATGTAGGCGAAAATAAGGTTGCTCTGGCCTCTGCCAAATTGTGTAAAGCATTCCTGAAGGGCACCTTTCTCTTGTGACCTCCAGTTAGAGACAGTTCCTCCCTGGGATCTGACTTTATTCCTTCAAGCATTGATCTCTCCACCTTTTGAACCTGCCTGTTCAGTCCCTGTGAAATTCTTGTCTTGGAAGACTGCATTCCTGGTTGCCATCACCTCCGCTAAAAGGGTTTCCGTGTTACTGGCCTTATCCTCAGTGCCCCCATATTTGATTTTTCACAAGGACAGGGTTTCGCTGTGTACAAACCCCTCCTTCCTTCCCAAGGTGTCCTCATCAGCCAATATTAACCAATCTATAAATTTGCCAGTCTTCTTCCCAAATTTCCGAATTTAAGGCGAATATAGACTCCATTTATTGGACGTCCATAGACAGCTTCGTTTTTAGTTTCATAGGACTAAACCTTACCGAAAGTCGTATCAACTCTGTCTCGTTTTCAAAACCATGTTTGGGCAAAGCAGTTTCGAAAGTGTCCTTAGCAAGGTGGATCACTCTTTGTATTGCACAAGTATGCAAGGACAAAGGCTCATCTCCTCCTGGCTTACTGAAGGCTCATTCCACTAGATCAGTGGCCACTTCTGCAGCTTTGTGGTCAAAAGTACCTTTAGATGATATCTGTGCGGCAGCCACGTGGGCCAGTTCGCATACATTTATCTCTCATTATAAATTAGATTTGATTTCTAGCGGGTGAGCATCCTTTGGCTCTGCGGTGCTAAGAAATATCCTTCCATAAGGGCCTCCCAGGAATACTAGTAGCTGGGGACTCTGTCCCATATGTGCAGAAAGAATGAAGTTAACTACTTCAGATAAAGAAGTTATGTACTCGCCATAACGTTCCATCTGAGTAGTTAAACTTCATTCTTCTGCACCTTCCCTCCCTCCATCCCCCTCACTATTCAGGTCTTATCCAGTTTGGATTGTGGGTTACGTTGCTAGTTAGTGACAGCAAACTCGATTTGGGGTTAGTCAGGAGGAAGTGATGTATTATAGGTAGGGGAGGAGCTTGGAACTCAGAGCTGATGCTGGTAAAAGTTTTGCCGGCTCGGATCCAAAGACCCGTATGTGCATTAGAATGAAGTCTTAACTACTCAGATGGAACGTTATAGTGAGTACATAACTTTTTCCTATTTAAAGCAACCCAAAGCCAACTAAAGACCAGTCAGTATTTGTCAGGTAATATGGTCTGTGAAACAGGGGACCTAATAAAGCTTTCAGTGCTGAATCCGGACCCATTTTGAGTATGTTGCATTCCCAAATCTTTCACTGAAAACCACTCCATACTACTATGTACAACTGCAATGAAGTGTGTGTGTAGTGGTCAAATACACATTTGAGTTATCAAGCCTTTAAATGGTTATCCGGTTTCTATTTACTGCAAGTTCCTTCCCTGCTTTGCTACACTCAAATTACTGTGGTTTTCTCACCTTGTCTGATCTAATTTGCATCTTTTTATTTACATCTGTGCGATTCTTTGCATACATTACACATGCTTTTATTTGTGTTTTCTAGTTGACCACGTGATTGTAGAACCTGGCACAAGCCTGATAACTGCTTTTGACACATGGCGAGAGTGGGCAGATAGCAAGTCATGCTGTGATTACTCCTTGCATGTGGACATAACAGAGTGGCATAAAGGGGTCCAGGAGGAGATCGAAGCATTGGTCAAGGATCATGGTAATGTATTATTCTTTGTTTTACACATTACTTACTGTTAAGTGATGTAAATGCATATGATAAGTTTAGAAAGGAAAAACTTCTTGATGTTCTTAGTGTTTCACTGTTGCAGTCATTACATTTGTGTTATCTGCTTGCAGTAGCCCTCAGTCGGCCTGATTAACTGTCTTTGGTCCTACGTCGGTTTCTGTCTCTTCCGTGACGTCAGGTCATCAGGGTATAAAACATGCAGCTGACGTCAACATCAGTCTTTCTTGCCATGCGATGCCCGAAGCACAAGCAGTTTGCAAGTGTCGGTCGGCCAACTCCTGAAATTTTCGTTTTCGAGTTTCAGAACCAAAGTCTTCAACTAAAAACTAAGTACCTTGTTGGGGAAACTTTTTTTTTTTCTTGCTCTAATCCAATGTCAGTAAAAGTAAATAATTGCATTTCTTGTGGAAAGCAAATACCTCATAAAGATTTTCATTCGTACTGTATTCCTTGCCCCAGGCCCTGACCACGACGTACCTCGCTGTCGGTTTTGTGCCTTATTTAAACCACGAGCTATCCGTCGTTGGTATATTTGTGCTTCTAAATATTTTGTTGCTCTGTTCAATTATCCTAATATGTCTTCGGTAAGCCATTTGACTACAGACATTCCGAAAAAACACAAAGATAAAGACGGACAGGTCGCCCAATTCGCCGGTACTCAGTGAGGTGCTTTCGCAGCCCCTGATTCCCACTACTTCAGATTCGCAGGCCTCTACTGAGACCCATTCAGAGTATGGTATGCCACGAGATGCTTCAACTGTGGAACCTGTGGATGTCTCTACCTTGGATGGGTCGGGAGCCGCTGTGCAGGCACAGGCTTCTGAGGGTGTATTCAGGCCTACTGACTTGCATATTAAACCAATGCTATCTTCTTTAAGGCCTAAAACTCGAACCATGCCTAGTAAACTGACACCCAGACTGCATGGTCAGGCTTCTATGCCTAATAAACGAATGATAATAATGACTGAAGATTTTATTACTTTAATCAGGGGATGCCAACTTTCACACTCTGAGACCTAGGACCGAGTTTGCTTATGATACTTCTGACCAGGATTCTGAATTTTCTGTTTCCTCTGATGACCAGGATTTACCCTTATCTACCTTTGAGAATTCTGATGCTGAGGAGTCTATCCCCCCCCCCCCCCTGAGGATTTCTGTTTTGGTGAAACCTTGCATACTCTCAGGGAGCATTTTCATTGCGAAAGTCAGGATTTTTCTGATTCTAAAAAGAGGCTTAAGGATTTCTTACTCCTGCCCCAGCACAGGCCTTTAGCTATACCTCCTGTACTGGACATTGTTGATGCCTTTTCGGAATCTAGCATGGCCCCTTATTCTATCTCCTGCTTCCAGAAAACCTGATGGATATTACAGGGTTCCTGACTCTCAAGTTCCTTTTCAAAGTTCCTTCTGCGGATCCTGAAACCGTTTCACAGGGACCCAAGGGCATTAAAACTACTACTGCCAAAAATCCTACCCGTCTGATAGAGACTACAGGGTGCTGGATAGATAGGGTAAGAAGGTATACACTTCTGCAACTTTGGCCATTAGGGCCTTGAATTGCCAGTTTCATATGTTAAGTATCAGCTGCATATTATTGGATTGCTTAAACTGAAAATTGTTTCCTGATTGAGCTGAAAATAAGGATTTACAGGAATTAATGCATTCTGCTCAACAAGTTGGTAAACATACATTGCAATGTGGGTTTGATTCACTAGAGGCATCTTGTAGGGCAGCAGTAACTTGGTCTGTACTTAGAAGGCATGCTTGGCTTAAGGAGCAATCCTTGCTAGATCATGTTAAAGCGAAATTACTGGATGCTGCCTTAAATCAGGACCGCCTGATGTTCATCGTGCATACAGCTGCAGTAATCACAGATGGGTTTTCTGCCGTCAGGCGGGTCCTCGGTCGGCCGAATTCCAAAGTCTAGGTCCGGCGTCGGTTGTTGTCGCTTTCTTTCCTGACGTCAGTGAGGCAGGAGTATACAAGACACAGCCGACGCCATTTTCTTCAGTCTTTTTTGCCGCGCGGTGCCCGAAGCATTAGCAGTTCGCAAGTGCCGGTCGGCCAGCTCCTGAATTTACGAAAAATTGGAAATTGAAGTCTTCATTAAAGCTTGGCACCCGTTGAAACTTTTCTTGCCTCAGACCGATGTCAGAAAAAGTTAACAATTGTATTTCTTGTGGGAAGCAAATACCGCATAAGGATTTCCATTCCCTCTGCATACCTTGTTTAGGCCCAGACCACGATGTCTCGGGCTGTTGCTTTTGCGCTACTTTCAATAAACGCACTATTAAGCGTTGGGCGGAGTTCGCCCAACACTTTTTTGGTACAGCCTTTGATTATAAAATGTCGTCGGAGACTCCGACTACCGTTTTGTCCAAAAAACGTAAGGACAAGGACTGGCACGTGAGGTCCGCGGTCCCCACTGACACCATGCCAAAACCGGCTACACATGGTCCGGTTCTCAGCGAGACGCCTATGCAGTCCCTGACTACCGACGACACTTCTTTGCCGGTGTCTTCTGTAACCGAGACCGCAGGTACCTCGACCCAGACTACAACCACCGAAGCCACTGTGAGCATTGAGCCTCCTAATGTGGACAGGTCCACTTCCACCCATGGTGTCTTTAGACCCTCATCTTCCTTTTCCATTAAGGCCTTTACCAAGTCCAAATCAGCCAGGCATCCCAAGAGGCCTGTTGCACAGGGCCCATCTCCAGGCCCCATGCCTAAAAAGCAGTTGCTTAAAATGGCTGGGGATTTAATTACTCTTATCAGGGGTTCCCAACCCCCTCCAGACAAGAGACCCAGAGTGGAGGAAGATTCTCCCTCTTCTGATCAGGGCTCCATTTTTTCAGAACATTCTGATGTAGAGGAACACTCTTACTCCCCTTTTGAAGATTCTGATGCAGAGCAGTCCATTCCTTCTGTATCTCCTCCTGAGGATTTTTCTTTTGGGGAAACCTTGCACACCTTGAGGGAACACTTCCATTGGGAAGGCCAAGACTTTTCTGATTCCAAGAAAAGACTTGGGGAATTTCTTTTGTTACCTCAACACAGACCTCTGGCGATACCTCATGTCTTGGACATACTTGATGTTTATTCGGAGGCTTGCCTTAATCCGGATTCCTTGCCTCCTGCCCCAGTCAAGCCTGATAGGTACTACAGAGTTCCTAACTCTCACCAATTTCTTTACAAAAACCATAATGCTGACCCTGAAACCATTTCTCAAGGCCCCAAGGGAATGAAGGCCTCTACTGCTAAGAATCCACTACCTTCCGAAAGAGAGTCAAGATCCTTAGAAAGGTGGGGAAAAAAGGTATATACCTCGGCCACCCTAGCCATGAGGGCCTTAAATTGTCAGTTTTATATGCTTAAATATCAGCAGTTTCCGTTATCACAATTGAGAAATAAAATGTCTCAACCTGAACAACCAGACTTGAAGGAGTTGCAGGATATGATGCATAGTGCAGAACAAGTTGGTAAACACACCTTACAATGTGGCTATGATGCCCTAGAGACCTCAAGTAGAGCTGCTGTTACAGGATCAGTCATTTGTAGATATGCTTGGCTTAGGGAACAAATCTTGTCTGATCATGTGAAAGCTAAACTATTAGATGCTCCTTTACAAAAGGATGTGTTATTTGGTACTAATGCTGAGGAGATACTACGGAAAATGGAAGAAAAAGCCAAATCTATGCAAACTGTCCAAGCTTTTCTACAGGTTCAACCACCACGTTTTAGCAGAAATTGGCCTTCTAAAAACTGGTCCTATCCAGCCACAGACAAGCCCCAAAGATGTAGATACAGGCACACAGGGGGCAGGGGACGATCACAAGGATCATATAGAGGCAGGCAATGGCAAACTCCAGCACCAAGAGGTGGCGAAGACGGTGCACAACAATACAGGAAACAAACCCAATGATTTCCTGTTTTCCATGCCAAGCAAGTCTCAGCTGGCAGCACCCTTGGGAGGAAAACTGGCATTATTTACAAGAAATTGGCATACTGTCACAACAGACAAGTGGATCCTGGACGTTATAAACAGAGGCTACAGATTTCATTTTCACACTCTTCCAAAAATGAGAGGCATGCCAAACCTGCCACACAATCAAAGGGCAGAGGCACAACTACAAATTTCATATCTCATAGACATGAAAGCTATTCAAGAGGTACCTATTCACGAGCAAGGTCAAGGTTTTTACTCCAGGCTATTTCTGGTACCAAGGAAAGGATCCGACTGGAGACCCATTTTGGACTTATCCATCCTAAACACATTCTTACTGCACCAAAATTCAAGATGCTCACATTACAGCAGCTTCTTCCCATGCTGGGCAAGGAGTTTTGGCTGGTAACATTGGACCTCAAGGAGGCATACCTGCATGTCCCAAGCAGACAAAGCTGCAGAAGATACCTCAGATTTCTTGCAGGTTCAATACACTATCAGTTCTCTGCATTGCCCTTTGGCTTATCTACTGCGCCCAGAGTATTCACGAAATGCCTGGCATCAGTAATTGCCTACTGCAGACTTCAAGGGATACAAATTTACCCTTATTTGGACGACTGCCTGATCCAAGCGGACAGCAAGCACATACTTCTGGAACATCTGGCTTATGTAACACGGTTACTGCATTCTCTGAGATACACAATCAACAAAGAGAAATCCATGCTAACACCATCTCAGAAAATAACTTTCCTGGGTGCCAACTTGGACACAAACACCCAGATGGCCTATCTTACGCCAGAAAAACAGGGGCAACTAACTCAATACTTCAAAATACTAGCAAATTGTACCAGGCTTACTGCAAGGAAAATCCTGCAGGCTCTGGGCTTCATGGCATCTTGCATTCTTTTAATCCCATGTGCAAAGTTGCATATGAGGAAACTTCAATGGTACCTAAAAAACCTTTGGTCTCAGCACAGCCACAGTTTGGAAACAATAATACCAATAATTCCATGTTTGCAAAAGGAATTTCTATGGTGGGCCCAAGCATGTCAAACAAACACAGGTCTCCCATTCTGCAAGCCTCAATTCATCACAACAGACGCCTCAGATTACGCCTGGGGGGCGCACATGACAGACAGGTGCATTCAGGGCAAATGGTCCCGAAAGGAAAAGCACCTTCACATCAATCAAAAAGAAATGCTAGCAGTGGTAAATGCAATTACAGCTTTCAAGGACTTCCTGCATCCAGGACAATTATTGATGAGAACAGACAACACCACAGTAATGTGGTACATAAACAAACAAGGAGGAACACATTCATACACCCTGTGCAGACTAGCCATGACACTTTGGAACTTGGCTCTGGAATGGCAAATCGAACTTCAAGCACAGCACTTGCCAGGTTTGGAAAACACGCTGGCAGACAATCTAAGCAGAAATATGACAGATCCACACGAATGGAAGTTGCATCCTCAAGTGTTTACAAAGGTAATCCAAGCGTGGGGAAGGCCAGACCTAGATCTCTTCGCCTCCCACAGGAATCAGTTGGAAAAGTTTTGTTCAAGGACTTTTCATCCAAAGGCCTGGAGAGTGGACGCCTTTTCATTTAGTTGGACAGCATGGACAGTTTACGCTTTTCCACCTCTGCCTCTTCTGCCCAAGGTGCTCTTGAAAGCAAGAGCAGACAGACCGAAGATGATACTGATTGCTCCAGACTGGCCAAGACAACACTGGTACCCACTCCTGAGGAGCCTAACACATACTCCTCCCTGGTCCCTACCTCTAATGCCTCTTCTGCTGACTCAGCACAGCTACAAAACTCTCAATCTCGCTGCATGGAAAATTCCTTAACACCACAACAGACTCTACTCCCCAAAGAGGTGCAGGATGTCATTTTGGAGGCCAGAAGGCCATCTACTAGAAAGGCTTACTCCGCAAAATGGAAACTGTTTTGCTCTTGGAATGAGAAAAAAGGCCAGGACCTTAGAAAACTGAATTTGCCTTGGGTATTACAGTATCTAGCTGAGCTGCTGAACAGTGGACTTTCATTTTCCTCCATAAAAATCCATGCCTCAGCCATTTCTGCAGAATTCAACACAGATCCACCCTTATTCTCTCACCCACTCTTAAGACAGTTCCTCAGAGGGGCTAAGAATATAAGACCACCAAGGAAACAACCAATTCCAGCCTGGGATCTTAATTACATTCTAGAAAAGTTAACATTGCCTCCCTTTGAACCAGCTGCCTCAACAAATTTGCAATATTTGTCCTGGAAAACAGCTTTCCTCCTGGCCATTACTTCAGCTCGTAGGGTTTCGGAACTACAAGCCCTCATGGCTGTGCAGCCCTTTCTCATCTTCCATCAGGACAGGGTTTCCCTTCGAACCAACCCGTCATTTATGCCTAAAGTGGTATCCAGGGTAGCTTTAAATCAAGCCATACACTTGCCTACCTTTTACCCCAATCCTCAAAACAAAGGGGAAAGGCTGCTACACTCCTTAGACATCCATAGACAGCTACGTTATTATTTGGACAGAACAAAGCCTTTCAGGAAATCAGAACAACTTTTTGTGTCCTATGCTGTAGGAACTCAAGGGAAGCCAGTTACCAAACAGACAATTTCAAAATGGATAGGCCACTGCATATGGTTTTGTTACTCCTATCATGGAAAATCTGTCCCTACAGGCATCAGATCCCACTCCACCAGGGCCACAGCTAACTCTACAGCCTTCCTCAGAGGAGTTCCTACCAAAGATATTTTGGAGGCAGCCACTTGGAGTTCTGTGCATACCTTCACAAAACACTACCACCTGCCTTTATATTCCAAAACTAGAGCAGGCTTTGCCACTGCTGTGTTGCAGGGCATTCTGACTCATCCCAGTTCCACCTAGTGCCTACCACCCTGTGCGTAGCTTTGGGATTCTACCCATCTGTGATTACTGCAGCTGTATGCACGATGAACATAGTACAGTTTTGTACCTACCATAAATGTAGATGTTCGAAAAGCACAGCTGCAGTACAGTTTTCCTCCTCCTTCCCCTCTTGGTAAAGGCCTGGGGCCTAACCCCTCTTCATACAACCTGATTGGGTTATCCTTCTATGGTATATGGTATATTTGCTTGTAACTACTGTTTTTTGATTATATTGCATTTCATGTATATAATTATAATTTATGTATTGCCTTCCTTTTGGGGGCACCTGACATCTGGGACAAGAAAGACTGAAGAAAATGGCGTCTGCTGTGTCTTATATACTCCTGCCTCACTGACGTCAGGAAAGAAAGCGACAACAACCGACGTCGGACCTAGACTTTGGAATTCGGCCGACCGAGGACCCGCCTGATGGCAGAAAACCCATTTGTGATTACTGTAGCTGTATTAGCACTCTAACATCTACATTTATGGTAGGTACAAAACTGTACTTTTGGCAACAGGGCAGAAGAGCTTAAAAAAAGATGGAGGAAAAATCTAAATCTATGCAGATTTTTTACAAGTGCAACCTCCAAAATTTAGTAGGCATTGGCCTTCTAAGAATTGGTCCTTTCCTGCTTCTTCCAGACCTTCTCAGTCAAACCCAGCTCCAGCAGAGCACCCAAGCTTCAGTCCCAGGGGACGCACAGGACTAAGCAGTGGGGGGGCCTCCACTTCCAAATCTGGGAGTAATGAAACTCCCCCTATGGTAAACTGTCTCTGACTTCTTTTTAAAACTTCCAAGCACTTCTCAACTGACTGCCCCTTTGGGGGGAAAGATTGAACTTAATGCAAAGAACTGGGGCCCC